>NW_020797892.1:811086-1171493 GCF_003369625.1 Aspergillus mulundensis | reverse complement strand
GCGGGACCAGTAGGTTGACCTCCTCCACCACCGCCAGCGGGACCAGTAGGTTGACCTCCTCCACCACCGCCAGCGGGACCAGTAGGTTGACCTCCGCCGCCGCCGCCGCCAGCAGGACCAGTAGGAATCATACCTCCACCACCAGGACCCGTGGGAACTCCAGTAGCAGGAGGTTGACCAGGCTCGGTTCCTCCAGGGACACCCGGCGTGTTTGACTCTCCACCGGGGACACCAGGAGTTTCAGTGCTGCAATCAACAATGACGGTTGTGTAAATCGTTGCTGTGGAAGGGCAATCAGCACATTCGCCAGGCACTCCACCAGGACCTTGAGAACCGGGGACACTCGGCGAGGGCGAGATAACCGGGACAGTCATGGTGCTCTGACCACCGCCTCCTCCAGCGCCGCCTCCTGGGGCACTAGGTGAGGGTGAAGCTCCTTGGCCAGGACCTTCGCCGCCTGGAACACTCGGTGATGGTGAGACAACTGGCACAGTAACAGTGCTTGTGCCACCTCCTCCACCTCCGCCGGCGCCGCCTCCTGGAGAACTGGGCGAGGGTGAAGCGCCTTGGCCGGGACCTTCGCCGTCTGGTGCGCTTGGCGATGGTGAGACAATTGGGACTGTGACGGTGCTGGTGCTGGGACCCTGGCCTCCTCCAGCGCCACCTCCAGGCGCACTAGACGAGGGAGAGACAACTGGGACAGTGGCAGTGCTCTGGCCAGGACCTTGAGATCCACCACCTCCTCCTGCACCACCTCCGGGAACGCTAGGTGAGGGCGAGACAACGGGAACAGTCGTGGTGCTTTGGCCAGGTCCTTGGCCTCCTCCGGCGCCGCCTCCAGGAGTACTAGGCGAGGGCGAGACAACGGGGACAGTCGCGGTGCTTTGGCCAGGTTGAGATCCACCACCACCAGCAGGAGCACTAGGCGAAGGAGAAGGCGAGATAACTGGAACAGTCATAGTGCTCTGACCAGGACCTTGAGATCCACCACCACCTCCTGCACCACCTCCAGGAGCGCTTGGCGTGGGAGTAGCGCTCTGGCCAGGTCCTTGGCCTCCTCCAGCTCCACCACCTCCGGGAGCACTGGGCGACGGTGTCGCGCCTTGACTGGGGCCTTGGCCTCCTCCAGCACCGCCTCCTCCGGGAGCACTAGACGACGGTGTTGCACCTTGACTGGGGCTTTGACCTCCTCCAGCACCGCCTCCTCCGGGCGAGCTAGGAGTAGAACCAGGCCCTTGACCTCCGCCGGCACCACCTCCAGGTGAGCTAGGAGTGGAACTAGGTCCTTGACCTCCGCCGGCACCACCTCCAGGTGAACTAGGAGTAGAACTAGGTCCTTGACCTCCGCCGGCACCACCGCCGGGAGAGCTAGGAGTAGCACCGGGTCCTTGGCCTCCGCCGGCACCACCGCCAGGAGAGCTAGGAGTAGCACCGGGTCCTTGGCCTCCGCCGGCACCACCTCCAGGCGAGCTAGGAGTAGAACCAGGTCCTTGCCCTCCGCCGGCACCACCGCCGGGAGAGCTAGGAGTGGCACCGGGTCCTTGACCTCCGCCAGCACCGCCGCCAGGGGAACTAGGTGTTGCGCCAGGGCCTTGACCTCCGCCGGCACCACCCCCTCCGGGAGAACTAGGAGTGGCACCGGGTCCTTGACCTCCGCCAGCACCACCGCCAGGAGAGCTAGGAGTAGCACCAGGGCCTTGACCTCCGCCAGCACCACCACCAGGAGAACTAGGTGTTTCGCCAGGTCCTTGACCTCCGCCAGCACCACCGCCACCTCCAGGAGAGCTGGGAGTAGCACCAGGACCTTGGCCTCCTCCTGCACCACCACCACCACCACCACCGGGCGAACTAGGCGTAGCACCAGGTCCTTGACCTCCTCCAGTACCACCACCACCGGGAGCGCTGGGCGTGGCACTTTGTCCTGGGCCTTGACCTCCTCCGGTTCCTCCACCCGTGCCTCCACCCGCGCCTGGCCCTGTTCCTGAGCAGGAATCGGCCATTAGTTGAACACTAACGCAGCCTGTGACGTCCGCGCTGTTCGGCGATGTGTAGATGTTTAACTCCCCGTTTTCACCTGTTGCACAGGCAACGAAATTGGTTTGCCCATTGTAACCTAGCATGCCGCTTGAGCCGACGGAGAACCCTGGTGTGGGAGTACCGCCCAAGTCACATTGGAACTGTGTTGTGGGAGCTATAATAAACAGTTAGCAAGTTTTTCCACAGCGTTGATGATCTGAGGTCAATGCCATACGAGTCAATATGCAGCCACGTCCATTTCCATCAGTGAGAGAGCCGTCTGAGTCGATACAGTACTGGCCCTCGGGCAAGCTTGAAGAGTCGCCGCCGACACGGTTTTGTCCATCACCAAGCTGGCCGACAGGGCCCGATGCACCACCAGATGCTGTGAGGTGGAAGCAGCAGCTGGTATCGCGAGGAACAAGTGCATGAGCGCTTGCCGCAAAGGCTGCGAAAGCAGCAAAGTTCCTCATGTTGGCCATGGCCAAGTGAAACCGGCAAAGCGAGTGTAAGGGAAGAGTCAAGTTGATTCTTGCCTACACTCGAGATGATTGAATATGCTCTGGAAGGAGGAAGCTAATTTATAACTTCGGGGGGGTGCTCCGGGTCGTTTAGCTCAGCATATGCGGTCATAGCATCTATGAAGCGTTGAACCCTGGGAGAATAATCCCAGGTTGACCCAATAAGACCTCCTCAGGGAAAGCGTAAACAGGCTGTAACCAGGCCGAGAAACCCGGGCCTGGAACTTCCAAGTGCTAGACGTCACTGATACTTGTGGAGCTCGATTTATTGTCAATTGAGTCCCGGGACATATCTCCCTGCCACTAGGCCACCAGCGAGGCCAATACAGGTAATAGGGCAACAGTGAGGTGGGCCATCCGTGGATGCTGGGTCGAGTATAACTCTGCCTTGGCCAGCGCTTCTCGGATTCATGGTTCAGATGAGCTTCTGCGAGAGTGCGAACAAATTGCAGTTTGATCCACGAGCTCAGGTGGCACTGATGGGCTTAACGAGCCCACAGCCGGGGTCGAGGCTGCTGACGCCACTGCGAAATCCAAAGGCTCTACCGGTTTAACCTTGTCCTCGCTGTCCGGGAGAAACCACCCCGGATATGCTGTTGTTGCAGTGGGAAGTTACCGTATAGGTGACACCTTCGTAGCCCGCGTTCGCAAGATGGGTCTCTAGCCTGCCAATGGTGAGTGCATCATACTCCTCCAGGCACGGCTGCGTTTGCGAAGTCCTCCGCAGGGTGGAGCGTGGAGCAAGATACAGAGTAAGTCATTAATAAAGCATATCAGATCTGATAGCCCATTCGCTCGATCGAGGCGAGACGAGGCAGTGAGCGTGCCCTTGCTGGGTCAACATCATCAGACATGAGGAGATGGAGATGACAGTGGAGAGGTCAACAGGGACGGGCGATGATGGGCTGCTCGGTGTGGGAAAACTGGCTCGCCCGGTATGCCCGGTGGGCCGCCCCAGTGAATCGCGCCAACGGCTTTGCTTATTTCTATTTCAATCAAACATCTCATTCAAATCCTGGTCCTGGCCAGCGTCAGACTGGGTACGTACACCTCTTTCTTCAGGCAACTGCTCATGTTGATCCTATCCACGTCATTTTTATCAACAAGCGAGGTGGAGGCCAGAACGATGGTTTTGACGAGATCCATCTATAGCTGCCTGGTTCGATGCGCACAATAACCATTGACCGAAGTTGAGACTTTGGGGTTAATCAAGGATATTGTTATGTTCACGAATACGAAGAGTGATGATGTCTCGATGCTGATAAATATCGCAGGTGATTGTATACTTCCCCAGTCTCTTCTCCGCGGGGAGCAAACGCACGCCCCGCTCAAGGCTTCGGTCCATTTCTATTCTTGTTTTCAAAGGATAACCAACTCATGATCCTTTGGTAAGAAGGAAGGGATTGCCATTTGACGACAGTATATACATCGCTTCCAGGCGGAGCACTCCGACACTATAAATCTAGGCACCAACCAACAAGGAGCTCATATACGGAGTATGACCTTTGGGATGCTCGAACTGCCTAGTCTTAACAGCAATGCGGATGCATTCCACGTACTACGCTCCGAGAATCGATCGAGTTAGGCCGGGCCGCCAGGGTCCTGTTCTATTTCGAGTACAGGTACAGCGCCACAAGTTACAACCCTGTTGTGCGGCCCAGATTCTCCGGTTTACCGATACACTCACCAGGCAATGATTGACGAGTGCAATATGGCCCACCGGCATTGCGTGACGCCTTGAATTGATGTAGAGGGTGAAACGTAACCGCAGATCCATCGATTCCAGACCGTAAGTACTCGACCGAGCCCAATACAGTCGGGAAATGAAAGCAGTCAGAGAGCCCTTGTCGTTAATCTTGGAATTCTCGACGATGGATATACCAACAGGAGATGGTATGCCCATTGCGATTATTGTAGAATCCCTAGTGCTTATCTTCAATATCAAATATGAATCCAATGTCTGGAGTATGCAAGCATGTCTATATGTTGAGGGAAATACTGCCGGGTATCTGTGTCTATAATTGTTATATTCGGGTTATACCATCCGAGAAGCCCGGAATTTGCTGATTCGCTTTGGCGGTTCCTCAACTGGAACAAACTCTTGTTCATCATCATCTTCCAGGGAGCCACCGTTTTGTTTGGCCATTCTGTTTCTCATCCGGTGAAATTCAGTGGCGATTTCTTTCCGATGAAGTTCTTCGTCTAACTCGTCTGGCTCTGGAGCTGTGGCGGTTCCCTCCGCAATGTCACGCTCGACAAGGGTATCTGCAAGGATTTTGCCCTTGGGTCCGGTGGGAGTCACAGGACCCGGTGGCTTTTCGGTGATGTCGGAGATAGGCTGGGAGAAGGGTTTCGGTTCTGCGGGCTTGGCGGGAAATAAAGGCATTGCCGGGGTTGGTCCAAGTGAAGAAGTTTTGCGTTGACCAAGGGTTGGAGGTGCAACAGAGTTCACATCGGCAATGGTTTCTCCAGTACCGCGAGCTGTCTTGAAACGAGAGGTTTTCTTTGGGGCCGGTGCAGTGGCAGTACCAGAGGGTTTTTCCGGCTTTGTACGTTCAATGATAGAGTCCGATAAGACGGGGACATCAGGCTCGCGAGGAACGACCTTCTTGCTTTCAGGCGCTGGAGGTTTGGGGGCTGGGGCGATGTCAAGCTCTTCGGCGAAAGCAACCTTTTTCTTTGACTTTGCTTTGGGGGCCGGTTCGTCATTTGATTCCACGGTCCTCTCTATCTTAACCTTGGCCGGTTGCTCAAGATCCTCTTTCACGTGTATGGGGAGCGATGCGGAATCTTTGCCCACATTCCACATGCCCCGGGCGTTCAATTTCGCCTCCAACTCGCGCATCTGCCGATGATAGTCTTCGTCCAGAACGGGCCCAATAGTGCGTCCATACTCATCTTCCTCATCTTCGTCTTCGTCGTCATATGGATATGAATCGTAGTCTTCAAGAGAGACCTCACTTGCATCATCATCCAATTCAAGCTCGGCGACTACCGCACCAACTTCATCCAGACCATACCGCAGCATTTCACGACGGAGCTGGGCATCCTCTGGCGACTCGTCAACATCCACAACCGGAACCTCTCTCTCAGATTCTTCCGGGGTTTCGGCCGCATCAGTCACTGATGCAGTCACAGGCAGAGAGACCCCGTTCCTTGCGGATGGGACATGCTCCGATCCAGCCTCCGGTAAATCATCATGCTTATTTCCCGTTTCTTGAGGATTTATAGCAGAATCATTCTCCAGTGTAGGCTCCGACGGTTGCGACTCGGTAGATGCGGAGGTATCCGGCTTAGGGAGGTCTGGTATGTCCTGAACACCAGCCTTCTTCAGGATCTCTAACAGGCTCGAAGCCTGGTCCCCCGGGTTTGTAGTTGTACTCGAAATAATTTCCCCGTCTTCGTCAAGTTCCTCAATAATCTCCCTCATCGGGAAATCCTCTGCTGGGTTCCGCGGTTGCTGTTCAGCCGAATCTAAGGCTTCCATTTGAGACTCGGCCGCGCGCAATCTCTTTTCCATCGAATCAACATTGTCCTTCACATAGTCGATTCGTCGCGAAATAAGGGCGGCCACTTGTTCTCTATTCCGCTGGAGGCCTTGTTTCTCGCCGATGATCACTCGAAATTCGTCCTCGGTGACGAACGTCCCGCAGAAATCGCGGCTAACTCGTAAAAAGTCGCTAGTTGTGGCATCGTCGTCTAGGTCGCTTATGCCTTCTTTCAGGCCCTCGTACTCCGCTTCCCATGTCCTCCAGTGGTAAAGAGATTGTTGCAGTTGTAAGATGTTGCCCTCAAGCTCGCGGCGCCGGCGTTCAAGTCCTTCGATATTGCTGTCCGGAACACCCATTTTGCACAGAATCAAAAATAGTTTAGAGATCCGGGAACCAAAAAGTGGGATTCGCGACTGACTTCGTAAGTGAAAAGTGAGGACTTGAGCGAGGGGATAACTTTTGAAAGGCGGGCGGCAAAAAGTACCTAAAGAAATTCCGCCGCGCGGAACAGTTCAGCCTCGGTCTGATTGGTTCGTGGACCGTTGATGACCGACAGATGCTCGCTGAGGTTGCCTTCAACTTCGTCACTTTATCACTGCTTGACAGGCATCATTTCTGCCTGCCGTGCTGAGCAGCGATACCACAGTCATGCCTCCTTCTCGTGAAGCTCTGGTAAATCGCGGGGATGAAGATGGTAGGGTCCGACCATGCATTACAATTCCCATGTCCAAGCTAACCACGGCGTCTCTAGAGGTCTGCCCCGTCTGCAAATCCTCGCGGTACCTGAACCCAGATATGCGATTCCTAATCAACCCAGAATGCTACCACAAGATGTGCGAGTCCTGCGTGGACCGGATATTCTCCGGCGGCCCCGCGAACTGCCCGGTGGCCGGGTGCCACAAGACGCTGAGGAAGAATCGATTTCGCAAACAGACTTTTGAGGATATACATGTCGAGAGGGAGGTCGATATACGGCGGAGAGTCATGACGGTGTGAGTCGTCTTCTCTGGCTTCCGCTAAGTCGGTGCTAACCATGCAAAGCCTCAACCGCCGAGAAGAAGAGTTCGATTCCAAGCTGGACTGGGATAACTTCCTAGAGCAGAGAGAGGAAATCATTTTCAACCTCGTCAACAGAATCGATGTCGCGAAAACCGAAGCAGACCTTCAGAGCTACGCATCGGAGAATATGCGGTCTATCCGTGCCAACCAAGCACTCGAGGCGAAGGAGGTCTCCTCGTTCCAAGAACGTCAGAACCACGAACAAGAACTGGCACGTCTGCGACGGCAGGCAGCCAAGGAAGAGTACGAAAACGAACGGAAAGAACTATTGGCCGGCCGAGAAAATTATCTCAACAACCTTGCGCAGGGGCGAGCAGGAGATGCCGCTGCAATCGCGCAAAAAGTCATGCTCAAGAAATCCTCAGCCCGGCGCAGCGAGGAAGAGCGAATCAGGCAGAAACAAGCTGCTCTACGCGGCACAGATGCTCAGAAGCCTGCTTATCCTGGCGCCGTCACTGCCGAAGAGGGCGGTTCTGGTTTGATCAAGGGTCTCAAGAAGATCAAGACCCCGGAGCCCGAGAAGCCTTACGACCCATTTGGCGGTATGGTTCCAAACAAAAGAGACTATTACACATTGCGGGACCACTATCCGTCCTCGTATCTTGATCCTATCCGGCAGGACACTCGGATGCTTGCAGGTGGGTACGACCTGCAAGAATATTACTCACGAACCATGCTCGAGGCCTTTGCGGGATTGGGATGCTTCATTGACGAGGAGGTTCCAAAACGACAGGCAAGCTCCTTTAACGTCATGAAACCAGTCGCCACACAGGGTGCTGCTCTCGCTGCGGGCTCGGGCTCGGGTAGCATATGAGTACTTCTCTGAAAGAAGGATAATTGCCTCTGGGGGGGCATTCTTATTATTGCATAGCGACGGCGCTTGTGTCTTTTGAATATATCTTCTCGCGGATGACTCCTGGGTTCAGTTCATGAAGCATTGGTATACATGGTGTAAAATAGGTGCAATCAAAATACAAATATCGAGTTAAATGCAAATAACAGTATTATACAAGTGTTCAACACTTCAGATCTTTCCGCCAGTGATTTCCTCACCCAACTTCTTGATCCTGCCTTGGACAACATCCCATCGCTCCGACTCTCGCGCCGCCTCGCCATGAGACTCACCAAGGCGGGATGCCATAGTCTTGGGAAATCCCCTGTTCCAAATGTTCTCGCCATTCTTGCTTTTATCACTACGCCAAGCTTCGTTCTCTCCTTCAGGGAAGATCTTCTCGATTTCGGCCGCCAACTGGGTTTCCGTGGTGATAAATTCGCGAGCATTCATGTAAAGCGTGTGCAGCGATTCACGGCGCTCACTTGCCTTTAGTTGCGCTTTCCGCTCAGTCCGGCGCTGCGATGCTTTGAGACGTCTATCTCTACCTCCGCCCGGCAGCACAGGAGTGCGCTTCGGTAGCATAGCCTTTGGAATTGTAGGCCGGGTGAGAAGTTCATCCTCTCGGTCAGGCTGTCGGAGGACGTGGTCTCGTAGCTTTTGCCTCGCCCGACTCCGCTCTTCCATTGTCTTATCCGTTCGTTGCTGCCGGTTGTGTAGTTCCAGCAGACCCTCCTCGAAGTTCTGCCTCCTCATGTCGGCCATACTGCGCTTCCAGCTTCGGTACTCGGCATGGGGCTCATTTGGATCGATATTTTCTTGCTTGGTAGGGAGAGGTGCGGCGGCGGCGATGTATTGCGGGTTAGGTTTGTCCACTCGTCGCTTGGGAAAGAGCTCTCGGGGCACTGGCAGTGTACCTTTGACACGAGGCTTTGGGGGAAGATCCGGTTGAATTGTTCGAGGGACTTCAATGAAGTTGGGCGATTCTGGTCCAACGCGGAGAGCGGAGGATGAAGAGAAACCGCGGAGCTGCACGGTGGCAGTGCGGCATTGACGGAAGAGGGACATTGTGGCGGGATGCCTAGGTGTGAGGCTAAAGGCCTTGGAATAAAAAGAGGCGGGATGTAAGTATGGGTGACAACTATGAGCTCACAACCCCGGCGGTTTGAGCTGGTGAGCAGCGCGGTTGTCTGGCTTAAGGCCGGAAAAAGATCGAAGCGATTTTCTCGCCCTTGGTCCGTGCGCTGCTCCGCTTGGCGCCGTCAAAAAATAATTTCTCCCCAGCAACTTTTCTCTTTCTTCTCTCTGCGTTTCGCCAACCTTTTTTTTTCTTCACCCTTATTATTTCTCCTGATTTCCCAGGTTGTCGGAGGAATACATAAAGAATGGGTACAGGGAAGAAGGAAGCCACCCGCCGGACCCGGCAGGGTAAGGATAACGATGGCATGGCCAATGTCAGGGTCAAGGGTGAAAATTTCTACAGGTAAGCTTCATCTGATGGAGTCCTCGGTGCGGCGGCTGATTTGAGAAGAGATGCGAAGAAGGTGAAGCATCTGAATATGCTCAAGGATGGCAAGCCTCGACGTGACGCCGCTGGAAACATCACCGTTGCTGCTTCGTACCAGTCTCGTGAGGCCCCGGTCGCTAGAATAGAACCCAACCGGAAATGGTTCGGTAATACTCGAGTTATCTCGCAAGAGGCTTTGTCCTCGTTCCGTGAAGCCGTCGCCGAGCGTGCTTCCGATCCGTATCAGGTTCTCCTGAAAACAAACAAGCTGCCAATGAGTTTGATCAAGGAGAACCAGACGGTCAATGGACTTAAGCAGCATGAGGCCAAGATGGCGATTGAAACATCGCCGTTCAGCGACACATTCGGGCCCAAAGCCCAAAGAAAGCGAGTCAAACTCGGTGTCTCGTCTCTCGAAGACTTGGCTGGTGAGACTGTTAAGATGCACGATAGCTACGTTGAGAAGTCGAACCAGGCTACCTTTGAGGACGGCACTGCTGCTGTTGCGGGCGACGACGTGGCTGCCGACCTCGGAATTGGCACGATGCCGATTTCTCGTGAGGCTGTCTTCCTCAAGGGTCAATCCAAGAGAATCTGGAACGAGCTGTACAAGGTCATTGATTCCTCTGACGTTGTCATTCACGTTATCGATGCTCGCGATCCCGAGGGCACACGCTGCAGAGGTATTGAAAAATACATCCGCGAAGAGGCACCTCACAAGCACTTGATCTTTGTCCTCAACAAGTGTGATCTTGTGCCTACTGGCGTTGCGGTAAGTTTTATCTGCTTCATGCTGTTTTCATTCTTTCGATCTTTCCATTGGCTCCGGCCATGCCATCGCTAAGTCAAGTCTACTTCTGTGACTCCGTGTCACGCTTTCTCAATGGAAGTATTGTCTGTTACAGCTTTGGCATATCAACGCTGGTCCGCGCCGAATTTCATTCTGAAGCTAGGCTGATTGGCTTTCGTCTTGAAAGCTGATCGTTAAGGACCGAGCAGTGTTCTGTTCGTGAGTTGAGTACTGCTTCGCCATCGGCGTCTTCATAGCAGCACTCTTAGTAACATTTCACACATCATTACCTGTTTCGTTTTTTCTGTTTTTCTACCATGATGGTGTGCTGACTTTGTACACCAGGCCGCTTGGGTTCGCCACCTGTCCAAGGACTACCCTACTCTAGCTTTCCACGCTTCGATCAACAACTCATTCGGTAAAGGATCTCTTATTCAGCTTCTGAGACAATTCTCGTCTCTCCACTCCGACCGAAAGCAAATTTCGGTCGGCTTCATCGGCTATCCTAACACAGGAAAGTCGTCAATCATCAACACTCTCCGGAAGAAGAAGGTGTGCACAGTCGCTCCTATTCCTGGAGAGACCAAGGTCTGGCAATACATCACCTTGATGAAGCGGATCTACCTCATCGACTGCCCTGGTGTTGTCCCGCCAAGTCAGACAGATACCCCTGAGGATATCCTTCTCAGAGGTGTGGTCCGTGTTGAAAACGTCGACAACCCCGAGCAGTATATTCCGGCCATTCTCAGGAAGGTGCAGCCCAAGCACCTTGAGCGCACTTATGGCATCAAGGAAACGAGCGATGCCATTGAGTTCCTCAGCATCCTCGCCAGAAAGGGTGGCAGGCTTCTTCGTGGAGGCGAGCCGGATCTCGATGGTGTTGCCAAGATGGTCATCAACGATTTTCTTCGAGGCAAGATTCCTTGGTTTACCCCTCCTCCTCACACACCTGGTGAGGAGAGCGAGAAGATCGAAGGCCGTGAAGGCAGACTTGGCGAGATGGGGCGGAAGCGCAAGATTGAGGAGACCTCTCAGGATGCGGGAGAAGACAAGGAAGGCCAGGATAAGTCCGCTTCCGCCTCTGAGGAAGAGTTCAAGGGGTTCGATGACGAGGATGATGACAGCGACGACGACTCGATCGCCAACCTCGAAGTCAGCGACGATGAAAGCGGGGAGGAGTGAGCTCCTTCTAGCCCCCTATCATATCAAACCCTCACAACTTCGGCAAGCTTGCACAAGTCATATCTGACCTGCTTGTTTGACACCAGCGTCGCAGGACGCCCTGCACGCTTAGCTGTCGATTCCTGCTTGGCCGGTCGGCTGGTCTATTTGACAGCTGTACAGAAACAGCCTGAGAACACAGCGCGGAAATCGTGGCACGGTTCATATTGACCGAGCCCACTTGGAATAACAATAGACAGTACCCACAGCGTCGTGTCGGCCTCTGGGCTGCCTCCATCGTACATGCTCCAAGGATGCTTCCTCCGGGAGGACCCATCATCGAGCTTGGTGTCGACGACATCACTTATCTAGATACCCCTTACAAATATCATGACAAGATCTTAGTCTATATTTTTTCCAACTGATCGGTAAAGTAAGCGAGTATTTCGTAGCAAGCAAACAGGGGATAAAGGAGCGACGGGATTGGCTCACGTGTCTCGCGTGGGGCAGCAGTCATGATCATCGCATCCACAGGTCCATCCACCGTCTTATGGGCAACTGCCTCACCTTGGAGGACAGACCACCGCCTTTCTTCTTTAAACACCTACTCTCTTCTCCTGGTTATGGCCTTTCACTTCTCTCCTCGGGAGACATGCCGCTCTGATCTATGATGGCGGACGGCGCCATTGTTCCTTATTCCTCTTCCCACGATGTTGTTCTGTAAGCCTCCCCTTTGCGACCGCCGTCAAATTCTCGGTCCTCATTGATATCATTCCAGGCGCCATGACGGCTCCGTTGTGGTCTACGATCCGGTTTCGAAGCAGCTAGTTCTTCGAAATGCCACCGATGACGAGCGAGACGATCACGATCCGCAATGCCCGTATTGTCGCAGGCCGTTGCGCGACGAGTCTGCGGGTCCAGACAACCACCATGCCGGATCGCAGCAGGAATTCGTCAATCCCGAATACTTTCGCATGCTCCATAATAGCCTCCCTCCTCCCTCGTTAGATCCGACCACGTCGCAGTCGCAAACTCGACGTTTTGTGCAACCTGTCCTCGCCGATCGTGCTTCGAGCGAATCCGGTCAGTCTAGGGTCCATGCCGGACACGGAATCTCGTCGGCGGCGTTTACTCCGGACTATTTCAAAAGGTTCTTTGTGGAAGAAACTGTGCTAGGTAAGGGCGGGAAGGGTGTGGTGCTGCTGGTAAAGCATGTCTTGGACGGCGTG
Source organism: Aspergillus mulundensis (assembly GCF_003369625.1). Lineage (NCBI taxonomy): Eukaryota > Fungi > Ascomycota > Eurotiomycetes > Eurotiales > Aspergillaceae > Aspergillus > Aspergillus mulundensis. Next base: position 1,158,887 of record NW_020797892.1, on the reverse strand, counting down.
TCCCTTGGGCACTACGCCTGTAAGCGCGTGCCCGTCGGCGACGACCACGAATGGCTCGAAAAGGTCCTTATCGAAGTCCAGACGCTCCAGCATCTTTCTCATCAGAATCTCGTCTCATACCGCCATGTATGGCTAGAGAACGCCAAGATCACTACGTTCGGACCAAGCGTCCCATGCGCGTTCATCCTCCAGCAGTACTGCAATGCGGGGGATCTACACAATTACATTTGCGGCTCTATGCAAACCTCTACAAGCCCCCAGGAATTGAAAGAGCGTATTCGACGGAGGTCGAAGGGCGGTCCCGAAGTGCCTATTGACTTGAGAGAACCTCGCAAACTGCATTTCGATGAGATATACTCGTTCTTCAAGGACATTACTTCGGGCCTTCGATATCTCCATGCTAGCGGATATATCCATCGCGATCTCAAGCCCAATAACTGTCTGCTGCACAAGACTAACGATGGCATACGCGTCTTGGTTAGCGATTTCGGCGAAGTTCAGTCGCAGGATGCTATCCGGATGTCTACTGGCGCGACAGGAACTGTGTCGTACTGTGCCCCAGAGGTGCTGCGACGGGAATATCCCGATGGTCCTTTCGCCAATTTCACTTTCAAGAGTGACATTTTCAGCCTTGGAATGATTTTGTACTTTTTGTGCTTCGGGCAACTCCCATACCAGAATGCCGATCTCATCCACGAAGAAAGGGAGGACCTTGAGAAGCTTCGCGAGGAGATCATGGACTGGTCTGGATTTGACCAAGGACGCATTCGTCCTGATTTGCCCGAGCAACTCTACACTTTCCTCTGGCGTTTGCTGTCAGTTGATCCTGATCTGCGGCCGTCTGCGGACGAGGTTCTCAGCGGCCTCGGCGCTAACGAGAACCTGCGCACGAAACGGAGCGGCAGTAATGCTTCTACCCCTGATGTGCACACCAGCTCCAGAATTCGTCCTCTCGACGACACAGTCGATCCGTTCGATCAGGCAGTGTCTCCGAAAAAGTCTTTCTCGCGGGGCCCTGCCCTCCGCCGCAATTCTGTATATGATCCCAACGGTTCCGTCGGAGACTTGACCCCCGTTTTCGAAGACGTGGATAGTACAGAAAGACGAAGCTCGCTCAGTCCGGATCGTGATCTGATTGTCCGGCCGCGGTTCTCCAGTGCACAGTCTGTCTCACCAGTGTCGCCACCCAGAAATGAGACCCGACAAGTCGGGCCGACTACTGTCGAGCCTCCTATCCGACTGCTACCTCCCCCGCCGGGCAGGAATTCCCTCTCGCGGCGCCTTTCTAGGTGGTATCCACCGTTATTTGCAGTGCAGTTGGCTCTGTTTCTTGCCAAGATTGCCATGGTACTGCAGCCTTGTTCTCCCTTGGCTGTTAATCCGTGGGTGTTGTACTTTTTGATTGTGGCTGCGGCCATCAACCTGCGGACTACAGATGTACGGATGCAGGTAGCATCCCTACTGCTGCATGTATCAGTGGTTGCTCTGAGTATGAGATTGGAGATCTTGTGTGTATGGCCATCGACCACACCCGAGATGATGTATAGGAATGAGTTATGATGTACATGAGGTCTGTCTATTTTTAACAAGCGTTGTCCAATTTGACACAAACATTTGAGCATTCGCTTTCTTGTGGACTGTAATGTGATCATATCCAGCGTTTTCCGTGCCAACGAGCTTTCCGGCCGAGGCCGCATTTCAGAGTCTGCTTCGTGGGCAAGGCGGAATTGAGGGGCTCAAAGTGATTCGATCGCGAATCAACTTTATCCATTGGATCAGATAATTGCTCTTCGCCGACATTGTAAGTCGGTGATGCTCGCGCTGGTGCAAAGGTATCTAGAATTAACATTATAATCGTCTCCAATAACCGGACCAACCATGCACTACACTCGGATTTTGGCCACGACGCTATCTCGAAGAAGATGGCGGTACTACTTGGATTGTTCAAGTAGTATTGATAGAAGGCACCGCTTGCTTTGCCTTGCTGCCGAGCCTTCCGCATATGATAGAGATGTTCGTGTAGGCGCCGCCGGAGACTCCAAGTGGTGGAGCCGATATAGAGCCCACCAGTGCCTCCGACCCTGCGCACATAGCAGCCATACACGCCGCACTTATCTTCTGTCCTATCAATGGGCGGTAGGCTCATCAGTTTCTGTTCCGTGATGTCGTCATCTCCGAGGACACTTTGCGTAGATTCCGGAATCACTGCACTGAGGAAAGCAACAACGTCCACTTCTGATGCCTTTCTCATCGGGTGGTAGGTGGAGCGTCCCACCCATGATATGTTCTTCGTTATATCATCCCAGTGTAGCGAATCGGCATGGTGGAATAAATATTACATTCGCAGTCTGAACCGCTTCGTCCAATCCCGAAGTATATTTAGTAGGTCGAGGTGATTCGTTTATTTCTGGCAGCGGCGCTTGTATGGTGATGTTGTCGTCTTCATGAGGTTCCTCCTCTACCGAGTCATTCCAATCTGGTACAATATCCGAATGTTGATGGGTGCAAACGCCTTCCTGTTCAGGTTCGTCCTTGGCTGGATGGTCTACTTTGACTGCGGCAAGGTCAGCATCAAATCTCAAAGCCGGGGATGGTGTCTGTCGTACCTTGTTTGTTTTTCACTGGGCTTGCCGGTGTATTCTCTCGTTTTGTAGGTATCAGCGCCGTTCTGTGACGGTCTGTAGCATGAAATGAAGATAGTAGCTGCTGGTAGTCGTCCCTGGCTTCCGTTTGTTGAATCGGTTCCTCAACTTCCACCACCGGTATCTGTAAGGTAGTGTCCTCGTCTTGATGCGGTTCAACCTCCGGCGTATCGTCGTCTCCAGGCTCCAAATCCGGGCAGCCGGGGTCTACCGGTGGGCCAATGTCATCATCTTCTCGTAACACCACCTCCTCCTTTATGGTCTGGTCTTCCGTATATTCGTCGTCAGACTGTCCGTCTTGGTTAGCAGCCTCGGCATCGCGTAAGGACATTTAATCGTACGTCGGGTGATATCAGATGGTTTTTGTGTGTGGAACAACGGATCGGGCCGTGGACGTAACACAAGAGGTATCTGAGTCGTTCAACAGCGGTCAAATTATGCAAGTAACCTGAAACAGGTTCAAGAGAAGAGGACGTGGATGGAACAGGAGCTCCAGTCTCGCTGTTGGTGTAGGTTGGGGAATCGGTGAGTGTTTCCTTGCAGCAAAGGCTCATTGGCCTCGATGCGCAGTTGATGAAGGACGGTTTGGGAAAGGACGCAATGGCGCCCCGAGCGAGTGTGGGACAGGGTCCAGGTGTGGGAGTCAGCCACGAGAAGGCCCCGGGACTGGACTGGATCGCTCCTTCCCATCTTGTCCACCGGACGGTCTCTCCAGTCACAGGCAGCCTGAAGTCCCTCTGCATACACCTGGCCAGAACCGGCATATGGTCACCATAGCATTAGGCTATTGTAGAATAAAAGCCAAAGGATCTAGTCAACCAATTTCCCCACGCCAGGCCAGCCGTATTGAGCTTGGATGGGACTAAAAGCATCAGGGTATTGGCGGCGGCTCCACCAGAGCAACAGCTGCTCGAGAGTCGGGCGATGGCGCATTGCTCTGGTTTCCAGCAGCCATGATTGAAATAGAGGGCTTTCCACGTGTTTTGCATAACAAGGTATAAAGAGCTTTGTGACCATGGCCAAGTGCAGTGTCTAAGCAATACTGTTCTGGGTCCGATATACAATAAGCTTGAATACCTGCTGCTAGCAAGCTTTGCACTACACCAAATCCTACCGCAAAATCAATCATATCCTTGCTTTCGCACACTCCTCAACATCTCTCTGCGTTATTTCAGCTGGTAATCATACCTTTCCCCGGCCTTTGGGTCCCATAGAGCCCAGGATAGGTCTGCACAGGCTTTCCTCCTGGAGCACATCGGCCTCCCGCTGGACTTCAAATCGTGGGCCACGGAACCTTCGATGGGGACCAGGAGACGTGGTCAGGAGGCAGAAATTGTTCTGACGGGATACGCGCCACTATCCTGTTTGCCGTCGCAATGGGTCTGGTCCAATACTCGGCCCGGGAGTGAGCAACGCTTGCGAGGAGGTTATATTAGCGACGTTCCTGGCCAGGGCCCGGTCGTCTGGACGGTGCAAGGTGCAGGGCTGACCTCCTGGTGTGCTCAATACCTGCGAGGAGTATCCGGGCAGGGCGAGAGAGATACCCAGAATCGCCTGCGAGTGGAGGTCAGGATGGGAGCCTAGGCTTCAGACTCTAATATGGCTCTGTCATGCCTTTATCAGGTTGAGCTGGGTCGTGACCCCTCGGTGTGGACTGCGGAGTCCCATGCAGATAAAGAATAGATACCTGCGTCTGGGCCTCGGATGGTTGCGTACGGGCGTTTCTATGGGGCTGCGCCTGCGGATATTGGGGATGTTGTCCTTGCTTCGTCGTGATAAGACTGCTGAGCTGGCTTGTAATATTTATTTTCCCCCTTTATTTTGGCTGGTCGCTTGTCTAGACTTCACAGTTATATCTTTATCTGCTTGTTTTTTATCTGATATTATAGTAATATTTCTGTGCTCTTGGCTTTGCAGTGATTGCATTCATATCGCAAGCTAGGGCACTTGTGGCCAAGACTGTACCAACTTCGAATTAAGCATACGCATATGGTATTTGGTCAGTAACATTATGGTGTGGTGGTCTTTACGTGCTTAATATAATCGTTAATTGGCAGCTTCATTCTTGCTGCCTATTGCGCTGTTGACGCTGCCCCGTGTTACTTCTCTGACGTGACTCCAAATATATACAAGAGGGCCGCTCTCCGACCATGGTCAACTTATCGAGCACTTTCCACCAACACCCCCAGTCACCAGAACATTGATATAGACAGGATACCCTGATCTATACGGACCCATTAGTTTGGATTTATACAGCGGCCATGGCCGTTGGAGAGACCCTAAAATCTCACCACCATGCCTAGTCTCGACAAGTCCGCGCCTTTCTAAACGCAACCCCCCACAAATTTGATAGAAAAAAAAGGCTATCTAAAAGTATTACAAGACCTGATCAGTCAGCTAGTTACACATAAGTATCGTAAGTACAATCCTGACACTTCAACCGTTTTCATGGCCGAAAAGGTAGGGTTTGCTTCTTTTTTGGAGATAAGATTTTTAGAATATAAACCGTAACAAACAAACATTTATAACATCACCAGAGCGCCGGTAGTATAGTGGTTCAGTATTCCTCCTTCCCAATAAGGAAGGTGGGTCCAAAAGACTCACTTTCTGATATCGGATCAGGTGGAGACCCGGGTTCGAACCCCGGCCGGCGCACTTCCTTTTTTATTTTTTTGGACACCCACCCTGCTTAGTCACCTACATGGCCGGGTGTAGTCCCACAGCATGCCATACGTTGATGGATGGTTCCTGGCCCATAACCATCATGCATGGGTAGTACAGATAATGACTGTTGGAAACTTGGAATTGGGACACGATATGTTTCTGTAGGGATACAAGCTTCCATGAAAATGTGGGTGCTGGCCATGGTCGGATTGCTGAAATAATGAACTAGTTGCTCACCACAATTGAGAGCGTGCCTGCGTCAAAACGGAAGTATCGTGGCTGTATGTCCATGGGGAATCCTGAGCAGTGGACCATGGACTTCGTCTCTCTCTGACATGTATACCTAGTACTTTGGACCACGGCCATGGCTTTTTTTTGTGGAATAAGTGAGGCCAGAGGGTAAGGCTGGAGGAAGCTCGGAAGCGGGATCATCAGGTAGGTATTACGGTATTGCGGAGAAAGGAGAAACCCCCCTTCGAGTTATCACCATCTCGCCCAGCGAGATCTTCTCAATGTCAATCCATTTTTTGGCGTCATTCTGAATCTGATCTAGGAATATGGGCCTCGTGCTGGCTGTCGCTCAGCGTATTTGTCGTTTATTTTATCAGTACCAAAAGCGAGCTGTACCTTGAAGCGGCTACGTTTCATTGCGAGAGATGTTATCACTACCGCAGAAAACATGACGGAAGAGACCACCCAGCAATTTCTGAGATGCTGCACAGAGTCACAGACACGGAGGAAATTGACCAAGACTTTAACAACTTCTGGAAGAGGTCGGATAACATGTCCAATGATTCGCTGACCTTTCGCGCGCTTCGGATCAACAGCCGCCTGGTACCCATAATTGACGAGGTCTGTGGAAAAGCAGCAGCGACCACATCTCCAAGGAGATTACCCCAACTCTTAAAAGGTGTCAGGATAGTTTACATGGTATGGAGAAGAGGCCGCCTCTTCATTCGAAAATCCTGGAAATGATCCCTCTCCGCATCGAGCTGGTGCGACAGCTCTTCGAGCCTGGAGAACTTAGGAAATTCCTTATTGGTGATGGTTATTCCCGTTTCCTTTGCATAGTCATCACACGCCACACTCCAAAGGGACAAAAGGTCACGTCTGGAGGCTCAATTGCACTGCGAGACATTGCGAAAGCCACAAAACAAGTTAGCAGTATCACACAGAACACAGCTAGGGGAAGAAGTTATGGACAACCTTACAACAGAGTGTTGGGTGACAGGTCACTTCTGACATTGTTGCACAGGCTGAAACTTCCCAAGGCCCAACCCCTCCTTATTCATTCAGCCATGCCTACTTAAGGCCAGCATTGTGTCCATACGAGCGTGGCTCCATTCAGGGTTCCTGATGGAGCAGTAGGTAAGTATGAGAATGCATTAGAAGAGTGGGCTATAAGTGTGGTTATCTGGACACTGTCCCAGGGACATAATTCGACATTGTCCCCGGTAAACGAAGTCATAAGAGTACAGGATGGACGATGGAGATGTACGGGGCCCTTCCGCCTAGGTACCGTATTAGGTAGGTACGGCAGCGCCAAGACCGCTCCAATGACGTCTGTGGGGTTGGCGGAGCACAAATTCTCGGCAAAAAAATCGACCACCGCGGGGCTATCCAGGCGTTTGAGTCGTTGCATACTATCTATCGCTGTTCTCAAGTACATACCCCGCTTATATAACTGTACCCTAGAGAATTCGAGTGGTCCGATCATTAAACCGCCAAAATGTCGAAGCCCTTTGATCCCGAGCAGGCGCAGAACCTGGATGATGTAGGCCCTTATCGCAATTGCCCGCCCTTCGGACAAAGCTGACAATGAAACCTTCAGATGGAGAAGCAGTTCGCCGTCAAGGGTTCGTGACCTTCCCCTCACCTCACCTCCGCTTATTTCCGGCGTCACATCGCTCACCAATTCGCAGCCGTGGAACACCTGATGACATACTGGTCCATCCTCGAAAAGGTTCCGGGATCCCAGCTGCGCCTGACGAAAATCGACGACGAGATCTACGAGCACTTCAAGGAGGAATTCCCCGACTTCGACCCCGCCGCAACGATCAACGAAGATGAGATGAAGAGCAAGGAGGGCAAGGAGAAGTGGCGTAACTGGATCAACCAGTATGAGAAGAAGGTTCACGACTTCAACTTCGGAACAATGCTGCGGGCAAACCCGAAGACCGAGTACGAGCAGGACAACACAATTTTTGGTAAGTTCACGTGGCTGGGGAGGTACTTGGCGTGGTAGGGGTGGTTTGACTGACGAAATGGGTTACAGCGATGCGGATGCAGTTCTACGCTATTGAGATCGCAAGGTACGTAGTTCATGTTGTACAGCGGAGTAGTGGCCCTTGCTAATTGGTCTTATAGGAACCGCGCTGGTCTTAACGACTGGGTTTATGAGCAGGCACAGGCACAGGCGAAGTCCAGTTCATAATCGCGTCCATTTCCCCTCCAGACTCCGGCTGTTAGAATCTAGAACCTATTCCATTCCAACCCACTTATCACGAATCATTACGAATTGTTCTGTACCGTAAGTAGGCGGACGGCGAATTCCGGCCGTGCCGCATAGCGGCGAGATTGGTTAGCTATTTTTGATGGGGCGCCGCTGGTGCTACTGTACACCTGCCATGCCATATGGTGTTCTATGATTATTAATGGGGTCCTTTCTAAAGATGGAAGTATGTTTGTGAGATTTCTTTGTCGGCAGGATAGTAGTGGTGGTGGGCTAGCCAACCGCGGCCGGAAAGAACAATACTAATGCGCTGCCCATTGACTCTTTGCATACAACTACCTCAATGCGGCCGGTCTGGGGCCGCGGGGAGATGAAACACAGGACGAAAGCGATCAAACACGAGGGCTTCCTCTTTCTTCCTAGGATTAAGGAATCGAAAAACATGGCGACACGTTCCTACAGGGGTTCTGTGTTCTACTCTCTTTCTCATCTATATCTGACTAGTGTCGACCGCTCCCGTCTGCAGATGCCTACTACCGAAGTCAATGAAGTGACAACTCCGCTCATCGCCAGCCATAATGGCTACTGCTTTGAGGAACTACTTACGGAACCTGTTCAGTACGCCACTGGCCAATTTCACGACTAGGAAACACGTCCTGGCTCTCGCGGTAGCCACTATCACCTGCTTCTTTGCTAGCTTCACTATTCCTTTCTTCTCCATCATCCTCGGACAAGTCTTCGATGAGTACACGAACTTTGGGAGGGGTGAAATCACCAGTCAAGACCTGGTTCGGAGGGTTGTGAGACTGTGTATCGAGTTCCTGACCCTGGGTGTGTACGCTTGGTTCTTCAATGGAATCTACTTTGTTCTCTTTGTGGCGTTCGGGGAACTTCAGGCGGCAAATGCTCGGAACAGGCTGTTCGAAGGGCTGCTGAAGAAGGACCAGCGGTTCTTCGAAGAGCAAGAGGAAGGAGCTCGCACCTTTCTAGGTTGCATTCAGATGTACGTCTTTTCAATCCGTTTGTTTTCTGTCTAACGTCTCGCAGCCAGATACAGGAACTCCAAACCGCGACATCGGCATCTCTAGCGCTTGTCTCGCAATACACCTTCCGCATCCTCGCCTGCCTCGGTCTGGCATTTTACACTTCCTGGAATCTAACTTTGGTTATCATTGCTGGAATCCCAATCGCTATGATGATAGTTCCGTATCTCTCATCCAAGATTAATGCTCGCATCGAAAGTCAACAAAATGAACTCAAGGCAGCGTCAAAAGTTGTTAATAGTTCGGTCGTTTCTATCGATGCCGTGAAGTGTCTGAATGCACAAGGACTTGAGCAAGAGAAGTTTGGCCGCCGCGTGGACAAGGCTGCATCGCATTACATCAAAATAGCCAATCTCAACGCCATCCAGATCACTGCCATGCGATTTATGATGTTCGCCATGTTCGTGCAGGGTTTCTGGTATGGAAGCTATCTTGTGACATCGGGGAAGCTTGGGGCAGGTGACGTCGTGAGAACTTTCTGGACCTGTTCTGCCGCCGCTCAGGCTATTGAGTCTATGATGCCACACCTTCTGATTCTGGAGAAAGGCAAAGTTGCCGCCTCTGCTTTGAAAAAGTCATTATCTAGTGGGTCGGAGGAGTCGTCTTCGGAGGAGATGCGAGGACGCTTGCATCCGAAGCATTGCAATGGCAATATCACGGTGAAAGATGTAAGTCACCAAGTGTGCTATCTCATACGCTGCTAATCTTCGCAGTTGTCATTCTCGTACTCCTCGCAACCAGATCGACTGGTTTTGAACGCCGCGAGTTTCACCTTCCCAGCTGGGACAACCACTTTTGTCATTGGCAAGAGCGGCTCTGGGAAGAGTACACTTGGGCAATTGCTTACTAAATTCTACCTACCAACTTCGGGCGAAATATTGATTAACGGGCATCCTATACGAAATATTGCGGTCAGCTGGATTCGAAACAACATTGCATACGTCGAACAACAAAGTGTGCTTTTCAACGAGTCAATATTCAGAAACATTGCCTTCGGAAGGCATGATCGCGATGATATTCGGAAAGAGGATGTGGTGGAAGCCACAAACTTAGCGATGCTAGCGAGCACCCTCCAGAAGCTTCCCAAAGGTATTGACACCGTCGTCGGAGAAGGAGGGAATGCTCTCAGCGGGGGGCAGAAACAAAGAGTCGCAATCGCCCGAGCTCGGCTGCGGGACTCTCCTGTGCTTATACTGGATGAGCCCACTAGTGCTTTGGATGGTGTCAATCGTGTCCAGATCATGAGCGCCATTCGCAAATGGCGAGAGGGCAAGACAACGATAATCATTACTCATGACATGTCTCACATCAAAGACAGTGACTTTGTTTACGTTATGGAACAAGGTTCCGTCGTGCAAGCTGGGTACAAAGGTGAGCTCAAAGGAGAGTCGACCCTGAGTGACTTCTTTCGAGATGATGAAGATCAAGGAGACGACACCGGGATGTCAGACTCGACTATATCGTCTAAGGAAAGCTCAAGCTTCAAGCTACCACTACCATCCAAGTCGTACGTCAGAAAAGACGCACGAGGGGATTCTTCCAATTTAAACCGTCACAGTGTTGAGGGCGATGCTTCTTCCAGAATAGGCTCCAGAGCTACCCACGCTGATATCGAGTTGGAAGACCTCGGCTCAAAGAACAAAACTACCGGTCTAGAGGGCTCATCAAAAACTGCTAACCTCCGCCGGCGCTTCAAGCGTCGACTACGAAAATTCCAGTCTGGGGATACCCCGGCCGTCAAAAACCCTTTACGAAGAGCATTGCGCTCAGTCTTACCTAGTCTAGGTAACAAGCAGCGGTTGTTACTATTCGTCGCGTTCCTTTGCATCATAGCGCACGCCAGTGCAACTCCAATCTTCTCGTATCTCCTCTCCAGACTCTACCAAACCTGGTGGAACGGACAGGATGACGCCACAAGGTGGGCGCTGGCCGTCCTCGGCGTGGCGATCGGCGACGCATTCACAAACTACCTTATGTTCTACCTTTCCGACGTTTGCGCCCAGGGCTGGGTCGACTCTCTCCGGAAGCAAGCACTCCGCCGAGTCCTAGACCAGCCTCGCGTGTGGTTCGAAGGTGAACGCAATACGGCCGTGGAGATTACTACGTGCTTGCACGAAAGCGGGGAGGAAGTTCGAGACATCGTCGCCCGATTCAGTATGTTCGTTCTCATTGCTTCCACTGTCACGGCCATGTCCATCATATGGAGTTTAGTGCTTTGCTGGAAATTGACGCTCGTTGCGCTGTCCTGTGGGCCAGTTATCTATGCCATCACGATGGGGTTCGAGAGAACAAGCGGGATATGGGATCGAAGATGTACTGCTGCTAGGGCATTGACGTCCGAGGTCTTCCTCGAGACATTTGCAGAATTACGCACTGTACGGACCTTGACGCTAGAGCCGTACTTCCATCTCAAGCATCTGAAAGCTGCGGCGTTCTGCTTGAGGCTAGGGCTTCGAAAAGCAGTCTATACCGGCGCTCTCTTTGGCCTAGTTGAATCCACGACTGTTTTCGTTGCTGGTAAGATGTCCTACCCAGTCCAACCATTACCAGACAGCAGAAAGCTAACCCGAGCAGCATTGATCTTTTACTATGGCGTAACCCTAGTCCAGGTCAACGAGTTCACAGTCGACCAGGTCACCTCCACCAACTCAGTCCTCCTCTTCAGCATCGGCTATGCCGCCACTGTCCTGACATGGAGTATGCCTTCCATCTAAAAATAAGACCTTTCAATACAGTCTCAAGCATGAACTGACAGCATGTAGTCCCTCAAATAAGCACCGCCCGCGAATTCTCCCGCCGCCTCTTCCGCCTCATCGACCTTCCCACAACCTCCCACGAACTTGCCGGCACATTCGCACCCACAGAAGCCGCCCCTATTACCCTAACAAACCTAACATTCCGCTACCCCAGCCGCGACACCTATGTCCTCCGCAACCTCACCTTCACCATCCGACCCGGATCCTGTACCGCGATCGTTGGCCGCTCCGGGTCCGGAAAGTCCACGCTCGCGTCCCTCCTTCTCTCGCTTTACGAAACACCGGCCCCAAACCCCCTCCATCCAAACCCGTCTATCACCCTCGCTGGAACCGATATCCGCACCCTGCACACCCCGACTCTCCGCTCACTCATCTCCCTCGTCCCGCAGCAACCTTCGATTTTCCCGGGCACGATTATGGAGAATATCAGCTACGGCATAGATCCGCACTCCCCACTCAGTACGCTCTTCAGCGTCCGCGCCGCGGCCGTGTCTGCGGGGATAGACGATTTCATCTCTTCGCTGCCAAAAGGGTATCAAACCGTTATTGGGGATGGAGGGGTCGGTCTCTCGGGTGGCCAGGCACAGCGCATTGTAATCGCGCGGGCGCTCGTGCGCAAACCGCAAGTCCTCGTACTGGATGAAGCGACCTCGGCCCTTGACCGGACCAGTGCGGTGATCATCAAGCAGACGATCAAGAGGCTTGTTGCTGAACAGTCCGGGCTAACGGTTGTTATTATCACGCATTCGCCGGAGATGATGGAGGTTGCGGATGATGTGGTTGTGCTTGAGGATGGGAAGGTAGTTGAGGAGGGGACATATCGTGCGCTGGCTAAGAGGAGGAATGGGAAGTTGGGAGAATTGATAGAGCATCCGGAGGAAGATGATTCTGGGAATTACGTATGCAGCCCCTTGGCGGCTTAGAGGAGAAATAACACAACAAAGAAAAATGATCATGAAAAGGGTATCTAAATCTTCGCAAACTGCTTCCTGAAGAACTCCACGGCCTGCTCCTCGGATTCCGCAGCCTGCCTGTAGCTCTTCTCAACCGCGACATCAGCCCTAACGCAGAACCCATGGCCAGCACCAACGTAAACCTTGACCTCCCCACCAACCTCCTCTTTCTCCTCAACAAACCTCTTAATCATCTCGATCTGCTCCCCCTTCAAACTCGAATCCAGCTCAGCCAACGCAAAACTAACAGGGATCACCATCTTCTCAATATCACCAGGTAAAGCCAACATGCTAGGATGTCCCGTGAAGCCAGCATCGATGAGGTTGCGTTTCGCCCCGTTTATAGTCGTCGATGCCCCGTGTGAAAGGAGAAGAGTATGCTTTCCGCCCCAGCAGAACCCCGCTGCGCCGATGGGAAGTCTTTGGCCCTCTGGTGACTGGCGCAGGGAGACGAAGAAGGACTCGACGAGCGGGTAGGATTTTGCGGGGCGGTTGCGGATCATGAAGGTGGGCATGACGTAGAGAGCGCATGCGATGTGGTACCTTGAGCCTGTTAGCTTGCGTACATACCGTTCCATACGTGTGTTGGGTTAGATAGGGCAGAGACATACGGCTTCGAAATCCAATCCCAAACCGTCTGGGTCTTCATGACCGCACGTATTGTGTCGAGGCCCCAAGCTGGGACGGCGGTTCCTGTACATAACGCATTAGCATAAGCGTCAAGCTCAAGTTCAACTTACTGGAGGTCTTCAAGCTGGTGGGTAATGGTACGTACCGTTCATGAACTCAGGCAGGTAGACCCTGAACTTGCCCGTCTCTGCGTATCGGTCCGCCAGGAGACGGTTGTTGACGAACTCCCACCCAAACGCGTCAGGGATGAACACCACGATGCCCTTGATTTCGGACTCTGGGGTGTCTTCGGGCTCGGAGACGTAGGTTTGCAGGCCGTGGACGGTTTCGATGCGGCCTTTTGGGGTGCCTGGGTGGACGTGGCCTCTGACGCAGTCGGGGCACGACATTTTGGTGGTTGCCTGTATTTGTTTGGGTAGGTTGGTGTGCTCTTGAACGGAGCGAAGGTGATTGCACAATTTGTTAATTTGTTAAGTACTGGGGAAGCTGATTTATGTACTGCGGGGTTAAGCTGTTAACCCCGATACATGCGCACACTGGATAACCGGCACCGGAGTTTGGAAGACCGTCGACTCCGCAAGAAGATTGACATCATTGCCAGTACAGGTCGAGTGCAGGAAGTCGAGCACTGAGCTGGGAGCAAGCCCTTCCCATTCAGGCCTCGCCCTCGCTTACCTAGGTATGTAGTACCGGTACCTAGGTCGCGGACTCGCGGTAGGACCGTTACACAGCGTCAAGGCCGGAGATTTATCCCACGTGGAGTCTGCGTGTACGGTATGCAGGAAAGAAAGTATGACTTGATCACTGAATTGAGAGCTGAGGTCGACTGAAGGCTATATAGCAGTCAATGCGTTCGAGAGAGTCGACGGCAAAGGGGGGTAGATAGCCCGACTGTCGTCCTTATGGTCATTTAGTGGGAGCATCGAAGCATCGGGTACATTTCTCTCCCTATCTTTCGTCCTGTGCGCCTCAGGAGATGCTTGATTTGCAGTCGATATGCTCGGATACCTGCATATGAGTTGCTGTCCGAATCTGATGGCTCTGATTTGAGATAGGGCTATCGAGTCAGATTGTGGAGAATGTTGGCGATTACCGTACCCGTTGCTCTCTAATTGACGAAGCTGATCAATCCGGTGTGTGCATTCAAAGGAAACTTTATGGTAGCATCTGCCCATGACAGTCTTTTATGCTTGGTGCTTTGGTTCGGTTAGCCAACTTGGCCATGGCCGTGCTCTGCCAGAAGAATGGTACCACAAGATCCGAGACAGCTCTTAGATTCGTTCGGTTCTCTCTGTAATTGTCTGCTAGCTCCAGCAATCCCAGTTGCGTCGAGGAAATCCGCGATGGCCGTCATGCGTTTTAAAAAGGACGAGGCGTATTTATCGTCCAAGTACGGTAACCCTTGTCCAGCCTCCGTTTGAAACGCGTAGCGAGTGCAATGGCAAGCGCGAGTCTCTTAACCAAGTGGGCGCTTAGTCTTGTGATTGCCATCAAGGAGGCTCGGCAGACGCGAACTTGGGGTGCAGAAGTTTCGCTCGTAGTGTACAGGAGAACTGACCCAATCCGAACTGCTGTTAGTCTTTTCCAAACAACTCAAGAACTGCAAGTATAGACATACGCGGACTCTACCGAGCATGAATGGATAGCCTCGGCGGACCCTGCCATCGGTATCTTGTTGCGGTCTCTTCAGGGATGGTGTGTTCGTATGCGCAAGTCTGTTGGCTTTTCTTCCTCGAACCCAGGGCCTAGCAGCGGTAGATTTTCGTTCTTGCAAGTATCTCCAGCAGCTTTCAGCGGAAGCAGGTTCTTGAAGGTAGGTCCGGTGTCCGTAACACCTGCGACGACTTCTGCGAGGGGCTTCCAGTCCGTGGGGCGATGGTCGAGAAATGCTTGTGTAGAGAAGTCGGGGTAGTTTGGGAGAGAAATTTCTAGCATTGCTCAGGCTATCAGCGTGTTTGTTCAGCTGGTTGGGTAGATATTGGGCAGGTTGCTCGTGGGCTCGGCCGGATGCGCTGTGGCTGTCCTCGAAGATATCCTGTGTCTGTTATGGAATTTTTGGCGAGCTGGGTGATGGAAGAAACTAGTCGACCACTCTTTACTAAGGTCATTCATTTACAATCTTGGATTAGGTTGGGCCCAGCAATTTCATTCTTGACACTCCGCAAACTAGGTACGACCAGCAACAGAAGAGATTTTCCGCAAGTTACAGCATGAGATATACCCATAGCCCGCCTCTCAAGACCCTAATTGTTCCCGCGGTTCTTGTCCCGCTCGGGGTCCCAAAAGCTTGGTCGAAGTTGCCCTAGTCCATACTTGCTGCGTTGCGGCAAGTCAAAGCCCAGGCTCAGCACGCCCATAATCCCGCCCTTTTCCTCAATGCTGAAACTTGGTTGCAGGGCCATGCATTCAGATGTCTTGTGCTCAGGGAACCTGCTCTCGTCAGCCACTATAGCAAAGTAAGGGTCAGGGGAACGGACCTGCAGTTGCGGCGCTCGATACTGTTCACCCGAGGCTGCTGGTAGTCACGAGCACGGTGGCCAGGCTTGTTGCAGTTGACGCACTTCACTTCAACCAACACGTCTGATAGTAGCTCGTTTCTCTTTGCATCCTCGAGACCCATTTCTAGAGAAATCAGCGAGGATCAGGACGCATAGTGTTTATTACCTACCACCACAGTTCCCGCACTTGAGGATCTGACGGTCAAAAGGAAGACCAGCGTCTTGGAGGCGCAGTCCTAAGCTTGCTTTGGTCGCAACTCAAATCCGATGTTACGTCCCCGGCTACAATAGCTGGCGGAGTATGGTTCTAGGGCAAGGCCGGCGATTGATTGCTTGATAGACGGACCGGTATCCCCGAGAAGGTCGGCGCCGGCCGTCTCTGGTCGCAAAGTTCAAATCTGTGAAGTGTACGGAAAACTCTATCAAGCCAATGGGTCAGCGGTGATCATCACCTGGAGAAGTACACAGGAGCTGCACGTACCACAGATAAACGCTTCGGTCATAGGGTCAGGCTTTTCCATTCTGCTCTGTCAAGGCCCGTTTTTAGTTTTTTGTGTTACTGGTACAATTTATCTGTCATTATATCTGTCAAGTGCGCAGTCTTCTGCTGGCTTCCCCGTCTGGTCGAGAACGAAAGCATGAACTGCGACGACGCTATCGGGTTACTCGGTCAGCGGTCATTATCCTTAGCAACCTCAAATATAGGAGAGACACGTACCTTCAAAGAACCGAATCCGACTCTGTGCATCAGGCTCTTGCAGCCATTGTCTGCCGGTACGGGGACTTTGGAAGGCGTCGTCTCTGCAAGATCAGTTCGTATGTGGTCGTATCACTAGCGGAGAACACGGGAGTAAAACACGTACCACCAACGACCGCTCTGTCTTCTCAACTCACGTACAGCTTATCTGTACATGGTCGAGAGGGTCCATAGTAGGGCTGGTGAGAGGTGATGGTCACGCAGGTGTGTGCTCAGGAGTGCCACTGCAGCTATCGTTGATAATTGCGGAAGGAACTCCGTTTCGCGGAATAAAGAAAGAAAAAGCATCCGAAGGATGTCCTGGATTGCAGCATATGAGAGAGGGAGGAGTGAAGTCAACGTCGAGCAAATCGTTGCCACCGATGACGAAATCAAACTGATGTAGTTCGACGTCTCCCGCTCCTGAATGGGAACACTGTTAGTCTTCGAGCGAATACCTCAAGAGCGATACTTACCATAGCAATGAGGTAGTCTGACGTCGAGACCGGGCTCATAACCACTCTCTGAAGCGTCCTCGTTTTGTTTATGTTCTCCGAACAATGCAGGCGACTCGTGGCATGTAGCATATCGTACAAACCAAAGTAAGCAGCATGATCGTACGGAAGGCTTGTGTTCTGATAAAACGTGTTGAGGACCTCTGCGCGCATCTTCGTCCTGATTTCGACAAAGGTGGCGTCGGGAAAAGCCTTCAAGTAGACTCAACCTCTGTTCTATGTCAGCATAAGTCGTGGTATCTGTGAAAAGAAGCATCATCGAGGAGGGACCAAGAAGGGTGTTACCTAGCAGAAGGTCTTCCAGGCCACTGTCGGTTGTAGCCTGTTTTGAGTATTGCCCATGCCAGTCCCAGAAGCTTGCCTGAAACGTAGTTGAAGCTGAACGCGCGGATCCGTTGCGGAAAGACATTTTCTGTGTCTATTTCGCGAAGGAGAGGAGGCGATTAAATTTAGAAATTGAAGGTCATGTCTATCCTAGACTGACCCGATTGAAGTCTATCCGACCTCGGGGGTTGGATATTCTTGATGAAAGGCAGAAGCCGAAAAAGAGGAAAGGCACCGAATGTCGTTGACATGGATCACCTTGAAGAAGCGAAAGTGGAAGATGGAGGAGACGCCCGGCCGTTGGCGGACGCCTCCCCAAGGAGAGAAAGAGGAAAGAAAGAAAGAAGAGGAAGATGGGCAGCGGGCGAGTTCTTATTGTGGCCTCGCTTGGCAGCAACCACGGCAGCACAGAAGTTACCCGGTTCTGTAATGCGCTCATTAGGGAACAGGGCTGCAGAAACAAGTCACATGCTCTTACTGCAAGCTTTGGGAAGAGACGTAGGAAACTCAAGTGAAGGCTTATCCACGCAAAAGCGTCTCAGCTGCTACATCGGCCAGCACAGGAGTCAAATCCCGGAACCTTAAGTTGGTGTTTGTCATTTCCGGCCTTCAATTATGGCAGTTCCTCACCAGCAAGCTTACGCAATGGTTACTGTTTTCCTTGATTTGATCGGGTCTCCTGAGCTTCTACGCATCGGCATCGACCATGGTCTGCGAAAAGAATCTGATGATTCTCAGCAAAGATGCCGCCGACAATTCCTTCCCTGAACGGCGTATGTTAGGCACCTGGGCGTGATAAAGAGCACTCTAACAAGATGTACATTTAGAACACACTCCCATTATTCTTATTTCTACGCAAAGAACAACCAAGGAAGCCGTGCTCCAGAACGCAGCAATGCTACTTCTCAAAGACCAAGGGCAGGACGATATCTAGGGCTGTGCTCTGGCCATGTCCACCCGGAGCTTATGCAGAGTATATTCAGAGACAATAAGCTGGCAGTCGAGAAGGTGGGGGACATTCCACCACTGTACTGTTCCAGCCACAACGTTCGGCAACACAAACAGCATTGTCCGCTGGGGCCGGAAATGACACCGGTCAGAAAGGTTACGCTTGTGGGATACTGAGATGTTTTCAGTTGAGAGATGAATTTGTGTAAGAGCGTAAGCTCAAGCATTTGAATGTTTGGAGACATATTCATCTCTATGAAATTGCTGCAGCCGACCTTAGGCAATAGACTGCTTCCTCGGCGGACGTGCAAGACCAAGGCATATCCCTACACTAGCCCATATTCATCACAAGCCCGAACACTCGAGGCTCGCTAAAATCATGCGTTACCAGGCCGGCCTATGTCCAGAGATTTCTCCATCAAATGTCTCCTCTACTTGATTCTCTGGTGCTCCTCAGCCTTTCCATGGTAATCTCCACAAACCTCTTTCCAAAGGAAGGAATTGCAGCCAGCTCGGCAAAGCTTGAAAATGCCAGCGAGCATGAGCCGGATCTCAAAATAACAATGAATTTTCCTTCCCACTATCATGGCACGTACGACGGGCAGCTTGTACGTTTGAGGAGATCGTGGAAATCGGAGGCCATGGCCGATTGAGCTCTATCCGCAAGGCCACAGCGAGACACCGTTATTGGCCGGCGATCTACGGGATCTTCCAAATTCCATTATACAGTCGCTGCACTGCACTGGCCGTAGGTCTTCACCATGGATGCTGCACTGCTTGCTTTTGCCAGATAGTATAAATATAAGAGAGTTTTTCTCATCTAATCCTCGATGGTCTAACGGTCATGATTTCCGCTTGTCACTTCTCGCAAGAACAAGCGCGGGAGACCTGGGTTCGACTCCCAGTCGGGGAGATTTCTTTTTGAATCAAATTCCTTTTTTGCCCGATTCTTTCAGGCCATGGTCGAGGAGCTTGGCAAGTGGAATACGTCGAAGGGGCATTGATCCAATGGTGTCAGCCAAGGACGCGTTCTTCCTGTTGGATGACGGTTGACCGCATAAGATCTCCCAACGGATCCACGGTTTTATTTGACCTACAATCAGCCGTATATGAGTCCATAGGTAAGATAAGGTCTCCAGGTACTTGTCGCTTTTATGTACCGACCAAGAGCCGCTCAGTGGTGACAAGCCTCCTCTGGCCTGTATAGAAATCAATATCCACCTATTTGAATAGCCATGACCATGCCAGGAGAGAGACGATGTTTAAGTTCGACCTTCGATCATAATATATACTAGACGATGTTCGTAGTTTGGAGAACATCAGCCTTCTGCTAGAGCATATTGCCCACTGCTACGGAGTAACGCCTTCCCCTAGGAGTCAGACCGCAGCAGCAGGACAGGGATAGCTATTGGACAGGATTTCGGAAGAGTAACCCTCTGGCATTGACAGATCACTCCGCGAGTGGGTCCGAGCGAGGCTCCTGATTTGACGAGAAGAGTCAGTGCTTCGACTCCGCACTGGACAGGATGTCATAATAAAAGGAGGGTCACAAAATCCATCAAACCAGTAACTTTCTGTTGTTTTCCCCAATATGTCAAGAACGCGACAACTTCTTCGACGGGAAATCACCTACTTGTCTGCCAAGGAAGAGGAGGTTAACATTCTTCATCAACTATCTTACTATGATAAGCAGAACAGGTTCTTTTCTCATCTTAACAATCACCAAACCTGGATCAAGAAAATTGTCGCGCATCATCTTAATCTGAACTCACCCGATGCCTGTTATGTGTCAAACATCAAGGATTGGTTACACGGTAGCTGCAATGTATGTATTCCTGTCACTGTCTGCGCTGGAAGTATTAAGCAGGTGATTCTTCGTCTCCCGCTCCCTTACAGGGTTGGTGAGGAGTTCATGCCGGGCAACGGAGACGAGAAGATCAGATGTGAGGCAGGGACCTATGCATGGCTGCAAGAAAACTGCCCGGGCGTTCCAATTCCTGAGTTATATGGGTTTGGGCTGGCGACTGGTGAAACTGTATCAAGACTCATGCACTATTTTCTCCCACCCAGCTAATTTATCCTAGTTCACTTGCTTTGAAAACTTGCCGCTCCTATACAAGTGGATACATTCCATCTGGCGTCGGGTTTCCACATGGCTAGGGTATCCAACTCTATCTAGATATGTTCCCCACCCAGCCAAAAGAGAGCATACCGTTCACCTCAACTATTTGCTTCTCGAATACATTGAACCAAGCCGGGGAAGTATGCTTTCGGACACATGGACAGATAACCAACATGACATTAAATTACGGACAAATCTTTTCCATGGCCTTTCCCGCATTCTCCTGAGCATGAGCCAAATCCCAACCCCCAGGATTGGCTCATTTATCGTCGACCACAAGGGGTTTTTGAAGTTAGCAAACCGGCCACTCTCAATCGAAATTCAACAGCTAGAGAACGAGCATATACCCACAGGCATACATCGTGACTATACATACTCAACTGTTGACTCTTACTTGGCGGATGTGCTCACGTTCCATGACAATCGTTTTCAGTATCAACCAAACGCAGTGAATAACCTCGGGGACTGTGTATTCCAGTTATCCTCACTCTCCGCGATGCGGGCAATCTCCAAATCATTCTTCCAAAGGGAATTTCGGCGAGGGCCATTTGTTTTCTCGCTAACGGATCTTCATCCAAGCAATATCTTTGTTGATGCGGGCTGGAATGTAACTTGTCTGGTGGACTTGGAGTGGGCCTGCTCTTTGCCGATCGAGATGATTAGACCTCCTCACTGGCTCACTAATATGGGTGTTGATGAGCTGGTGCCATCCGAGTATGACAAACTACGGACAGAATTTATGGACGCCCTTATCGCCGAGGAGCAACAAATGGCAAAAAAGCACAACTCACCACTACTGTCGGACGTTATGAGTAGAACATGGGCGACAGGCACCTTTTGGTATACGTTGGCTCTCTCCAGCCCCTCCGGCCTATTCACAATTTTCCAACAACACGTTCGGCCACTATTTTGCACGGAATATCTTGAAGAGTTCAATTTGATTATGCCGTTTCTTTGGGGAAGGAATGTGGGACGCATCGCAAGTCAAAAACTTTCTGATAAGGAAGAGTACGACAGCCAGCTCCAACGGGAGTTTGGTCTCGAATTTCAGACATGATTTCATTCTGAGAGTGACTTTCTAAGAGGAGCCTTGTTTTTGACTCTCATCCTGTTGGAGGTGGGATTGAATCGCCCCATCTAAAGCCCGCATTCCTCTATCTACCTGATTTCGCTCTCGTTTTTTCTTGGCAGCTGCGCCCGAAGAGCTGAGTTGTTGAAGGGGTTTGACGTCGGACTGTATTCCAACAACGGCCTCTTTCCCCTTGCTTTGATCCGATGAAGCTTTGTTGTCCATTTTTGGGAGTGGTAATAGGTCTTGTCTGTTCTCGTCTACCCGAAGGTAACCATGAAGCACAGGAGCAATCGCTGAACCATCTGGCCGCTGTTTGTCTTTATCTTCCTGAGATCCCCTTTTCTGGAAAGGCCCCTATCACCTTGAGTACGGATGATGAGTTCGGCAATATCTGCCTGGTTATTTCATCCTGGTTACGAGATCACGGGGACTATGCAAATGCTCGAATGGCTCTATGCGGTCGTATGAAGAAGTGCCTTGCTCTGCTGTCGGTCGACGACCCTTCTAATGATGAAGACGCCTGGTACCCGCTTTCCCAGACGTTCCTGGACAATGCAGACAGTGACGAAGACCTAAGCGGTGCTCTATACTTGATGAAGACCCGTTGTAGGAGTGACTCCACGGCAGGTCTTAGGGTTTCTCTTGAACCCGAAGTAGAAGCTGTTCGAACGCACGGAAAGAGGCATATTGAAGGCGACAAGTCGTCCGAGAATGAAAGCGCGGTGGAAGCCAAGAGAGCCCCGGAGCAGGAGGACGGGGAGGAGAACGATCCGGAGTCAAATCCTAGCTTGGACCCCTCCGGCCCCAGCTTCCTGATTGCCTTACGTGTGCGCAAATTGCTAGCTCAAGGTACAGAGCGCGTCCTGCTGGTATTTCTGTCGAACGTGCCCCAACTCCGTCTTGTGTCCTCGCTGCTATCGTGATCTTTGTAACAGCAACGAACCAAACCCTACTACTCTACCCATGCATCATCCGCAGACCTGCAATGCTCAGCATGGGTTTTACTACACCGGCAAACCGCTTCCATCTTCTGAATGTCTGGAGCTGGGTAAAGTTCGGCTTACGAGTATTGGCTCTGATGGTGAAACGAGGACGCAGACATTGTGGGTTGAGGAATGGAAGGATAGGCTCGCGGAGAAATGGCAGACAAAGGACTTGAGTTTGAAGGTGGATTGTTCGCTTGGTGTATGCGGGTGTTGCCGGAGGCGCAGAGGGCGAGATGGCCTACTTTTTTCAGGTAAGGTAAAATGGTAGTGGCGTTGGGAGGAATCTCCGCCGCTGGATCGGTAATGGTTCTCAGGCCAATGTTCTCAGGTCAATATCGAAGATCTCATGTGTAGAGCTATGGGAAGACGTAGTAGATTACCGGCGTGATGGCTGGTCCAGTTTATATATTCCGACTTTGAATGTTCTAGTATATTGCGGAGCCGAAATCCTTGGTATATCAACATACATAGCCACAATGTACTTAGTCTCAATCACTATCTGAATCAGACAATTCCTCAAATCTTCCTTCTCTTAGAGCCTGTGTGACTGGGTTCTCGACTCCAAGGATACCGTTTGCTTTGGCCCTGCCATGGAGTTAGTATAGTTATGAATCGAGTATATTTTATGCTGCACTTACCTTTCAAACAGCACAAAGAGCCTCTCGGCCTCTCTCTCCTTCTCCTCCTTTGTCATGGGCGGGCCGGTATCTTCCTTTTCCGCAGCCCATCTTTGTCCGGTAATAGGGTTAATGGCTGGATCCAGGCTCTCAGCATTCGTGGCGAACGCCTCACCCGCCGACTTCGGGATATCAATGCCCCGCGAAGCAAGAAGCCCCGCAGCAAAGCCGTAGCCGATGTTCTTCGTTAGACTCTCAGCGTTCTTGCCGGAGAGAACAAACATGAGCTCGGAGATTGCGATCTTGAGATTCGCGTACGGCATCGTCGAGAGCTTGAGCAGCTTGGAGGACAAAGTGTCGGATTGCCCGATTGGCCGGTTCCGGTCATTGTCGTCGGGTAGGAGGAGCCATTGCATGTACTTGCGGGGCCCGTCTGGCGCCACCTCGTGAATTGTGACGAGGGTGTGGAAGAGAGGGATGGCTTTTGTTTCGAGCTCTGACGGTTCGTATGCTGAAACTGCTTGGTCTAGGATATTGATCAACTTGTCGACGTTACAGTTTTGGTTGAAGGTTGGGAAGAGCGGGTTGCCATCGTAGGACTTCTTGTTCTTGTTTTCGAGGTCGAGTGTTGAGAGGCAGTTTAGTAGCGTGCCGAGGAGGCCGTCCAAGGGCTTTAGAGGGATGTCGATACGGCTGATAATCTTGAAGATGTATGGAATTGACGGTGAGAAGGTTGGTGCTAGATCCTGGAAGAGCTTCGCCACGTTGAAGACTAGCTTCAATGTGTCGATGAAAGCTAGTTCGTCGACTTGTGACAAGGGCTTTCTGCCGGATTTGGGGAATTGCTTAGAGTGTCGGAGTATTTGCTGCAGGCATTAGTATGTTGGATCTTCAAGGAGCGCGCGACTCACATAGTTGATATTATCGCCCAAAGCGTGATTGTTGATTAGGTCGTCAAAGTTCTGATTAGTGTCGTAGGTCGAGAGGAAGAGTATCCGACTGATGACCATTTCATGCTCGGAAGAGTCACACTAGACTTGTTAGCTGGAGAGTCTTCTGGAGAGATTGAAATCATACCTTGAGCATTTCCGCTAATTTTCCACCCCTGCCAGTGTCTACGAACAACTGGCGCATGTTTGAATCTAACAAGAGAGCATTTGCGACGCAGCGTAAGGCGGCATGGCGGACGTCTGTCGTCTCCCCATCAACACCATACTTTGATAGAATGTCGATGCCCTATACAAGTATTAGAGCCAATCAGCATCGGCGCACGATGCAACGTACCCTTTTCGAGTAGATTGGACCTGCGTTGTCTGGACTCGTGCCATGCTGCCTCAGCTGTAAGAGGATCTGGGTCTTTTCTAGAACAAGTTAGATAATCTTCTAGCCTGCACATGAAATTGTAACCTACGCGCGGAGTTCAAGGAGTTATCTTTTATGTCTTTTTCAAGAGAGTCCAGGAGCTCTGTGACTTGTCGCAATTTCTCTATTGAGCGTGCGTTAGCGCTGAGAAAGCTGATAGTGAGCGCCGCGACGTACCAGCCCCCTGCAGGATACGCAAATCCATATTCGCTCGGCGCTTTTCACTTAGTCGACGATAGTCCTCGGTTTCAGGTGTTCAGAAGTGCGAGAATTATCCAGTTTGACGATCGCACGGGAAGGAGCTCCGGTGCGGACTCTGCGGAGACACAGGGGATGTGCACCGCAGCAATTGAGGGGGAAGTCGAGGAGAGCCTTCGAGTCAAGTGACGGTGTAGAAAATCAAACAAAGACACGGCGATCTGTGCCCTGAAATCAGCTCCTTGTTCAGTTCATCCTCGAGCACCATACAGAGTAGAAAGCTGAACCCCACCGAGGTAGTAGTAGTCAGCTTCTCCGCAGGGCCTGAAGGATAAGGCTAAAACTGGGGCCTTAATGTCAAGGCACCAAACGCGAGGCGCTGCCACTTAACGCGTCTACAACCGAAAACCGCGTTCGAGCGCGGCTTGGCGTCTCCGGCGTTCTGCAGCCGATCTCGATTCTCAGCATGATCTCCGTCAATCTTCAATCTTCACTGCTTCGACGTTCAGGATAGGGACAGGCCTGAGTTCACTTCTGGAGCTTGGCCGAATCGCAATGTTCCTTCTTCTCTCCTCTCTTTATTGTTGCTTTTTGTCTTGAACATGGTCGACGTTCTAGGTCCTTTGTCTGCTCGTCCGCCGACTCCACCAAGGACTGCGTCTCGCATGCTGTCTGAGAAAGAACGGACGGAAGACTCGCCAGCGCCCGTACAGACCCCGATTGAATCTCCTTTTCTGAAAACCGAATCGACTGGCGCTCCCTCCAGCCGCAAGCGCGTGAACTTTTCACCATGGCCAAAGTTCATCAAACCCCCTTCGTTCACAAACCCGGATCCGAAAGCCCTCCTTCCTTCGAGCGATAGCAAGCCGGCCAGGTCAATACTTAAGGCGACAAACTCGCCTGGTCCTATTATTTTCGCACCTGCTATAGCGCATACCCCCGAGTCGTTCGTGATGCTTTTGAAGTCCGTCACCCAGCAATTGGCTGGAGAATCAATCAGCTCAAGGATCGATGCATATATGCAGTTTTTTGGTGCATTGAGGGCATACGAGAAGGTGCCGACAGAAGAGGAAATTGTGCGCAACTTGAGCCTGATTGCCGATTTTATACAACGGGATATTAGCCGCGACCTCACGGAGAGCGGCCCACTAGATTCAACCCTCGTCATTCAGGCATTGAAGCTCTCCATGGTGCTTATTTGGCATCCCCAGATCTGTCCGCAGTTGCCGGATGAGTTTAAGCTCTTTCTCGTCGAGCACTCGGTCAATTGCCTTGAGAATGGCAAACTCCCCAAATCTGTCATGACCCATTATTTGAGTGTCCTGTCAACGCAGAAGTTTTCAGCAAAGATTATTACAGCGGCCCGAGCGATGCGCATACTCGAAATGCTGTATGGCTTGACCGATAGAGTCAAGGGGAACTCCGCAGTCTCGCAGCGTTTATCGATTTACGAACGCCTTTTCGATGTGTCCAAGTCAACGTTCCTTGCTTCGTCCGTTCTTTGGATGGATCATCTTATTTCTGGATTGCTTCATCAAATTAAAAATGTCCGACTAAGCGCATTGGAGCTCGGTTTCAATGTGTATATGGCATCTGGATCTAACTCGACATTGTCGAAAACGCTCCGTGATATTTTCGACCGGCCAATCGCAGACAAACGGAAGATGGTCTCTGAGGTGACCGAGCGTATGTCGAGGATGATGGCGAATACCGAAACCGGCGAACATGTTCCCCAGATTTGGGGTGTCATTACACTGCTCCTCCGAAACAAGCGCTTCAACATTGACCAGTGGCAGCATTTCAAAGAATGGGTTCTCGTTCTTCAAAAGTGCTTCAATTGCAATGACATTGAGATCAAATCCAAAGCCATTGTCAACTGGAATCGGTTTGTTCTAGTGGCCAATATCAGTGAGACAACGAGTCGGACGCTACTACGGATGCTTGGGAAGCCTATACTCGCTCAATTCGAAAGGAGAAAGCACGAAAAATCGGGCTCGCAGCCCAGTCAACTGATATTATCTAGCTACTACAATCTGCTCTACTACGCCTTCCGACCCGACGCCTCCCATCAGCAACTGGATATGGCATGGGCAGAGTACATTTCCTTGCCTTCTGTAAGCATATTTGCTTTTGTTCCCAGCCTAAGCGACAGGCTTGCCCACGCGCTGTCGAATATGCTATGGATCTCGCACCCTCTCAAGTCTTGGTCGGATAATCGTGTGAACGAGCCGAAGAAAATTGCGCCGGAGGAATTGCCGCCTTTGGATTGCAAATGGGTTAGGTCAAGCTTGCCAGAAATACTGAGGGTATTTGAGGCCATTTTAAAGTCGTCTGTTTGGGAGCCTGAATTAGAGAAGTCTAACATAGGTGCTGCGTGGGTTAGTCTATCTCGTGCCCTGGCTTTTGCCGCAAGCAAAGAGATTACACCCTCGCCTGAGTCTATGCAAACAGTAGCCCAAATCATGGTGCTTTTCCAACGGATGTGGCAGGGTGGCCCACCCTCTCTCAACGCTGTCGATGGCTCGTCGAAGGATACCTTCTTTGAGCGTTTCCGGTTTCTTTCTACGACAATGATTATCGCCTTAGGCAGCATCTCATTTACAGAGAAACAGCTCTTCAAGGCGGATTCACTATACCTAGCTGTAACGCCTACAAGCCGTCACTTGAAAGACAATAATAATCCCGACACCCCCCTCTTGCACTTACTACGGCTTCTCGGTGATGTCTCAGGGGCTCCAGAACCAACAGCTGCTTACTCTCGTCTTGTCAAGGATACCATTGAAGCAGCCTGCCATGGAAAGGGTTCAAGGGGCTCTCGACTCGATATTCTGAGACAATGTGCCGGTTTATACCCAGACGAAAATGGACCCGATGACATCGAAAACTTTGGGCGGACTGTGTGGATATCAGCAGCTCAATTGTCTGCGGATTGTCTAAGCTCCTTTGCTAACGAATCGGCCCGCGAACGAGACGGATCTGTTGCTCGTGACTACGACAACGCAGTCAAGATTCTTTCCGTAGGGTTGAAATTCCCGGACGGGTTCCAAGTTTGGGATCAGCTCCTAGGTGCACTTTTTCATGTTATCAAAAACGAAAAGGGGGATTGTGCGATTGGGACAACAGTGCTAGAGCCCCTCCTGAGCTTGATCATGAATCTTGATGTTCGCACCGCATGTTCCCCTGCGTCCTCGATGATTCATCATTGTTTAGCAATTCCTTTCTCCGAGCATGAGAGGGGTGCTAACGATACGAACACACCGCCATTCCCGAGCACGTTAGTGACTATGGCCCATCTACTTCTTTCGGGCGCGTACGAACTGCTGGTACCTTTGCATTCCAACGGTGCCGCTATATTTATAGAGACGCTCGTTTCTTTCTTGGGATCAGGGACCTTTGTATTCAGATCCGTGCTACTTGATCAGCTCCAGTATCCGCTGGGTCTCTTTCTGAAAGACGAATTTCGCAAGGTCACTGTCGAGAGCGGCGCCGAGAGCCGGATTTTGACTGCTGTAAGTACACCCAACGAGTGAATGTATAGATACTAACATGAGTAGTGCCACGCGCTCGCGTCAGCCGTGCTGAATATCCTACAGATCTTGCCTCGTTATGCTTCGACTTCTCACAAATTCGAGCAGATTATATGCTCTGGCTTGAGATCCTCGCACGCCTCGACCGCTCACCGGTTCTGGGATTTTTGGAAGTCTTCTTTTGGGACTCAACACTCCTTACTATTCCCAGCCAGCATATCCCAAGCACTACAAGATCTGGAAGCCCAGGTCGTTAGCCAAACGCAAGGGTTGAGAGCAGGTACCGCTCAATTGTCGCAAAGCATGATTATGGCCGAAGATGGCCAGGGCGATAAGGAAAGCAATGACCTTGTCACGGAAAGCTCTAATCTTGTAACGAAAGATATCTCGGTAAAGTCTCGCATCGCGTTCATCCTGGATGCACCATCGGAGTCTCCTCATTCTGCTCGCTTTGAATCACCTGTGATCTCCGAAACCGAAGTCACCACGATACGGCAAAAAGAGTCGCGGCAACAAACGGAGTCGACCCTCCCACAGGCCCTTGCTCAGGAAGTTCCCAGCAATCCGACTAAAGATGATAAGGCTGCTTCTGGCAACGAAGACACTTCCCGTCATCAGCAGATGTTCTCCATTATTGACAACCTCCGTTCATCCTCACCTCCTACCACGACCCCAAAGGAACTTGGGTTCATGACGCCACCCCACATACGTAGCCTACGAAATGACGAGTCTAGATCTGCAACACCCCAGACGCCTACAATACCAGCCCTCCCTGCGGACAATGAAGAGGGATTCCTTGGTTCGTCCCCAACGCCTGCCATCCGCGGCCGAACATCTTCCGTGGCTTCCGCTATCCCCCCGTCGTTTACCGCCGGTGATAACATGGACATTGATCCTCCATCTTCACCACCCCAGCTCGAATCGCAGAGCGTCGAATCGCAGAGTGTTGATTCACGACAAACTTCCCCGTCTAAGTCAACCAAAAACAAGAACTCTAAGAACAAGAAGAGGAATAGGTCTAGGCGATCCAAGACGCCTAGCAAGGAGAAGCCAGCTGCTGTTTCATCGCAAGTGGAACCCACTGAAAAGAATGAAGAGGGCGAAGTGGAGCAGAGCATGAGAAGTCGTCTTCGTTCCGCGACGGACAGGTCGCCAGCAAAGGATGAAGAGGCCCCTGTTCAACAAACACAAGAAGCGCAAGAAACAGCACAGACCATGTGCATAGATACTGTCCATGATTCTACTGCTGCTTCTGTCGCCGAGCCCAAGGATGTCTCTGAGCCGCAGCTTGAGCGTGACGACCAGGCTATGGAATCAACTGGCGAAGATACTGATACGCAGGTTACGTCACAACTCGAACAAGATCTTGTCTATGCCGTGGATCTGAACAGCGATACTGCGGACAAAGAAGCAACGACGTCTCCGGAAATGGCAGCGGTTACACGCAAACGAAAGCGGGAGGAAGAGGCATCAGTTGCAGAAACTAAGAAAGAGCGTCGCCGTTCAACGAGGATTTCTTCTGCGGCGTCACCTGTGGCCGAAGCCGAAGCCCAAGATACCCACACTACTTCGAAGAAACAGAAGACTACGACTACATCTCAAAACATCGTTTCTTCCCCAGCTAACACGGCCGCGAAGAAGCGGAAGAATGACGCAGTCAAGGCTACAGCTGAGACGCCGAAACAGAACCAGGCCAAGGCCGATAAAGAAGCTGCGAATGAGCCACAGTCTCAGGGTTCTCAGCAAAGGAGATCACATCGTATCAGCGGTGTCCCTGCGCCCGAGATCCCAGAAGAGACACCTGCCCCGAGAAAGTCGCCACGATCAACCCCAAGTGGCTCGCAAAAGCGAAAACAGACCAAGAAAGAGAAGGAAAGGAACCGCAGGTCACAAAGGCGCCGCTCTCAGCGGGAAGCGGCGGCGGCGGCGGCGGCGGCGGCAGCGGCAGCGTCTCAGGAGGTTACCACGGAAGGAGAAAGTTCTATCGAAAAGCCAGGAGAACAGTCTCAATCTTCCATAATGGAGTCTCAACCTTCCATAATGGACAATGTCTCTCAGCAGAAAATGCAACCAGACGATGCTGCGCAGCTAGATCAACCTGTACAACAACCTGAACAACAGCCTGATCAACAAACAGAAGCGCCACAGGAACCTGTCGACGTCCAGATGGCAGAAGTTGGAGCAACAAAGCCGGAACCAGCGGCAGTAGCAGAGACAGAAGTAGAAGCCCCACCAAAACCTCAACCACTGGAGTCCGCCATCGAAAAACAAACACCCTCTGAACCAGCCCTACCACCACAGCCGCTGCCAGCAGCAGAAGAATCAGCGTCAACGTCAGCGTCAGCGCCAGAGCCAGAGCCAGAAGCCCGAACAAACCAAGATGTCCAGATTTCAACCTCGCTGCGCTCCCTTATCGACCAAGTCAAATCATCTTCTCTGGACCGCAACACCGTCAAGGAGATGGACGAGCTCCTCTTCGACCTCCGGTTCGAGATGCACGAGGCGCTGCGGCGCCATCGGGACAGTGACACTGCTGCACCTACCGCAAGCCAGTAAATCTATTTACCTTTATACATGAAAGCAAAGCCAGAAAAAAGAAAGAAAAAGGGAGGGAATGACTATTTTGCATAGCGATGGCGCTTTTTGATTTTGACATGTTTTCTTCACGGATAGGTACATCACAGTCAATTATATTATATTACTACTATGTTATAGATTTCCTTTCAGTCTCCTTTGTTTTGCCTTTGTCGCTTCTTACCTGCATCATCTAGCTCTGCGCTGTCTTTTGTGCCTCCCTTGCCTGCCTGGGCGGTACCTTGACCTTGTACTTTTGATGCCTGAGTATCTAGCACTCCTAAGAATTCTCAACGAGTTATACTTGCTTAGGAACTGATGCGTAGCGACATCAAATCTATCATCTACGCAGGTGCTTCGTACAGAATATATATAAAGGGAGCGTCTCATTACTCATCCCAGCCCTAACTGGATAAACGGACCTCGATACCGAGACCCTTAAGGTTACTCATCTAGTACATATGACAGGTAACCAGTATTAGACAGGGAGATTACACCCAGCATCCGATTCAGAGGCCATGAAGCAGGAACAAAGTCTCCCGATGTCACATGTGAGGCAGGGCCGGCTCAAGCAAGCAGCAGCTTACAGCTCAGCTCAGCTCAGCTCACAACGCAACGCAACGCGTAAGCCCCTAGCACGCAAGATTAAAGCGAGCAATACAGAGCAGGAAGGTAAGCGCCACACTACGGTACTCCAGACTGAGACACAACACCACCCTTGCAGTGACAGTGCAGCGCCACCCCACAGAAAGTACCCTAGACTACTAATACATATAGCAAACGGCAAGCAAGCATGCCACTGAGCGATAACAGCATGATAAGAAAAGGCACGCCACCCGCATCCCTACCTACCCACCTAATCAGACCAGGCTATCCCTGCCAGAGTCGTAGCGCAAGCGCACATGCAACAGTCCGCAAGCCGCACGCCGCAGCGCCAAGGCACCACACAAGGATCCATTCCTTCGACAGCCTTCCAAGATCATTCCATCCTTCTCTCGTCCTTCCATGCAAGGATGCAGCCAATCAGCCGTATGACCGCTTGCATCCGAAACGCCGATGCAGGCCGGCGTGCATAACGGAGGAATAGGATCCTAGCGTAGCCGTCGCGGCTGCGTCGACTCGCAGGACTGCAGGTGTCTATGGCTATGTACCCCTCGGTGGCGGGTAGGACCGACCTGCCCAGTGCCCAGACCGAATTGGCTGCCCGTGACAGTCTACCCTTGCTAGGTTAGTGGTTACAGCTCTGCGACCTCATGACGACTACGACGGAGTTGGGCGAGGGGCCGAGTGCTACTGCTCGGCAGCGAGCTGGGCAAGCTGGGCAAGCTGGGCAAGCTGGGCGGTCCTGGGCGGTCCTGGGCGCGCGGAGGAAGATGCTTGTTTGGGGATAGTTGAGGGGATCGCACAGTTCTCACCTGGCAGTGGGCTGGCGCCTCGAATTTGGTGGGCGGTTGACTGGATGGCTGACTCGGCATGAACACCTGGTGACCCTGAGTCTGTAGTCTGTCGGGTTTCGGGGCGTCGGGCTTCGCGGTCGTGTCCTTATCTTAGCTTTGCATGCCCCGGGTGGCGGGCGAAGCCTAATTAAACTGTTCGTCCAATAATCATGGCGGAAATTGAATGTACTTGTGCAGCTGACGCTCGCGACGGAGACGCCGCGAAGTGACGCAGGTGTGCACTCTGGATCCATGGATCTCACGGTCTCACCTCAGCGCTAAACCCCCAGACGAACCTAAGACAGAACTTCGAAGATAACAGTAGATTATGATATTGCAGTGATCATACATAAAAAAGATACACTATTATGAAGTGAGTACTAATACTAGAAACCGCACAGCATCTATCCCGAACATGTCCCAAAACCAGAGAGTAAGATATGCGGAGCGGGAGAGGTAGCATAGAACAAGCTACTAGAAGATGTGGGTGAGCCAGCGTCTCCAGGCGGGCATGGCGGCGATCCGGCGGCGCTCAGCGTGGATAGGCTCCCAGTCAATCTCGCGACGACCGCTGTCAATGTCGATTTGCGAGGTGCGGAGCCAACCCTCGCGCTTCCATGCGTAGCCGCAGGCCCAGAAGAAGAGCACGACGGGGAGGGCGAGGTAGCTCTTGAAGAAGCCTTCGGCGTCGTTGTAGGTGCCGCCATCGGGGCCGCCACCGGCGGGTGCGACGGCAGTGAAGAACTGATGACGGTGTTAGCTTTCAGTAAGATAAAGAACAGAAGCAAGCGGAAGTACCTGAGCGATCAAGACGATGAAGACGAGGAAAAGACCGAGCCAGGAGCCCCAGACACCAAAGGCAGCCTTGAACGGGATCTCGTCGAGGGAGCGGCCGTTGTAAGCCCAGGCCCTGCGGAAACGAATGTGCGCCAAGCAAATGGAGCCCCAGGTGAAGAGAGCGGCCAGACCGGACAAAGCCTGGAGCCAGGCGAAGACTTCCTCGCCGGAGGAGCTGACGTTGACGTATCCAAGAACACCAAACAGGATGGTGACTAGGACGGACCAGAGAGGGCGGCCGGAGCGGTCGATGTAGGTGAAGAACTTGGGAGCGTAGCCCTGTTCGGCGAGAGCGGTAAGGGTACGAGAGGAACCGTAGACACCAGAGACACCAATCGACAGGACGGAAACGAGAATGATGACATTCATGAAGTCGTCGTATCCGTTGAGGCCTGCATTGGAGGCAATAATCACAAAGGGCGAGGCTGCGACGTCGATGAGACCGCTGCCCAAGAGTCTGGGTTCATCGTAGGGGACGAGAAGACCGACGAAGAATAGACCAACGATGTAGAAGCTAGGGAGGCTGTTAGATTGGCGTGACGCGATGAACGCAAAGGGAGACATACAGGGTGATACGCCAGAAGACCTGCTTGATGGCACCAGGCAGGGACCTGGTGGGATTTTCCGACTCGGCGGCAGCCAGACCAACCAGCTCGGTTCCACTGAAAGAGAAAGCGGCAGTGACGAAGACAGAGCAGAAGCCCTTGAAGCCGTGGTTAAAAGCACCAGGGTTGTACCAATACCGCGCGCCCCAGTACTCATCGTAAATACCATTAGACGGTCCACCACCGCAGACAAGAACCAAGGCGATGACCATGAAGACGATGATGGCACCGAGCTTCAGGCATGAGGACCAGAACTCTTCTTCAGCATATCCGAGCGAACCGAAAATGTTGATGATAATAATGGCGACCAAGAAGACCGTAATCCAAACGGCCACACTGACATCAACTTGCCAATATTCTATCGTCATACCGGCGACCGTCAATTCCAACGGTACAATGATGGCCCATTGAAAGACGTAGTTCCAGCCCATGGCGAAACCCCAGGAAGGATCGATAAAGCGGGTCGAGTAAGTGTAGAAACCACCAGAGATGGGGTACATGACAGCGAGTTCACCAAGAGCGTAGACTGAGCTGTCAGTACCTTGTCAACCATGCTCAATGGAGATACGTACCGACGTTGAAGATCATAATACCAATAATAAAAAAATCCAGGAAGAGAGAACCGGGGCCTCCAGTGCTGAGCGCACCACCGGAACCGACGAAGAAACCAGCACCTGCGACTGTTAGCAGCGACCTTGTTCTGCTATAGAGAATACATACCGATCGAACCACCAATGGCAATCATGTGCATATGGCGGGTCTTCATGGCACGGGGCAGCTCAGCTTGGTGGGCAGGGCGGCGCTGGAAGGACCTGAAGTTCAGACCATTCCGGGTCCAAAAGTCCTCCTGCTCGTAGGTCTGAATCTGGCCATCCTGGACGTACGCCGGAGGCGCAGCCGCGGAATGAGCCTCGACGTCGACGGCTTTCTTGGGTTCTTCGGCACCCATTGCTGCAGAGCGTTGGGAGGCAGAAGACAGATGAAACAGAAGAGGGAGATGGGGATGGGAGAGAAAAAAAGACGGGATGGGCCCAGCAAGATGAGCGTGTGAGATTGCTTTAATAGGGATGGGCCATGGCAGGCGGCCCCAAGAGCTGCAGGAAAGGCATGGGCATATTCACTTTTTGCAGCAGATGGCGAATCACGATAAGCACGATAACGAGCTACACCAGATACGGGGAGGCCGAGAAGCTGAGGTTACAGTTGGAACCTTCGCATCTCCCCATGGATCGGGCAACGGTTGGTCAACTCGGTCCACGCGAGTCGAGTCTGGGCGCCATTCACTGGCT
This sequence comes from Aspergillus mulundensis, assembly GCF_003369625.1. Lineage (NCBI taxonomy): Eukaryota > Fungi > Ascomycota > Eurotiomycetes > Eurotiales > Aspergillaceae > Aspergillus > Aspergillus mulundensis. The sequence goes on along the minus strand of NW_020797892.1, from coordinate 1,124,101 downwards.
GGAATCCGGGGTCGACTGTGGCGTCGACCTTCCAGACGTTACTGAATCTTGATCCGACGCGATCGTGATGCGCGAGGCGGAAGCCATTCGTGTAGCCAGCAGGAGCGACGAAGCTCTCTGTAGCTCTCCACGATGGATTGGAGAGCAGCGATGGTAATAAGAATGCAAAGACCAGCTATCAGTGACAGCTATCAGAGTTGTTATCAGTGAAGTTAAGGTGAGTTTCTGGAATCCGCCGACCCACTGAATAGAGATAACCTTGTATTGCCGTACGCGCGTAAATTACCTGCACTGTGATAGGAGCTTTCTCCACCAATGACTGATCAGATCCTGCCGGCTATCAGCGGGTCGGTGTAAGATACGGTAAGCCTGAGGGGGCCTAATCTAGCGGATGTAACATCATGAGTCTGGGGTTCTCCACCGCGATAAGAGGTCAGAGCTGTGACTGTGAAGTGGATACTGCGAGCCTGATGGTGTTGAGGTTCATGAACTTCTCTAGAATCGATTCACGATGTATAGTATAGAAGAAGCATCATGGCCAGTGGGCGAAGCTGGTAAACCAAGTCTTGGTGGTGCGGGGTTGTCAGGAGACACGAGACTTGACTTCGGTCCAGTTCAGTCACCACTGTTCTTCCATCTCCCTCTCAATCCATCGCAAACTCATCTCACTGTATCAATATGGCCTTCAATTGAATCACGAATAAGATCGTCTAATCTCACTTTAATGTCTAATCGCAACTAAGCGCACTTGGGTAGCATTAGCAGCATGGCGCAGGACTCGCACGAACCCTCGGGGGCCACCTTGGGCTATTTGGCCCCAATCTGCGTCGCCGTCTTCTTCATCATCGTCTGGTAACCTTCTCTATGTCTTGCTTGGTTCTATATTGTGTCTCATTCTGAACAGCTTTCGATACAGGATCATCTTCGGCACGCGACAGCGCTTTAGGGCATCCAACCGCCAAACCGACCCAGAGGGCTGGCCGCTGGGCTTCCCCCACGCCATCCTGACCTCAACCGATCTAAATGCGCGGTTTCCCTTGATCAAATATAGCGCCTGGTCAACGGCCCACCGGGAGGAATCTTCCAAAGAGATCGAGGTCGACCCAGGCCCTCACCCGAGCCAAGAGTCTGCGCCAGCCTCGCCCTCGGCTCCGTCGTTCGACGCCGCAGAGAAAGAAGTCCAGTCCCCATCTGTGGAGAAGGATATTGCTTCTAGCCATGGCGATGCCCATAGGGAGTGCGCTATCTGCATGGAAGACTTTGATGACGACAATTTCATTCGCGCTCTAACCTGTGGTCACATCTTCCATGCCACTTGTCTTGACCCATGGTTCATGAAACGGCAAGCCCGGTGTCCTCTGTGCAAGACGTGCTACTATCCCGAGACTGCTTCTTCGGCTCCTACAAGGCCAGCGGCTGCGTTGATCAGGAATCAAATCTTTCCGCGCGTGCTCTAATGGCCGACTTAGCCCACTAAAGCCAGGATAGTAATTACTAGCTATCAGTCGCTCTGTACTCCTACGCACCTGGCATAATCAGATTTTCCAATCTTGCTCTCTCCCGCCATTCGCTCGTTCTTCAACAATCGAACCTGCTCAGCAGCCGGGTCGCTATGGATAAATTCGGCAGTGGTATTCGACCACCCTGCTTATGAACGGGTCAGCCCTGCAAACCACAACTGTTCGCAAAATTGAACACATGCCTAAAGGCTAACGATCAAGGTCGTCAATCTTGCCTCGTGGATATACCAAAATGTCATACGGCTGTCACGCAACACGCGGATATCAAGATTCAGAGGCCCGCCACAATGACTTTTATGGATAAGCTGAATACATACCGACACCTTTTTCCGTCATCCAAACTAGCCTTAACCGGCTAATGTACGAGCTGCGCGCGTGACTGCTTCAAAAACAACCCAGGCACCCGCCCAATTAACTATCCGCTGGGTGGTACGTTATTTGTGCTCCACGGGCATCGCCCAGCATCCGGGGACATCGGAGATCGATCGCATGGCGTGGTACTAAAAACATTCCAACCACATCCCAAACATACCATCATCTATTCCGTCTGCCATCTACTATCAATCGCTTACGGCTTCGCCGTAGCCGGCCATGCTTATGAGTTGAATGAATAAACTTCAGCCACGTTTGACGCTGACATTCTCGGAATGTGTCTCAGGGAGCACCTTGCTGGGGCTCGGCGCATGTGCGACGCAGGGGTTGCGCAAGGGGTTTGCTTGCTCGCCACACTCAGCGCTGGCGACTTACCCCACTTCCACCTCGATGCTATACTTCATCCCCGAAGTCAACAGTCTACGTGGAGAGCTGCTACCAACTGAAATGCGCGTCACGAGATAGGATATATGATTATTTCTTCATCCTCCCTCGGTCCCTATCACTGCCGTACAGGGAAAGGACGAAAAACACCCACCTCCCCGGACCTAGGTAGCACTGGTGTAACCATCAGCCGCATCCTAGATACCTAGGTCGGGTCATACTCCGAAGCTGAAAGCTCGAACTCTTCGCCACGCCGCGTTGCACTCTGGACGCTCCTGTGCTTGCCCAAACCCTGAACCCTTTTTGCCTCTCTCCTTCACAAACATTTCTCTCGGTGCTTATATGGCGCCGCATCATCCCTGCTCGACTATCGCTCGCCTGAAAACCACCGCCATTCATAGCTCAACTCACACCGAGTATTTTCTGTGCAATGAGCTGTCGCTGTTCATGCAGCTGACGTCTCGCCTGCTTATTCTGACACACCCCTAGCTTGTCCCCTGCATGGGTTGCCGCTATCAGCCTTCAATGCAGGCGCCTAGTCTAGCGGTCAAGAAAACCGAACTTGGCGAACATCAATTGCAGAATATCCCCTACCCTTCCTCTATACTACATCTTAGCCCTAAAAACGACAATATACGGAGAGACTCTGGAAGCAACCAAGCAAAGCACTGGCAAAGTATTTGGCCAGACCTTGATTGGGACGCTGTCTTTGATGTAGGGCTCATGGAAGATACCTTACATACATAGCATAGCGTCAGCCCGGCGTCCTCGCAATTTATCTGACCAGACCCGTGTATGCTTGCGCTCTATTGATGAAGCCCATGCTTGAGCACCGCCGAACAAAGAATTGGATTGGCTTTACAAAGTTATGCTCACTCTAAACAGGTCAAGGCTTCATTTCCCTTCGTGTTACCTCGTCCAACACGACCAGCAAAGCAACCCGAATCAAAATAATACTGTATGTAATGGCCAGCTAATTCAACCCATCACCTCTACCTGCTCTGTCTCCCATCTAGGCGTAAAGAATCAATCTCATCCCCTGCCCCTAGATCAAACCAGCATTGTACTGCGTCTTCCCATCTCGGAGACCTTAGCATACAACTTGATAGGGCTTACTGGAACCGCCCAATGCCCCAACATACCATATTCCTTCAACATTGACGGGACCGAACAGCAACAACTTCATGAGGAATATCAGATGTAGAGTAGGGTTGCATTCCATTCCCCCCTCCCTTTCCATGATGCGTGTAGACCAGTCGGTTGGGCAGTCAAGTCTTGCTCCTCATCTTCCTCTTTACCATTCGCACCTGTAGGCAGTAGTCCCAATGGATGCCTCTAACTTGGTATGATAACAGACCGGCATCGAGGCGCCGAAGCCTAGCCTAGCCTAGCCTAGCTAGCGGAGCGTAAGCACAGAGCCTTCTAAACCCCCGATACAGATACAGACTCTTCTTTTCAGAAACTTTGAGGTCGTGACTTGTCACTGCATATCATCGGCTCCGTCGACAGGTCACAATGTCTCTGCTTTGCGACGGACACGGACGAAAGAATGCTGATTATAGAGGCCTGGAGTCTTGGAATACAGCCCGCACATTGATCTCTGGCCTGCCTGGGCCTGAGATTTATCCGCTGTTGTCTAGTTTCGTCATGCGTATCCCACGTGGAGAGGTAGGGTATATACAATAGGGTAGTGCTGGGCAAGGTTGAGCCACATGGGAACAAACAGGCTAGCTCGGAATCTCTTGCATGTATGTTCCCTGATGGATCGGAGGTACATTATCTTTTGTGGAAAATGTTCAGCTCTCTTTCTCTGGCGGGTGTATGAAATGCAGGGGTTGTGCTTGTTAGCAGACATAGGGGATGATAGTGAAAGGTCTCTCTGCTATGCTTAAAATATCCAAGTATGTATGTCGTAGGTATGTCTTGAAGTCGTTCATTCATTCAGACTCATTAGCTTATCAATGCAACACCATACCTTTCCTTCTCCCTTTAGTTATATCCACTCCGCAGAGTCATATTACCTATTTACTCTTGATAAACTGCCCGCCTTCCCAGGACTCACCAGCTTCCAGCACCTGCCACCCATTGACAGCTCCCGCCTCAACACAAACCATCTTCTTGAACCCATCATCTGGGCTGAAATCGCCCATGCCCTTAGCCTTCTCAATCCACGGGTTCCACACAACCGCATCGTTGAGCCCCTCGCGCGTAATGCTGAACAATTCCTTATCCCCAGACGAGATAACCAGGGGAACCGACGGGTCAAGCTCCTTGTATACGCGGTCTGTCTCGGAAGAGAACTGGACAGTGGGGTTGGACTCGGTGTGTGTGGATGCGTTCTGGACTTTATCGATGTACGTCTTTCCCTGCAAGTTCTTGACGTGGATTTGAGAAATGTCCTAGACGCTGTTAGCCCGTTGCCCTACACTTCCCATGCACAGCCTCAACCAGGGAAATATGCTACCCACCTCAACCCCGAAATAAGTATGCAGCAACACCTGGAACTCAAAGCTCTTCTCTCCCTGGTTCCGCACCTGCAGGGACGTCCCCAGCCCCTCGGGCGAAAGTGTCACGCTGTAAACAAGCCCAAACTCATACGGCCACTTCGACTTGGAGTCATCACTAAGCAGTCCCGCCGACAACCCGAAGTCGAGCTTCACGGTGTCATCGGCGCCAGTGCGACCGGCGGACTCGGAGGAGGACTTGCCGAGGAATTCCCAGAGCGAGGAGCGCGCGAAGCCGTGCTGAGGGAGGGAGGATGTGGCGTGGTCAGAGGGGGGAGGGCCGAAGACCTTTTCACACGAAATGTCAGTATGATGCTCTTCTTAAAGATTTCAGTTCCTGGTTTTATGCCGCGGACGTACCGGAAAGACAACGGGGATTCCACCGCGGATAGGCTTCGAGCCATCCAGGACCGCGGCTTCACTGAGCCATAGCTTCTCTGTGCCAGAGGCAGTCTTCCAGGATGTGACTGTTGCGCCGTTGAGGTTGACGGTGACGGACTCTCCGGAGGGGAGGGTAGCTTGGACGACGTTGTTGGCAAGGGAGATTGTTGGTTGGGGCGGGGTTGCGGTGACCCCGATGGCAGCGGGTTTCTTGGAGCGGTCCATTCTTTTTCCTTTCGAATTGTTTCAGAGAAGAGAAATGAACAGGCAGGTCGTTAAATTGAGAGAGAACTGAAGGAGGAAATTGCGGTGATGATGTGAGAATGAGTAAGGAAGAGAGAGGAAGAGCTGGCGGGACTCGGAAGAGGGGTAGACGTCAGAGTGGGGCTGTTTCAGATCCAGATCTATACGCACAACAGACGGAGTAAACTGAGTACCTGACTACGCTCACAGCAAAAACTCCCCTTTCGTCTTCGCAACCTGCTCATCATAATACGGCTGAAACGCCAACCACCCCTTCTCGGGCCCTCCCACCTGCGGCGCCGAATACTCCGCCTCCTCCTCACTAATCAGAATCTTCTTGTACCCCCCGGCGGCCGCCGCATCAGCAAGCAGCTGCGCCTGACACGTCTTGTCTAGACTAATAAACCAGAACGCCGCCTCATCCACACTCCCTCCAACAGTAAGCAGGCCATGATTCTGCAGAATCGCAGCCTTCCCGTTCCCCAGCGCCCTGGCGATCCGTCTCCCCTCCTCCCCATCCAATATCACGCCCCGGAACTCGCGGTACACGGCATGGCTCTTGTAGAAACGCAACGAGTCCTGCGTAATCATTTCGAGTTCCCGCCCGAAGCAGCTGAAGGCTTTGCCGGCGACGCTGTGGGCATGGCATGCGGCGTTCACGTCTGGTCGGGCTTTGTGGATCTCGCTGTGGATGGCGAAGGCGGGGAGATTGACGGGTTCGTCGCCTTCAACGACGTTGCCGTCTTCGTCGACGAGGACGAGGTCGGATACTTTGATTAGCGAGAAGTGTGCGGAGAGGGGGTTAATCCCTGTACACGTCAGTCAGGTCGGTAAATTCCTCCTTTGGCAGGGCCAACCGTACAGAAATGGTCCGTCAGAATTGGATCGCGGACGGAGATATGCCCTGCAACGCCCTCGTCGAAACCTCGGTCTGCGAAGATGCGGAATGCTGCGGCGAGATGCTGCTTGCGGTAGAGGCGCTCGTCCTCGAGGTTGTCGAAGACCGGGTAGCTGCGGATCTTGAGCGTCTTGCCACTCTTGGTTTTGCCTAGGACTTGGACTTGGGGTGGCTTTTCGAGACGGGTTGATGGTATAGATATTGACTTGGTAGGGATGGCCTCTGTGGCCGGGGGCTGGATGTCGCTGAGGTTTGTTGGAGCCATTTTGCGTCTGCAAGGACGAAAGTAGCTACCAAGTGGTATGTGAGAAGATGCTCGAGGGAAGGTCCGGGGATGTCTCCATATTTATCTGTCTGAGACCCCGCAGGGAAGTATAGAACGCGGGGAATCTGATTTCCAGCGAGATGCATCTACACACGGAAAAGCAGTTGCTTTTCCGGGCCCGAGGTTATACTCAGGTTTTGAACAGCCAAAGATATCGCATTACTCTACTCTGCTACGTACGATCTCGGTCAAAAGAATGCCGAGTGGCCACTTCAGGGAACAAATGCGTGACGTGTGCTTGTGATGTTGGTACAGAACGGGCGAATGCGACTGTCTCGAGGTGTATACATTTTTGAAGGGTACAAAGTCAAGAACTCAGCCAATAACATTGCCCTCTGACTATGCTATACTTATTTGCGTCTGGACTACGCTTGTTATACCACTTGAGATCATGAAAGTAAGTACTATTATCAACACTGATACGCATGGGTTTATTCTTATGTCATCCTAACGTGGGTTTGATGGTATCCCTCAGGCCCAGAAGCCTCCCATTCTCAAATCAAACGACCATGACGCCTCGGGATGAGGGCGTAGGTATTTTGATACCCCAAGGCCATGACCCATCTGTCTTAACATTACAGAGAACCCCCAAGCTTAGGTGAGGTAAACGAAAAGTAGACCAGCTCCCATTCCCCAATCCAAACAAACCCATCCTCTGCACACCTGTAAACTCAAAGCTTACTCTCCTTCTCCATGTTAATCGCCTTCTCCTCCTCCTCAATCTTCCTCTCAATCTGCTCCTTACTAGCCATAAGCCAACGTTCCCCACCCCCACTCCGACTCCCACACTCCCTCTCCTCCCCAAAAAGCACCCTATACTCGTCCTCGAAGAAGAACAGCGCCTCATTATGATGAAAGCTGCACAGAATCACAGCGTCTGGATCCCCCCGACAGCAAGCACACACGCCCCTCTCGTTCTCATCGAGAGGCGGGAACACCACAGAACCGTCTTTCAGTCCCGCGCGCAGGAGGTCCTCGCTCTCGCCGTATAGTTCTTCGATGGGCTCGTCGAGAGAGGCATGCATGAATCGCATTTTGAGGGGAGCGTGCGCGCGCGTACACCGGTCTGCGGCGACTAGGTGGATTCGGCCGAGGGTGTTGAGGTCTGCGGTGCCGGATAGAGAGGGGTTCTCGGTGTTGGTGATGCTGAAGAGGCGTTTGCCGGCTGGGGTGATTGAGGGTGTGAGCTTGTGGATTGGGTTTGTGAAGAGCGAGTGTAGCGCTTCGACTGTTGTGGATAGTGGAGAGCTAGAATCGCGGAGGGTGTTGAGGTAAGCTTGCAGCGGAGATGCGTTTTCGGTGTTTTGGTGGGATTGCGGGGATGAGTGTCCCTCTGGAACAGTGTTCTCGAGCATTATGGATGGTTTAGGAAATCCCTGGATTGATGGTCAAGGTGGGTTAAAACTTGAAGATGCTGTGATGATGAGATAGATCTGGCGATAGGTGAGTGGGAGGGGTATTGTAAACTTTATAGCTGCACGATGACTTGTACAGGTGGCGCAGTAGCTACCTACTCCCGTAGGCTGCACTCCAAGCTGCGCCACCGTTTTGTTCATGCCATCAAAGAAGTCTGAATGAGGATCTGATTCCATTCTCCACATTTATTATATGATTCCAACATCTCTTTGCTCTAAACAAGGGCCCTGACCTAGCCCTAAGGACACGAAGAGCCAGACTATCCTGACCATCCAAGAGGACCTTATATAAACAGTAAAACCGCCTTAGAATCCTGCACTGACTCCCTAATTTTGGGCAAGTCGTGCTCATTACATGGTGAAATCAAATGATTGAAATAAGATAGGTGACTAACCAGCCCTATGACAGCCCTAACATGCTTCGAATGCAACAAAAATATAGCAATGTGTGCCAACAGTCTCAACCTGAATAGTCTCACCACTCTTATATGGCAAAGGCCTATCACGACAGAGATTTTAGTGATCTGGCTAATTCCTGTCAGACGGCTGCGAGTGTGCAGTACAAGACTACCCTACCTAGGCGGCTCCCTCGAAAAAGGTATGCATGCATTCGGTGATTGATTGCCGGTCTTTGACTGTGACTGGCTCGTTGGAAGCATTTTGAAGTCAGAGATCGAACCACTTTGGACTGTAGTTCAGGCAGTTTGGGCATGCCATGCTCTTGTCTCATTGCCATGGTGAATCCACGTGACTGGGAAGACCTAACTACAAGGGGTTGTGGCAGGTGTTGATCAAGAATTTTCCTCTCTGTTAACAAGGTCATACTACACAAAAGCAAGTCATGAATATTACCTTGGCGAAAGGAAGCGACCAAGCATAGTCCTCAATTGATGGCCGATTGTACTGGTTGATCAAGCGTACTAGACAAGTCTACATGTTCCAGCAGTGCAAACACATATATTGCCAAAATGTTGGCAAGAGGTGGAAACTCTCTCGCAACTTGACATTAAGAATAATTAATGGCTTTATGAGTAAATGGTCTTTGAACAATGATTGGACCCGCAGTCCGTGTATGACTTGGTGTTGCTGTTACTTTGGTAGCTAGGGTTACATGCCTTCCAAAGGCTATCATCTCATTCAGGATATCTAATATGAGGCTATCTGGTAAAAGAAATTGCTGCCATACTACTTTTCATGTCAGCATCTCGAAAGTTCCCGTAGTTGTGCGTAGGGAGTATACTCGTAAGGTGTGCGTTACTTCCTGCCTAATGCGGCCTGTATAGAGATGATTATGTAATACATGGACGGAAATGCAATCGAATCTCCATGATTCATGAATCCGGGGAACCAACCACGTACTGAGTGCTTTCATCGAATCTGAAAATGCGGTTATTGCGCGGCTAGTCAATCTGACTATATGAATCCCCAGTCAATTCTCTATTTCCTTACTCCGTACTTTAGTACGAAGTGCTCCGTAGTTCCGTCGACTCTCGTCGGAGTCCACGGCTCCAGGCTGGCCCAGCCACCACAGTGCGATCAGCGCCAATGAAGAGATGGCAGGGCATCGCTCAGCCAACGATGATTACTCCGTATCGCGCCTCTTCCAATTATAACAGCATGCATGCTGGACGCCTGGCCTGGCTATGACCTAGACTCGACTTGGCTCCTCTGCGTGCCACCGTCCAGCCCTGCGGCGATGCTTCTTCTCCCTTCTCCTCTCTCATGAGGGTCTGTCCGACAAACTAACTCCGTGATTTCATCCTTTTCCTCCTTTTATTTGCGTACGGACTCCATCCACGGAGTATATTTACATTGCGTTTGTTTCATCTTGTTAGTATCACTCTCAACGTCAGACTGACCCACACCGACACCCAGCTGTCAACCAGCCGCCGACTCCGTGCTCGTTCCGCTCAAGGCCGCTGTATTTTTCTCTGCCTGGTTCGGTCAGCAAGTCAGCAAGGAAAGGCTTGGGTCTCGATTTCATCATTTTCCTCGCTATTTTTGACCCTCCTAATTATCCTACATGCGTTGGACTGAGCATTGACCGGGGTCTCGCTCTTCCTTGTCCCTCCTCACAGCATGCTGATTCCAATCCCGCTACGGCAGCTCGAGCTTCGTCAAAGCTCGGATCCCCGTGAACCCCCAAACAATGGGACAGACAGGAATGACGACTCTTCGCAAGGTGGCGGCGGAGGCCCGAATAGTAACGTGGTCATTATCGTGGGTGTTCATTTCTCGAGCGAATTCCACGTTTCTGTTATGTACTGACTTGCGTTGGGGTAGGTTGTTGCCGTCGTGGTGTTCGCCGTCGCCTTTCTAGCGATCGTCTACTTTGTCCTACGTGCTCTCCGAAGAATGGACTGTCGCCCGAAATACATACCCGGAAAATTCCTCAAGGACAGGTGGACGCGATGGAACGTTGGCGCGTCATACGGCCAGGTACCGGGCGGCTCATCGTCCAATCGAGCCGGTGCGACTGCAACCGCCCAAACCACCGAAGGAGCCCCCCAAACCGAGTCTAACGCCGGAATCCGTCGCGATACCTCGATTCGCTCTATCATCACCCTGCCTGCCTACTCGTCAACTCCAAAGCCCACAGAGCAAGTGATCGCCAGGGAGGGAGAACGTGGAGGAATGGATATGGTGGTTGAATTCCCGGAGACAGCGGAAGAAGAGGAAGATCGGCGCGAGGAAATGATGGAATCGCTGTACCAGATCCGGCTGCAGCGGCGACAGGAGATTGCTGACCGCGAGGCTCGACGTCGCGAGCGTCGTGAAGCCCGCGAGCGCGGGGACTCACTCCGTCTCGAGCAGCTTCGGGTGGAGAGTCGCCGCGCACGAGCCAACAGTCGAGAGTCTGTCAACGGGAACACCACCTCGGTGTCGGCGGCCACAGCATTAGCGGAGGCTCAGAGTCGAGGTCGCGATAGGCGGATCTCCAGTGTCACCTATGCTGATGTAGGCTATGTCCGGCACGATGGTTCCCGTCTTCGAGCCAGCTCACGCGATTCGGACTCTCGGCCCCTATTGAACGACGCCGCCGGGATGAGTGAAGGCCCGGACCGGTCGTCTGGGCTTATCAGCGTACACTCTCGTGGCGAATCCTATTCTTCCGCCTTATCCGACGGGGAGGGCCTGACCCTTACCCAGTCGCACACCACTTCGCTGCACTCAGTCAACAACCCAAATGCAGAACCTGAGGATGGGGACGTTGGAACGCGGCATATCCCCCCTCCGGACTACGACCATCTGGATTGGGGAGATGCTCCTCCGTACGAGCCTCCAACTTCGTCACAAACCGACGGCCCGCCTCGATTACGCGAGTTGACTACGCTACCTACGATTCAGATTGACGTAGTAAGCCCGGTTAGCAACGAACCTCCCACGCCTATCCCACAAGCACAACCACAAGAGCCCACACCCGCAACTGCTGCTAGTAGCTCATCCCATAGTGATAGCACATCATCGCAGCATACTCCAGCAGAAACGACGAGGTCAAGCTCTCCAAGCGATAGTGGCACAAACCCGCCGCGAGGGTGACCTAGTGCCTCGGTGCTACATTATGGATATGACCTGCTACGACTATAAGATTGTCTATGATATTTCTGTCTCCAGTTTTGGATTTTCGTGATGGATATAGCGAGGCGTTTGGGAGGCATCGCAATTGGGACAAAGCATATAACGAACTTGGTTGCACATATAGTTGCCCGTATTTATAATAGCACAAATTCTCTTCTGACTTCATAGTGTTACTATTTCTGACCCGGCGTTTACCATGGTAGAGACGTTGAGTTTGGTTTTGCTTTGGCACGTTCCTGGGCCGGACATGTGGCAGAAGGCGGTGAGTGGCCTGGCACGGGGCATTCGTAAACAAACCCAGCCCAGCCTCCCCATTTACCGTGATTATTGTTCGATCAGCGGAGCCCGCCCGACGCGCTGTTCTGTTTCACTCACTTCATATCATAGAGGCAGATACATCTTAGCCCCTCGAGATAAGAAGCGGAGGCCTTCCCACCTTCAGCTTCGTTCTCTCGAGTATCCTTCCTCGAACCCGTCGCGTCGCAGACCATGTCGCGCGAAAACACGGCCAACAGCTTCGCGTCTTTCGGGTCTGACTTCGACCCCGAACACGAAGCCATTGCCTCAACCAGAGAACTTGACGAGAGCCCACGCCTTCCCAAGATGAAAGGCGCGTATACGAAGCTGTCGCAGGTCGACGAAGAAGAAGAACCAGACTATGTTTTCAACACCTCCACATTTGAACAATACCTCCCACATTTCTCGCCGATAGGAACATCCGAGGAGGAAGAAGAGGGCAACGATATGGACGACGACATTTCTCTTGAGCTAGGACGGGGCCCGTCTAACCCACCGCGCCGACTAGACGACTCGCGCAATTCCTACATGAGCATCGAGAACAGTGTCCGCTCATCGTCTCCCGCCGTCCGCCTTGACGTTCCCACACCCCAGAAATCCGCCATGCGCCCTGCCAACAGGCGAGCCGTTAGCGAAAATCTCCGAAAAGACGCGCAGTTGAGGCAAGCGGCTCTTGCTCACAAGGAAAACATCGATCCCAACCCACCCTCCAAATCCAATCGCAAAGAACGACGAACCCTGTCCGAGATCCACGCCAAGGTCCGCGACTCATATGACGGATCATTCCTCGAAGATGAACGTCCCCCTGTTGCTAGTACGAGCACGTCGCGTCCGACACGGTTTGGCAACGCGAATTTGTCACACCAGATTGCCGATGCTGTTGAACGCGCGTCGCAGGAAGCATATGTGAAGGAGGCCCGTCGAGCAAAGGCGCGTGCGTCTGCCAATGCTGGAGGCGACACCGGCACTCAACAATCTTTCCTTCTTCCCGACTTGCCCAATCTGTCAGATCTTGTCTCTGGTGTTTACGAAGACGGCACGCCAGTGTACACACGACAACCCAGAACCAGGACGACGCGTTTTGTCTCACCTCCTGCGGATGTGACAGAAGCCTCCTTCAGCCGTGAACACATGCCACTTGACGCGATCCCAATTCCAGAAGACGAGAAGGCGCTGTTTGTATCACTGAGGCTCCTACAAGATAAGGTTTCGGAGCTCGAAAGGGCCAAGGCCGATGCCGAGAGGAAGCTGGATGATCTGCGACAGGAAAACACTTTCTTGAAGGGAGGAAAGTCTCGTAGGGAGAGGGAGAGCCACGGCAAACGTTATGAACTTGAGCAGAACGACTACAAAAAGGACCGATTGATCAACGAGAACCAAAGTAAGCCTTGCCCACTAACATGGACGTTCAGCGCTAACAATCCTCTAGAGCTGGAATCAACGAATCTGGCACTCCAAAATAAAGTTGATCTTCTTGAACGCAAGAGTGATGTTCAGGAGGCTGCATTGAAGAAACTAAACAAAGAGCGCGACATGGCTGTTTCTCAGCTAGGCGTGGCGTACCTTGAGTCCCAGGACCTCAAGAGTGAAAACGAAGCACTGAGGGAGGAGATCACTGAGCTCAAGGCTCGGTTCGCACAGGTGCTTGCAAGCGTGAAGGTTCGAGAGGATACTGCGGAGTATGACCAGAACACTGCTAGCGACGCCAGTGCAGAAGCAGATGATAGCCAAATGGACACACGACGAAGCACCACCAAGGACGCCACCGCTAAAAGTGCGCGGTCAAAGTCGAAGAGCCGCAGAGAGGATACCAGGACCAGGGTCTCAAGCCAGGTTGACAGAGAGATCTCGCGTCTGGAGAGGGAACGTGCCGATGAAGAACTCTTTTCAATCGAACTGCCAAGAGTGAGAGAGTCATCCACCTCGAAGAAGCAGAAGGTTACTCGACCTCGATCAACCAGCGTACAAACCAGGAAACCGTCAACAGGAAGGCGTGTCAAGAGAGTGGTGGTCGAAGAAGTCGAGCTTACCGGACCGTTCGATTCCACCACCGAGGCAACGGGACATACCAAAGAACCAACTGCACATACCAAAGAGACAACTGGACAAACCCGCAAATCGTCGACTACGGAGCAAGACCTGACTTTATTGAGCTTCATCGACGAGCGTGAGATTGCTCAGCTGAGGAAGACTCTCGAAGAGGAACGCCTGGCCCGCAAGCGGCGACAATCGAACCCTGCCCCGGAGCACACAACGGGCGAGACCGACAACGTCACCCGTCAGAGCGCGCTGAAGCCTGCGCCTCGCAAGTCATCCATGAAAGAGACCAAAGCGCCTGTGCCTCGACCTGCCTCCGCTCTAGGAGATCTGACTGCCAATTCGAAAGTAAGCGCAACGGAAGGCGATAGCCACCTCACAATTCCTGCAGAGCGAACAAGGCGACACTCGGAACACTCTGTTACGCCCGTGGCTCAGCGAAGACGCCGTCGTATTGCCGAGGAGATGACTTCTGCTTTCATTCTCCCTGACATCACGCTGCGACACGCCGATTTGGCCGAGAATCTTACCAAGCTTCCCGAGGCTACCCAGCGGGCGCTCAACCGCGCTACACAACATAGTGGAAAGAACTGCACCGTATGCAAGCAGTCCATTCCTGACGGAGGCTGTGAGCACACCAGCGATGCTGTCAAAATTCCCAAGCCTGTTCCTGTCTCGGAGCGCATGCCTGAACCGTCTATATACAACGAGGAGCCTACTCTGCGACCTGCACAGGCCCCAGCCATTGCCCTCGCTACCGTGCTAAAGGCGCTGGAAGACGAGCTCTCCCATCTGAGGATTCAACTTGTCTCCTACCAAGGCGCATACAACAAACTGGACGCGTCTATTAGCAAGCGACAGAGGAAGACGCTTGGAGAGAAGATAGAGAAGCTGCTGAAGGACATTGACATGAAGGCCGACCAAATATACGCTCTATACGACGTTCTTGAGGGCCAGAAACAGCGCGGACAGGAGATGACCGAGCAGGAGATGGAGGTGACGCTCCAATCGATCGGCATCGATCCCAACCCTAGGCTAGGCGAAGTGACGGGCACCACTGACAAGTCTTCTCGCAAGGATGGTACGGATTATGATATGGATGACGACGATTCCGAGCTCCCGTGGGAAGGGATCGAGAGCACTGTGGAGATGACTGGAGGAAGTCGGCATGATTAGGCGATATTGTTTGGATTCCCCTGCTTTCTTGCTGTTAGCTTTACCAGAGCCTAGTTACTTACTGTTTGATTATACCTTGCTTGGGTTATTCTGTGTTTTCAGGTGTTCAGGCTGTGCTTTTGCATTTGTTTTGGTATTTCGCATGTTGGAGAAGCGTGCGATGGCGTCAGTCTGTCCCAAAGTAGCACCATTGAGCATCATATTTACCAAATTGACCTGCCTTTTCCTCTGCGGTGCCGGAGAAACTCCTCGCGCTTGGAGGGTAGTCTATTGAAATCCCACCTTTGAAGCCACACTCAGGCCTCACCGGTCTACTGTAGACTGGCAGTGCAGATCCCAACGTGGCTTAGCGCAGTCCGAGCCGATACCCGGCCTGGATCTTTATTTATCGTCTCTCCAACTTCTCCGCTTGTTGACTGTTTATCTTCCATTGCCTTGATTCCTTCTAGATTTTCTGATATATATTCTTTATCAACCTATATTTTGATGGGAGTCAGTCAACACCATGACGCAAGTCCTTACCGAGACCATGTAGATTCCTTCACCACCGCAGAAACGCACATCGACACCCAAGACGCCTACCACGACGATGACGAAACCGACACCGCCACCGAGACCGACAACAGGAGCGTCCGCACCGCAATTCACGACAGCACCAACGACAGCACCAGCACCCCTCGCCTCCGCGTCCTAGAACCCGCCCCAGTCCCTGAAGACCAAGAACACTGGGCACGCGATCCAGGCGACAGCGACGAGGACGACCCTGTCTACAACGCGCCCAATGAAAAGCCCGTAACCTGGTCCTCGCTGCCTAACAAGGGGCAGCTTGCGATCCTGACCATCGCGCGGCTCTCTGAACCGCTCACGCAGACGTCCCTGCAAGCGTACCTGTTCTACCAGCTGCGGTCGTTTGACCCGTCGCTGCCTGAATCGACCATCTCGAAGCAGGCGGGTATCCTGCAGGGGAGTTTCACGGCGGCGCAGTTTCTGACCGCTGTTGTGTGGGGTCGCCTTGCTGATAGCGAGGTCTTGGGGAGGAAGCGCGTGCTGCTGATTGGGCTGTTGGGCACTTGTATTTCGTGCCTGGGGTTTGGGTTCTCGAGGAGTTTTGCGGCGGCCGCGGTGTTTCGGACGCTGGGGGGTGCGTTGAATAGTAATGCGGGTGTTATGAGGACGATGATTTCGGAGAGCATTGAGGAGAAGAAGTGTGTGTCCTCTCCTTCTGTCAAGGGCATGAAGACGCTGATGTAGTCGAACAGGTACCAATCGCGGGCATTCATTCTCTTGCCTATGTGCTTTAACATTGGTGTGATTATCGGTCCAATTCTTGGTGGAATGCTGGCGGACCCGCGTAAGAACTATCCGCAGTTATTTGGACCTGGATCGGTGTTGGGAGGAGAGAATGGTGTGTGGTGGATGGAGCACTGGCCGTTCTTGCTCCCGAACCTGGTCAGCGCTATCTTCATCTTCATCTCGTGGTCTTTTGTGTTCCTCGGTCTTGACGAGACGCACGAAGTCGCCCGGTACAGAAGCGACTGGGGTCGTAAGCTCGGTCGCCGACTATTCAGGGTCTTTCGACGCCGGCGATACCACCAATACCGTTCTATCTCGGACTATCCCGACGATACCTCTCTTCTAGTTGATGAAAGTGTGACAACCAGATCAATTCCACCAAGCCCCGTCCGCTTGCGCGTCCATCGTCGCAAGGGCACCAACTACCGCCAACTCTTCTCGCGCAACGTCCTCCTGACGCTCCTCGTCCAGTTCCTTCTCGCCTTCCACACGAGCGCCTTCAACTCCATGACCTTCATCTTCCTGCCGAGCCCGCGCGCCCCAGAATCCAGCCAGAAGGGCTTCTTTCGCTTCGGCGGCGGTCTAGGACTTCCCTCGTCACGGGTTGGTCTCGCAACAGCAATCATCGGCATCATCGGCCTCCCGCTCCAGATATTCATCTACCCGCGCATCCAGAACCGTCTCGGAACACTCACCTCGTTCCGCACGTTCCTCCCATTCTCGCCACTTTCGTACGCGCTTATGCCCTTCCTCGTCCTGATCCCAAACTATCCGTACCTCGTCTGGCCGGCCTTCACGCTTGTCGTAGGACTTCAGGTGCTGTCCAGGACCTTTGCGCTCCCCGCGGCTGTGATCCTCGTTAATAACAGCGTTACCGATGCGTCGATCCTGGGCACAGTTAACGGTCTTGCGACGAGTATCTCCAGCGGAGCACGAACATTGGGACCGCTGCTGGGCGGATGGGGGCTGGGTCTGGGGTTTATGTATAAATTTGTCGGTGGGGTGTGGTGGGCGTTGGCGATTGAAGCGCTGCTAGGCTGGCTTTTGCTTGGGACGATTTATGAGGGAAGGGGGATCGATAGGACGAAGGATCTGATTGTTGAGAGGGAGGAAGCCGAAGAGGAGGAGGAGCGGAGGTGAGGTGCAGACTTGTACTACGTACCTATAAACCGCTTCGACCGTACCCTACACGAACTTGGCACGAACTGAACGAGCCATGACATGAATTTGGATGTTTCAAAAATCAACATGCACATACAAACTGATGATGCCTGTATATGCGAGACACGATCATGATTTATGGCAAAACAAGACAGAGCCTCACTGATTAGATTATGATTTGGAATAGATGATCCTCATAAACTGGTCAATTGATCTGTTCGGCATATACTGAATCCAGGCATCCTCAGCATACCTTATTATTGATCGAGAACCGGAGGGCAACATAGGAAGTACTCCGTAGCTCCAGCTTCCCCAGAAACCATCCTATAACAGCAAGCTCCTCCTTTGTCTGTTAGGCCCAGTCACATGATGGCACCACCCCATCCCAAGCTATCCTCTCCCCTCCCCGCACTCCTCTCCTCCTCACCCCACATCATCATTACAGACAAACACAACTAACTCCCCTTATCTATACACCTCATCAATACATTCCTTCTCTTACATTCCCGCCCAACAATCAGCAACTAACCCTCCACCCAACAATCAGCACATAACCCCAAAATGTCCGACCCCATCCCCTCCGCCACAACATCATCCGACCCCCCACCCCCCTCCTCCTCCGCCGCCGCCGAAGACCGCAAAGCCGCGGCCGCCCTATCCTCTCTCAACACCACAGAAATAGCCTCTACTACGCCCCCGGGCTCAAAGCTGCCTTCGTCTGCGGACCAGGAGGCGCTGGGCAAGGCGATGGGTCGGCTTGAGATGGCGGCTGGTGGTGGGAAGGGGAAGGGTGCCACGACAGCGGCGAAGGGTGGCGGTGCGAGTGTGGGTAAGGCGGCTGAGGGGAAGAAGAAGGCTGTTGCGGCGGTTAAGGTTTCTGCGGAGGATGTGGGGTTGTTGGTATGTGCTGCTGCATGTGCTTGTGGATGTGCCCTTCTACGTTGGCTATGGATATGTGCTTGGGTGGGCTGGGAAGTTGGGGCTGACTTGGATTCTTTACATAGGTGAGCGAGTTGGACCTGAGTAAGATCAAAGCGACGGAGCTGTTGAAGGCGAATGAGGGGGATGCGAAGAAGGCGCTTCGGGCGTTTATCAGGCCGGCAAGTGCGGCTTCTGTGGCGTCCGCTTGAGAGCGTTGTTTGGATTCGATGTTACGGGCTTTGAATGGCTCGGGTTGCGTATAGATGGAGTTAAGGACTGGGTTGTTCATTGATATTCTTTAGGTATTGGCGTTAGGTTGGTTATTTTTATTGCTCATCGAGTATGAAAAATGAAGAAGTCATGGCTTGGGTAAATTGATCGTCTCACACTAGTGGACTCTCGTTCATCTATCATTAATATGGCAGAAATGTCTCTTAAGCTCATGTTATACATAACAGATGTTATCATCAATTATCTTAGCCATAAATAGCAAGACAGTCTATAATCTAAAGTCCCAGCCCCCTTACCAGCAACCACAACACCACAGGAACAACGACGTTATCATTACACCCCGTCAGAACCGCCTCAGTCGCACTAGCACCACCCGCTGCAAGAATGGCCTTAGCCAGGGCCCCGGGCCAGGAAAACGGTTTCGGCCCGTCATATCCGCTAACAGGCCACTGCCCGAGGGCAAGCCAGGCCTGGGCAACCATTAATCCAGCAGTAACAGCAACTGCAAATGCGACGCTGCCCTCAACGGATTTGCCGCCGCCCCAGAACCACTTCCGTCGGCCGAAGCGCCGGCCGACGAGAGAAGCGGCTGCGTCGCCGAGACCGACGCAGATAATTCCGCTGAGCATGCTTGCGTCGCGCGTCTGGACATCCCATGATGTCCAGGGGAAATCGCCTGTGCGCGAGACGTCGGCAAGAGTGAGCCAGAGGGGTATGGCGCTTCCGATGAGGAGAAATATGTGGGAGACGATGACGGGGCCACGGTAGTCTCGGCCGTCGACGTAGGGCTCGAGGAAGTAGGTCAATGGTCGGGATATTGGCGGAAGTTGGGAGGCGCGAAAGAGGTCTAGTAGGAGAAAGATGGCTAGGACTAAAGCCATGGCAAGGGCGCAGAATGCTGGGTCGATGTAGATAGTCGGGAGGAACATTAGCACCATGGTGCCATGGAAAACTTTGCGCCTTGTGTCGACCTCGGCGAAGGTGCCGAGCCGAATGACGGTCGCAATGCCGATTACAAGAACGGCTAGGCAGTACGCAATTATGATGAGGCGTGTACTGGCCTCTCCAAAGGTGCTTTGACGAAGATGTTCTGCCCGTCCGAGATGACAGAACGCACTGGATAAACTGGGGTCCTGCCGGGGAGGTATGGGGATCCAGCGTTCCAGGCTCGAGGTGATGACCCAGAACCTGAACCAGGAGACATTTCCAAGCAGGTATCCCAGCGCCCATCCGAAAGGGTCCTCTCCCTGTAATGCCCGCTCGCCCACATACCTGCGCACTGGCCCAAGAACAACAGCAAAGACGGCCAGGTACACGTACAACGCATAGAGCCATTTGCGAACTTGGACTTGCGGAACAGTCATTGTGAGGAAAGATGCGATGTTAGGTGCAATTGATCGCTTCCGTCGTCCTTTTGGCGTTGTCCTAGCCTTTTCCGAACGTAGGACGTCTTCGAAATTGGCAGAGGTCCGCCGTTGGTTAAAGTCTTCCAGGGCAATGTTTTCAGTAGGACTCTCGGGAGTCTTTTCTCGAGCTTCGTGCGGCGTTCGACGCGAGGTTGATGTCAGATGGCTGTCCGGCGAGTCGCTGTCCGAGGTAGGCTCTTCAGAAGAACCAGCCCGACTCAGCTTCTGACAGATCCTGTGATCCAGCAGATTCAGAATGTTCTTCGGCGAGCTCGAGCCGCTGGGAGACCGTCTAAATTTCCAGCTCGGTATCCGGGCTAGAGCAACCTCCCAGTGGAGGACCTGGCGGCAAGAGATAAAAATACACAGGCTGCCCAGCCATAGCAGCGATTTGAGAATTTCCGCTTGAGGTGAAGTGGCGTATAAAAACAGATTAATAAGAGCAGTCGTGAGTAGCTGCAGTTCCGCTGGAAGAATGCTGGTAGACAAAAGGAAATCTAGAGTGGGTATCAATGCTTGGTGCAAAGGAAAAACAAGAGTCAAAGCTTCAGAATTGAGACCGCGAAGAGAAAGAGGTCTAGGTCGAATGTTACCCCAGGATAACTGCTCAGAAACAAGGATGGGGAGTAGCGTCAGGAGCCAGTGCGCGACACCCTGGCCATGCACCAAGTCGTGCATAGGGATCGCCGGCGGTGGTATCGAGGCGAGAGCAAGTAGTATGTTCGGTAGTACTAATGACGGCTCGTGATTCGACAAGGACAGAGAAACGTAAACGGGAATAAGAATCGGGTATAGAAGCGGCGCGGGGTCGAAGCTATGCGGGATATCAAAGGACAAAAATCTGGAGAGCCGTAAACGTCCGTGCCTGTTGAGCGGGTATATAGCGTAGACTCCGACAATCGTAAGGGAAAATGTGGCGAGTTCTATCAAGGCAATCACAAGTCAGCAACGGCAGGAATCACTCGATAATTGACTCAACGTACCTTTCCTCCAAGCCCACGCAAGCGACCTCGCGCTCTCCTGTCCTAAGACCACACCACCAACAGAAAGCAGCAAAGCAGCCTCAAACGCCCTCCGAATAATCTCAACTCGTCTCTTTGTTTTGATCTTGACCTTCATCTCTAATATATCCGCCTCGTTATTCCCCACGGAGCTCCGTCGGGAGCTCCGCGATGTTGACCGCCATCGCTGTAGCCCAGGCAGCCAAAAATCATTATCGCCAATCGGACGAGCTCCCTTTCGCGATCGAAGCGGCGGCGGAGGCAGGCCCTTGAGTAAACTGAAACTGGTGCTCTCGTCGTCCGCCTCAGTACCGCTATCGCTGGAGGTTCGGGTTCGTGGGCGGTGGTGCACAGAGCCGTTGCGGCGGTACGGGTGAGGCGATCGCGATAATGATCGGAGATCGTCAGCGAGGTCCGGGTCGGGCAGTATCATGATATTGTTGTGCGGAGACGGCCCCTCATCCTCCTGGCTTGTCGTGGAGGCCATGGCCCCATGGATATCGAGAATCGGTGTCGTGTTTATAACGCGAGGGACGTCATGATCGGGCGTTGTTGGAGGTCGGGTCGTGTGAGGGTCAAAGTTAAAAAGGCCACTACACTAGCCCCAGATGGTCAGTTGTTAAAACCTCTTCCGCGGGGCGCGATTAGAGTGGCGGAAAGAGATTAGGCTGCTTACCTGACAGGATAGACAGCACGAGCAATTAGTGGTTAGACGTAAAATGAGATGGGAACATGAGGCAGGGAGGGCGTTTGGTTGAGGTTCCAGCTGTCTGTTATCGAGGCGGAGAGCGGACCTTTTTTCTGGCCCATCACATGCTTGGCTCCACGAGCTCTACAACGCTCTTTCTTCCATCACCGTCACTACAAAACTACAGGCCATTCTCGTTGTTCATGATGTCCCCTATAGATTTCATCTATTCTCAGGAATTTTGTCTCAACGCTTTCCAGCATGGGTTCTAGTTTAGCTTCACCCGGGTAGAGGACAAAGCTCTAGCCTGCACTGCGACAGCCCAATCGGCGCGGCGACACGTACGACGGCCCAGGACTGTGTCTAGAACAGCGGAAATACCAACAGTCGCTCAATTCCGGAGACTCTGACTGGTGTACTGGAGTATTTAGGCCAGGCTTATCGGCCAATCAACAATGCACCCAAGAGACGTTGGATAATCGCATTGCAGCAACCCACGTTCGGAGGATTTCTCGAATCTTACGCCACCATCATCGTATCATTCTTCCGGGCTTTACGCGGCTTTAGTGACTATCGCGGTCATGTCTGTCTCTGTATAATCACACCAGCGGCCAGTTCTGTTCCCTCGGCGCCCCAAACAGACTTGCAGGGGACAATTTGCCCTTGGCAGCAGTCTTGGGGTAGGGGCTGGCTGGTGTAGATAATGCAGTGTGACGTCCCCGGTTGCAGCTTATAGACCTCCAGAACGCGCTGTATCTGCGATTCAAGGTCTGCTGCACCAGCGCTATCAATTTCGATGCAGGAGTATTTGAAATTTTCGTTTGTGGTGGCATCGGTCGTGCGCCCGAATTCCGTTTCAGACCTGGTTAATTTCACGCCGTTGCAGCGGTAGCCTAATCCCTGCCACTCGATGTCGCTGTTCCGGGGAAGTTCGTGGACCTGGACCGCGAAAAACGCCGGCACTTGGGTCTTGGGCTCGCTAGCCTCCACCAGTTCGAAATTAGGGAGCTGGGGTCGCGATATTGTTTGTGTCTGCTCGTGCCCTCGGCGTCCGTACTTGATGTCCCAGACATCCAGAGTTGAATCCTCGTCTTCCTCTTCATCTTCATGAAGACTTGCGTCATGCATTTTTTGCCAAAGTTTCCAGGCAAGCTGAGCCCTGGTTCTAGTGTGGTCTGACCCGGTGAAGAAAGCAACGGTGCCTAGCCACCATCCAACCTCCATAGCTGCTCCAATGCGCCACATATGTTGAAGCGACAAAACAGCTCGTAAGCTGTATGTCTCAGCCCATGATGGTCCTCCAGGTGCTGAAGGTTTTTCTACCTCAACAAGATCCATGGAGGCCGGCTCCAGAGGGATCTGCCCAGCAATGTAGACCACCCGTTCTGTCCCCTGTAGAGGGACAGACTGGGCTTGTGAATAAGGCCCAATATTGGCCGGGGCCCAGTATGATCGCGACTGGACATGGAGGCCGTCTCTTTGGGCCCGCGGCCCCAGATCAACAACCATCGAAACCATCACATTTACCCCCTCGGGGAGGCTATCACCGCATGCCACCGTAGCTCGCGCTGGCGGATTCGGCTTATCAAATAGAGAGACGTAGATACCATTCATTGACGGGAAGTCCGCCATGGAGCGAAGGAGGACCGTAGTAAATACGATATCGGCTGTTGACCTGAGTGTCCCGTTCGTGATGGGCGTAGCCAGGACCTTCTGGATCTTCCTCACTATCGCAGCCATTTGTTCAGCTGCCCCAGGACCAACCTCAGGTGCTGCAATGTTGGCTACTGTCCATAAACCGCCGTTGACGGACTGAACTGGTTCGTCGAACGTCCAAGACGCTCGATAATCTTCCCTCATAGCCACACCCTCCTCACCCCCTCCCTCGTCACCATCCCACAACCCATCCAAAGCACCAGCAAATTCCCCATCCAACAACACCGGCCTCCTCACATCCCCCGGCGTAACCCCATCCTCCTCATCCTGACTCTTACTCACAACCCTCGCCCCGCTCAACCTCAAATACCCAACACCCCCCTCACCCCTTCGAACCTCCCTCCCCTCATCAGCAATATCAATCCTCCCCTTCCACAAGAACCCCGGCCCATCAACAGCAAGCGTCTCATACTCCCCTCCCTCCCCCACCACCGCCCCCCTAATATCCTCACCCCCACCCATCTGGAACCTCTTGACGCCCTTGACAATCCTCCTCCTCAGCCCCCCAGACGCATCCGCAACATCACCCCATAGAAATCCCTCGTCCAACGCACCCGACGCAACCTTCACTATCCGCGCCGAGCACCCCACCGCCGCCATATCGCTCAGCAGGCCTGCCTCGTCTTCTCCTGCCCCCGTACTCCGCGCCTCTGCAGGCAAAAACGGGTACTGCCACAACCAAGCGAGCGGGACGAGACCAAGCCGTCCGGCAACATCCTCGATCCTTGTCCGCTGGTACGTGGACAAGATCGCGCCCGCACAGACGGCGTTTGCCTCCGGGTGTGCGGCCATGACTTTTTTCAGGAGTGGGATGAGGGACTCTGTTTCGTCCTCATCTTCTTCACCCGCGGTAGTAGCGTCGCCATACACCCTCCCCGCATCCACCGCTCCCCCGATAATCGGCGCCCGGTACAGCGGGATCCCCAGCGCCTCTTCGTACAGCGGGATGACGGACCACCCGATCGTTTGGTACATGAAGCTGTCGATATCATCTGCTGTAGATACGTCATTGCTATTGCTATTGCTGCTGGTGGTGGTTGCTGGGAGAGGCGGCGGGTGGAGATTCGCCAGCGCAACGACCTTATGCCCGTTGCGGATGCAGTGCAGGATCGAGTAGAGAGAGTCCTTTCCGCCCGATATCAGGGCGATCACGTTGAGGCTCATTTTGGGTGATTTTGTTGTGGTTGGGATGGTCTGCTCTCCCGTGGAGTTGAAGCGGGAGGGACGGGGATTTTTTTCTGATTTACCCCTCAGGTCCGATTAGATTAGATACTGTAGAGCACCAGCGCGGGGTAGAGTAAGTGCACTCCGGACTTGAAGAGAATGTAGAGCTTCGTATCTCCTCTTCTAAGAACTGGCTCCTCGAGAGAAGGGAGTATATGGTGGATTATAGAGATGGCGAAGAAGCCTTTGATGGTTGGTTCGTTCCAAGTTGGTTGTTGGCTGATCGCGCCCGAGCGAAGGTTGACACCTTGCACTGGGTGTAGGGTATGAAAACCTTAAGGTCCACGAGGACCACCAACTTACCAACGGATGGAAAAAGCTAGAGGATCTACGAATGAAAGAAGATTTTGCTTCAGCAGCACCTTAATTATAGCTAGCTAGGTCGCTGGACGACTGTCAACGTACAGCACAGACGGCATATTATGCACACGGGGTAAAATGCAAATTGGCAAAAGATACAAGTGATATAAAACAGTATGCAAGTAGGGGTATGAGTAACGACGGGGAGAAGGAGAGGATAAACTAAATTATACATGTGGCCAGCACAGAAAAAGGGCAAAAAAGCATATTACATCAAAATAGACAGAGAAGGCAATGTCAACGAGAGGAACAGAAACGAAGCGAGAAGAGAAATATGTGAAGAGAAGAAAAGAGGCAGGGGTAATAAAATCAGTACAAGAAAGGTTGATGGTGGTCAACGAGAGAAAACGAACAATAATGATGATGATGATACAGCCCGTGAGCTGAATTGAACAGATAACCCAGCCAAGCCATGCGATGCACTCTATGATTTTGATCCGATCCGACCGAGTTGTTGCGCCCCTTCTATAGATAGATAGCCCTGAAATGATGATGAAAAGGGCGTCCCAAAACACCGCTCCGCTTGTGCCGCTGTTTTCTCTTTCTCTTGACCGGAGAATTGTGATGCAAACCGTACCCAAAAATGATGATGATTAACGCCGAACCAATCCAAGTCAAACCGACCGACCAGACCAGTGTGGATGTCGAAGCTGGTGAAAATGCAGGATGTTGTATGAATGTATAGGAAAAGCTCCTGGTCGCATAGCGTTCGTGATAGCTTACGTGATACCGGATCACGCATTGCTTTCCTCTCGCTTGCGCTTCTTGAGCGAGCGTCGGTCGACAGAGGGTTCTGTGCTGTCGTCCGATGCAGTGGTGGTCGACTTGGTCGCTGCGTCATAGAGGACACCCATCGTTGATGGATCTCGCTCGTCGTACGCCTGGGCGCTGTTGGTGTCGATGACGCCCATGACGACTGAAGTAGCAGCATGGGTCCTGGCGTGCTGGGCGAGGTTGTCACTCCGGGAGAACTTCTTGCCGCACTCACCGCACTCAAAGGGCTTGTCCTGGGTGTGCAGAGAGCGGTAGTGGCGCTTAAGGTGTTCCTGGCGGCGGAAACGGCGGGAGCAGAGTGTGCAGACGAAGGTCTTGGAAGGGTCGTCCGTCAGGGACTGCTTGCGACCGCGGCGGTTGACCGAGACGGGAGCAGACGCAGTCTCCGAGCCGGATGTGCTGACAACAGAGTTCTGGCGCTGGCAGTCGGCGTGGTCGTGTGCTGGAGACTCAACGGCAGTCTCGTTGACGGGCATCTGAGCCTGGACACTGGAGAAATCTGATTCGGTTTCCTTCTTGAGCGACTTGCGGTTTCCACGCTTCTTGGCGGCCATATCCTCCGCGGTCTCACCACCATCCAGCTGAATGGTAGGAAGACCAGAAAGGGCGACTTCCAGATCCTCGGACTCGTCCATGCCGTGCTCGCTGAGGAACTCATCCTCATCCAGCGAGTAAGTTCCCATGCGCTGTCGCTTGCCACCAAGGTAGAATGTGGTTCCGCTAGGGTGGAAGTCCACCAGGCGGTTCACGAATTCGTCATCCGAGTCAAGGTCCGTGAAGCTGTCGAAAGACGGAAGTGTGCTGAGTGGGTCCTCGCTGGAGGTTGTGAAAGATGGAGTGGGGTTCTCGTGCACAGGCAGAGTCACGGCCTCGCTACCGAGAACTACCTTGGGCTCCTCGTCGTCGCAAGACAGAGAAGGCAGAGGAGGAAGCTCTGTAGGAGCGTGGTGTGCCGACTCGACCGTAAGCTCCCGGGGGTCGCAGAAAGAGGTGGAGTGCTCAAGCTGGAGGGATGATTGTGATTGTCCGAACATGGAAGAAACAGGGGAAGGCGATGGGGAAAGAGACGGGCACGAGCTTGCCGAGAGGAGATCTGAGCCCTGGCTGGAGATTGAAGGGTTGTGGAGGAAGACTAAAAACGGAATCAGTATTGGCCCACCTCTTGATACCCGCTCCGAGCGCAATCCACTTGAAACTTACCAGGTGTCATGGCCGGCGAGGCCGAGCGTTGCCAGTCGACACTGGCCAGGATCTCAGCGTGGACATCTCCCTCACATCCCTCCTTGACTCCCTCCACCTTCTCCAGAGCAAAAAAGCTCTCGTGCATCGGAGTGTGGAGGGCACCGGTTGTGGAAGGCGGGCTACCCCCGGAGCTACTCGAGGTGGAAAGAGGAGGCGTGGAGGGGAATGCGTAGTAGTCGTTGCTGACGAACCTGGTGTCCAAGGGCATCAAAGCAGGCGAGCCTTGCACAGCAAGCGACGCCTTGAAGTTTGACGGCTGGGGAGAGGCGATGGGGGTCATGTTCATAGCTCCGCGGAAGGCATTGGCGGTGGCCATCTGGTGCATGTTCATAACTGTCGGAGCGTAGTGCTCTGGCATGCAGTGTGGCTGTTGCTGAGCATGTGCGAAGGGCGAGACCTGGCCATAGTAATGCATATCGGAGGGATGACTGGCGTAATGCGGCCTCGGTTGTGAGTCGGCAGGGTAGTATGCGAATTGTGGCTGGCCGTTGGGGGCCATTGTGTACGCGTCCATTGTGCTAGATGATTCTGACTGCATCAGTATATAGCTTGTGTCACCATGTCGAAAGAGCTCACATTAGGTGTAGGTCGAAGGTAAGAAGAGCAGATGTCTGCTCTCGACCGGGTATTATTAGATATAGTTAAGTATAAGTTGTTATCGGCGAGTGTCGACGATGGTGCAATGAATGTATAGTCGGATGTCTTGCGCTCAGGTAAGGAATGATTGAGGCGAGAGCATCAGACAACACTTTGGCGGTTGTAGCGATTTGTGGTGGTGTTCCGAGCTTGTACTTTCTCTTGTCGCAGGGTCTATGAAGGAAGGACAGGGACCTTTGTAGTCAGGTACCGGAAGACTGATGAGAGAAGAGGAAGTCGAAGCAGGAATGCAGAGAGTAGAAAAGGAAAAGAAACGAAAGACGAGGGAAGAGAGAAGTCTAAAAAAGGAAAGGAAAGGGCAAATTGAAATAAGGATAGGAAGAGAAGATGAAGTCGCGGGGGAGGGAAATGAGAGAGAGGGCGAGTGGAAGGATGGTGGAGGTGATGGACGGGCTGTGGATAAAAGAGTGTGATCTGCCTGTGCTACGAATTGCTCGGACTGGAGCCGTACTTTTACTTTGAATTTGCCAATTATTATTATTATTTTTATTTTCCCAAAACGATCTGATGCCATCTGCTGATTCGGCCAGATGGTGTCATATAGCATAACGCCTAACAATCTTTCCTGCGTTGTCTGCTCAGATCTATCGTCGAAATTTTGATTGATGCCCATCGCTCGAGCCATGCAACCACCCAGTTCCTGGGATCCTCCAGCAAGAAGACCGTGGGACCGAATCTGGATTGACGGCCTGGAATTGTGCACACAGTACACTTCCCAGCGTCCCAGCTGGCCGTTGCCATCGGATGTTGTGCTCCTGCCCAAGACAGCGAATCAAATGGGCTAGAGCGAGCAGGGTGTGGCCCACCCGTGAGGACGGCCGGGGAATCCCAAAAAGCGTAAGTCGGTGGGGGAGCGAGCACGACGAGCACGAGTGGGCTTCAAGCCCCATTATTTTCAAAATCCCAAATATCCATCCCATTGTTACGGTACGGATACAGAAGCGAATGCGGAGATGTATCTACAGTAGAGAGCTGGGAGTTGGACTACAGCGTCCTGTTGGTGGTGGCCGTTCACCAACAGCAGCGCCATGTTGGACAGTGGCAGCTGACGCACTCTTGATTTGTCTCTCTGCGGTCTCAGCTCATAGCAGACAGTTTGTGTGCTGGCTGGTCGAAGGCTGAGCCAGTTGCCACACAGCGTAATTCGCAGTTCCGAGACCTAAAAGCTGCCAATGATTTTCGCTCCTTCCTAAAATAGATCGCCAATTGATTAATTGCCTGTCCTCTCCGCCAGTCACGCTGCTTCCCTCCCCTCCAGCCTGCCCCCCCGGCCAGCATCGACCAGCAAGTACAGTCTTACCCTCCACGGACATGCCCGCGTCTACTGACGAACGCCCTTCCAGCAATGACATCTCACCAGCGGCCTCCAGACGTGACATGCTGACCTGATTCTGTAGCCACGATGGCTTATCAGCGATGTGCACCGGCCCTCGACGAATCAGCACGCCCGTGGAAATTGAAGGTGGAGCGCCTGTTTTTCTTCTTTCTGAGCGAGAGCGGGGAGCGAACACAGGCCAGCTGGCCAATAGCAGCACAGCCAGCGATAGCACAATCAACCGAAAAGTTGGCTGCTGCTCTGGGAAGGATTGACTCGCCGGCCCCACGCAGTGCGCATCCCGTCCGTCCTCTTGGGGACGATTCTTCCCCCAGGCCCAATTTGTTCAAAGAAAGAATTCCGGTCGGAATTGGGCCTATGAGCTGCCGGCTCCATCACTTTTTATTACGCTCGAGCCGCTGACTCGCTTTGAGTAAGATCAGCAAGAGAAGGCAGAGAGAGAGGGGTCTCTCTAACTGTGAACAACAACGGCAAGGTCGATCAGAATCAATTCCCCGTGTTCGCCGCCGTGGGAGGATTGGTCGCACTGTTGGCTTGGGCCAGTGCCACAATAATTGCAGGCTTTCCTTCGGTGCGCGGAGGACAAAGAAAAAGAGTATACACCGACCGGAGTAATCAATCTACCTGATACCTATATCAACGGGTATTATTGTGGCGACGAGCGAGGATTCGAAACCGTTCTCCCGGCCCACAGATTCGTCCAGCGGACATCGATATTGCATACAATCCCTGTCGGGATATCGAATATTTGCAGCGTTCGACGCGGGCTCAAGACGTGCTTTCATATGATCCTTCTGCAGCCGGCGCCATGCCGATTGCCTGTGGTTTCATCAGATGAGGGGCTGTACTCCAGACAAGTTTGCTTGTCATATGCCAGGTACACTGCGAGCGCGCGCCTTGCATACAATATTGCCGCGGTATCCCAGCTTGACAAATGCCTGCCAATGAGACGACAAATGCTCCGACAAGTGACAGTAGAGACAAGTTTCAGAGTAAGCCAGGCGAGGGCCTCTCTCGTGAGTCTCGGTGCGTCAGTCACATACTTCCAAGTTTAGGTTGGACCTGTTCGACACCGTCTAGACCGGTCAGTTTATCCGGCCTACTGCAGGAACAACTGCGGAGAGAGCGTAGCCTTGCAGCAAGCCAAGGACTCGTCGGGTCTGCCCATCAGCCAATGTCCGCCGAAGCCTGCCCCATTTTCAGGTTGGCAATTGCTTCATCGGAGGTAACGGGCATCGAGGTTGCTCAAAAACGCGTCGTCTACTGCATCGCCCAGTCGGCATCAGAACGGTTACACAGGAATCCCCGTTAAGATCCGGATCGCTCTGATTTCCTCAGCCAAACCCCGGGTTCTGGCGTGGTTACAGTTTGCTCAAGGTTCTCTTTCTTTGTCTCGACATCAAAGCTAGAAGAAATAACTCAAAGCTTACTCCGGACTTTCCATGATTCCTTCCATCTTCAACAGCTGCTAGCTCCTGCTCTACCAATAGTTTACCGGTAGCGCATGGGTGAAACTCCAGACGGACCTCCGATCAACAACTCCGTATGACGACGTAGCCCTGAAGTTGGGGCTGGAGCTTCGTCTTTGATCTTCGATGGGAAAAAGCAACCTTATCACACCGCTCGCTCATAATTCAGATAACAGCGATAGTGCAAGCAATGACTTAACCGCCATTCGCGATACTTACTTTATGGAGACTCGAGCAAATCCTTTGAGCATGCAATGATCAACAACATATATCTTCATTATTCATCACAACTCCAATTTCCAAATCTCCATATCTCTCGCAGGCGAAATCAGTCAAAGCTTACATACAACCCAGCACTAACAGTGGCAGCTTCAGCAAGGGAGTTTGGGCTAAGCTAGTATGAAACTAAGCGAGCTGTCAGCTCAACACCAGAACCATGGATGAGATTGAGCGCCAGACTTATACTCCTCGCGCAGTCACCCGTAGGCTCAAGGATATGGTAGGGCTTGATGATTCCACGCCTGAGAGTTACCACGCTTTGTCGCACAGGTATTATTACATCGAGTGACGAGGGACGATTCTGCAGAGTTTTCCCTCGCTCTCTGTCAGTGTCAGCCCATTGTTTGTGGGACGCAAACTCGGGCCTGGCGCACTGCACTGCCTAGCCCTGCGCTGCATAATTGTGAGTTCCAGATCCATGAAGATGCATGCGCAGAAAAATATGACGCTGCTGCCTAGACCCTGCCCACAGTGAGAGTCCAAAATTGAGCCTTCGGTAATCAACTTACTCTCAGTCTTGCCGACTCGACTCGCTCTTTGAACACAGCAGACATTACTCAACCTCTAGTCTAGACTCCAGAGAGTCTGACTCTGGCGGTGGGTAGACCGGACCACCACCTCGGCTCGCAGGTGGGGAGACCTCCCAATGCGTTACATAAGCCCGAAAATCAGCGGTAGCTCATTGGGCACGCTAAAGATAGAGCGGAGCCCACTGCACCTCTATTGGTCCTTCTAAAATAAAGTGCTTTTTGACAGCATGGTTCGTGACGGGACTGAGATCATGGTTGATGAAGGAGAAGAACTTCAGACAACACGGGTCGGAGATGAATTATGATATGGATACCCTTCGTTACTCGTATGAGCTTGAGTAGGAGCAAGATATTGAGGTACTTCTCCCCTCGACTCGGGCCTGCTCCCCCAAATTAAAAACGGCTTGGAGTTCGAGATTCGAGCTTGGAATAGGAAATTAGGAATCTTACCGACGGCCGTTACCCACCTTTTAGATTGTTTGCCGTCTGACGTCGTGCCATACAGGGGGCTACAACGAGCTAGCACTTCTCTAGGCTCTAGCTGCTCCATACACAGAGCTAGAAGAACTAGAAGGCTTCGAGAAGGAAACGGCGCCTCGCTTCCTTCGCTGCGACGCTGAAGAGTTGTAGTTCCACCATAGCTATCCAGAAGGTCCACACTGTTGATGAAGGGCCGGAGATGGCAGTCACTACTGCCAGGTCCCGTCCTGGATCCGGCTCCGGCGTCAAGTGTCTCCCGGCGAGTCGCGGGCCGCGGCAACCCAGAGATGAGTATGGAGCTTGACGTTGATTTCGAGCTCCCTATATGGAGACCGGAGCTCCCGGCCCACGAAGCTAGAAGGCTTCTAGAAGAAAACGGAGCTGCTCCCTTCTCCCTTGGGATATTGACCGTAAGCTACTATCCACTCTCTTTCAACTGATATGGCAGGCAGTCCGAGACCGATATGTCCGACGTCATGGCATATGGATATGGAAATTGATGCTCCAGCTACGCTAGTAGCTCTACTCCGTAGCTCCAGCTCCGCGACGCTAGAAGGCTTCCAGAAGGAAATGGCGCAATCATCCGGACGGAGTCCAGGTAGCAAGTTGATTACGTAGTTGACCGGCAGACGGTGGCACCGCGGCCCTACCTGCTTATTTCGACAGGAATGCGAGGAGCGACTACTGAGACCTTCATCTTCTGGCTGCGCTAAAAGTTCGAGATTTCAGAGTCGAATGCCCCCGCCGCATCTACTATGCTCCGGGCCTTTCGCCGAGCTACCGAGATTCGTCCTTGTAGCCCTGTAGCCCTGTAGGGTAAGGTAGACGGTAACCTAGCAGCAGCCGTTCTCACTTCGAGTTTTCGAGTATGAACTTTCGGTAGAAAAGGCCGAGAAGACGTCGTCTCAAGATTCACCGTCATTTCTTAGCGCCAACGCCAAGAGGAAAACCGTTGTCGCACGGACTGAGCAAATGTGACCGGTCAATATCATATCCTTGTCGGTCAGCGTATGGATCACATTATGGATCAGATTACGGGGTTGGAGAACAAAGAAAAGGGTGGTGATGGATAGGTAGAGCAGCCGCTGTGTTGGTGCCAATTGCGCGTATCAAACGGTTGCAGCGACTATCATTCGAACCGATAGGTGATAGGCACGCCCCGACGAAAGTGAGAATGGGCGCTCTGCCGCAGGTACGGACACCTCGCTGTAAGGATCGCCGCCGTCACGGCCGCCTTGCATGAATACGATATGACATGAAGCCCATCGTCTGATTTTCGAGTCCCGCGCAGTGGGTGCGGTCCGCAAATGACAGGTCACAGAACTCCACCCGAGGCAAGGAAGCTGACAAAGGAAAGAATGTCGACTCCCATACTGTAATCGCAATTGTAATCCGCGTATGGCGGCACTCCATCAAATGTTGACGAGGGACCTTGATAGATGGACTAGGTGTTGCTCTTGGAGATCTGGCCACGAGGTCCTCTTAGGGCCAGTGATACGCGAATATGACAGCTGCCCTCCCGCGCGGGTGGGTGCCCGAGACCCGCCACGGGTCCCTTGCATTCGTTTCACCTGTCCTTTTGGACGTCCACTGTTCAAAGACGAAACTTCAGACGGCCCTTGTGTGTGCTGACATGCTGACATGCTGCCGATGATGCCGCGACTCTCGATTCGCCTCTCGGTGTCGAGCAGTGCCGCGCATGCCGTCGGCCCGTGACTTCCCTTGAAGTTCCAGCGACAGGGGGATGGCCTAAGGAAGATGAAGACCCAGCAGCATGGTGGACGAACGGGGCGGGTTACTGCCGTGGTGTAACGCCCACGGGTTTGAGGGAAGGATTCCGAGCAAAGATAACAAAGATACTCTTACGAAAGCCGAGAAATCGTGGTGTCATTCGATATCTGATACTGCTCGAGGATTGCCGGTCCTGGCCGTGATCCGAAGCAGCGCTTCAATCGCCTGAGACAAACGCAGTCGAGGTGAGACTCGCCGCCCCTTGTCTCGCAAGTCGTACCACAGCCAGCGACGGCTGTCCAGACTCGACACTCAACTATCGATTCTCAGAGTCAATAATCGAGCTGCAATGACTTGCATAATCACAGACACAGCGGGCGGAAGGAGCCGACCGTACCAGAGATGCGATATGAGGATCAGACGTTGCCATCAAAGAGACCTGCCCAAGGTGGGATAGAATGCGATGTGGATAATAGACTCTTGCCACAGCAGTGCAGCCACACTGTTCACAACTCTGATGCTCGTACTGCGTGCCGCCAAGACGATAATGCAGTGGAGAGTCGACGAAGCGAAGGGGACCAGCCACAGCCTGAAACGCGCTATCGGCCTCATCTCCGCGCCTCCACCGCGTGCGCCCTTCCACCACTCAGCGCTCACCTGGCACCGACAATCGATGTGACCGTCTGTCAATAGAGTCGCTTTAGGCTTTGTATAGCGGCATTCGATGCTTCGACGAATGTTCCATTACCACTGCATTGGGTCTGTCCTCCGTCACTATCGCCGTCTGATATTCATTGCCACAGCCCAAATCTCGCACAATGTCAGTGCTGGCGTCAATTCCAAATCTTCCGCCGCCAGGAACCCGCTTCCACGTTCGAGAATAACACAGCCCATCAACTTGGAACCTCTACAAACATCCGCACGTATCCCAGAGTCAGTGCGAAGTCTGAAGAGTCAGTGGCGCTAATAATAGCCTTTCTGCTGGGGCTGTCTTGACAGAATCGTGCCCACTTCGCGATGTTTGACTCGCTTCGACAGCACCGGTCGTGTCGGTTGCTGTAATCATCCTGATCCCATCTTCATCTGACACACAGATCGCTTCAGATATCGAGGTCGAGTCAGTTGCTATCCACTGTCAGGAAATAGACTCCTTGGATCATGGATGGACAAACGGCAATGCCAAATCCTGGGGAAGACCCGAGAAATTCTTTAGCGCACCAAGCGCAAAGTTACGTTCATTTGCCGATTCAGGAAGGTATCACTCAATTGCCTCGTGGGCCTTGTGGCAAGGAAAGGATCATCTTCTACCCGAGAGCTATTGATTTATGGTTCAACGCCTGTCTCTCTTTTGGACCCTCATGGACTGTGAAGTTGGACTTGGTGCTGAGGTTGATCTCCAGCATGAAAAAGCAACGAGAGACCCAGCCAGAGATCACACGTGCAACCCGGTTGGAGTCATGATTGACGATGGATGGTGGACCGGCCAGTGCAGCCACACAAAAGACGCAGAGAGGCCCGTGGATACCCTCGAGCTCGTTCCTACAGTAGCGCGGACGGTGGACTCGGTCCGAGTCTTTAGCACACGTGCTAAAAACATGCTAAACCCTTCTGAGCACAAGCGTTGCCGTCTTCCAAGGCAGTGATCTCGATCTATTCCGCGAACGGCAGGATGTTAGCCGTCCGACCCGCGGTTCAAGCAAAGAAGAGGAGACGTGGGACCCGGAATCTTGGTTGAGCTGGATGCTAATCCCCAAGGTCCCTCCAAGCTCGTGGACACTGAACTGAGGACTCTGGAGTCTGAAGATTCAAGAGTCCAATTTTCTTCTTCACGGCTTGAACAGGCATGATTTGCGGCATATTGCGGCAATCCACGGTCCGATGGCTACTCCGATATCTCCAGGATTTCCCTCGACGGTCGGGAACTTCCGCGATAGGCCTCAGAGGCCAAGAGTCCCAAAATTTGTGGACAGGCAGTCCTGAGTCCGCAGATAACGACATGATACGCAATACGCAAGCCATGGCTGACATCCCGCGAATCTCTGCAAACGTATGCGAACCTTGTCAATGCGCCGCCAATGCGCCGCCACCGATCGGCTTTGTCAATTTGTGGCAAGACAGCGTCAGATGAAACAACAAATAACAAAAAACTCCGACTTGACAGCTGTCTCTATTCAGTATGTCTCCGAATAGCCAATAGGGCCAGCCCTTGAAGTGCCGGTGAGTCGTTGCTTTTTCCTTCCTCCAGCCAAACCCGAACGCCAAAGGATCGGTGATAGCCTGATAGGTGATAACAAAATTCGCAGTGTCAATAAAACCTCACTGGACCCAGGGCTGCGGTGGCCATGAACTCTATCTCCAAAGGATCCAGTCACGCTGCGCGCAGAGACTCCGCAGAGATCGCAATTTGCCATCTTGCCATGGACTCGAGCCAAAACCCATCCGTCCAATCGCAAAACTACAGCAACTCCGCCAGTGCAGAGGTGTTCACGAGGGATTCGGAGCTGGACCGCGTCCGGGACGCCCCATTTGCTTGTCATCAACCGCGTGGGTCACCGAGTCAGCGTGACTATGCATGTCGCACGGAGCAGCGTAGTCCCTGTGTGGGATTTCTGCACGGGGATATGTGCATGCTCAAGAATTTGTGCCGCGGACCACGATCGACGAGCCCGGACCACCGTCCAGGCTTGGATCTTCAATCTGTGCCTGTGAAGATCGACCGATGTAACTGCTTAGGCACGATCTCGAGTCCCTTCCAGCCCGTGAGAATGAGATGATGAGCAGTGATGTACAGGTGCTTTGTTTCGGCTTCTCGAGTCATTTTGCTCGTAGGGCGCTGCAGGCTGCGAGTCGGTCACTATCACGGTGAAGCTAAGACTGGCATAACGTGCCCTCGTCGAATCGCAAGGAACCAAGGATGAGTCGATGATCAAACATGACCGGGAGAGTTCTGCCGCAGCCATGGTTCGCGTTCGCCAACCGACCTCGGGAGCGCTACAGCGCTTTCTGAAACAGTGACAGATACGTGCGCTGTCCACTGCTGTCCACGGTCCGTTGTAGCCTGGCAGGACCTTGGCGGCTGGCATGATCCATGGTTCATCAACTCGCACCAAAATTAAGACAGCAGTGCGGGGAGCAGCTATTCAAACTGTATGACTCGGTCCTCGCTATTGCGCGCGATTTTGACGCCAGAATCACGACTAGCCGCTAGCGAGGGTTTCGGTGTATACAAAGGTATGTTCTTGACGCCATCGCACGATTCGGACGTCCCATTTGAGCGGCTGTGGAATTCCCGTAAGTGATCCTCTGTTGATGTCGTCGAATTTATTTACTCATGATTTAGGTATTCCCGGCCTGCGCATCGCGCCGCTGATGCAGTCATTTCTGTAGCAGCCTTTTTTGTCCCGGTCTTGGACAAGCGACGTTTCCCAACAACATTATACTCCCCAAGCCCTTTCTTGCTGTAGGGTTAGGAACTTGGATCAATAGCTCAATAGGAGTTCCTGACTCATTATAATGCCAAACAAGTATTCTCTATTGAGTCTATGAATCATCTAAATGGTAGCAGAACGGTGGAGAAACCGTTCGGTGAGGTTCAATTCGCACTGTACGCAAAAATATATATGTGAAGCATTTATGGTGTCTAACAAAGTCACCCACAACAATACGCAATTAAATTAGTTAGATACACTCTCCAGACTACTAAAAGCTTTACCACGATTGAAGAACAGATACGAATTACTCGGAGGAGGTTGAGACCACTAGATACCCATCACGCAGACCTGATTGCTCTAGGTTTCCCCACTGTTCTCTGCACAACAAAATACCACTGGATGCAAACATGCCTCTCCTGAATGGAGCCCTTCCATGTTATTTTATTTAGAGCAGTTACTGTAACATTCTGGGCACGGCTGAAGAGGGCACGCAAGCTAGCGGTGTCCCTCTTCTTTCGATCATACCCAAAAGGGAGACCAAGACCAAGACTGAGACCAATAAGCACGGTGCAACAACCATCCATTGACTCGTTTATTCCAGAAAGCTATTCTGCCTGGGAGACTCGGCGCTCATTCTAGTAATAGGATTGCAAGAAAGATACAGACGCATTGCGGTGATTGGCCGAGGACAGAAGAATGGTTGGAAAACAACCTGTGTTGTATGGGATGTATTAAAGGACATGGAGTCTCTATTGTTCAGAGTACACTCCCACTATCTCTCTCTAGC
Organism: Aspergillus mulundensis; assembly: GCF_003369625.1. NCBI lineage: Eukaryota > Fungi > Ascomycota > Eurotiomycetes > Eurotiales > Aspergillaceae > Aspergillus > Aspergillus mulundensis. Next base: position 1,086,253 of record NW_020797892.1, on the reverse strand, counting down.
AAAAGTAGTCTTTGGCACTCGGTCCCTCATTGTATCGCAGAGATAATTCATCGTCTGGCGGAAGAAGGTACGACCAATGCTGTCTGCTCATTGGAAAGCCTGCATTAAACCTCTTCGTTCAACCGCCATCTATGCTCAAATCTATCACCACGCTACCTAAATATCAAGAAGACCCCGGCAAGGAGCAGGCTGCGCAGTATACAAATGAATGCGAGACGGAAGCCAGCCACAAGCGAAATGAGGCCCAACCCCCTAGGTATACATCTAGCCACCACCCTACTTCTCTCTATCCCCAAACAATCTCCAGATATACTTCCTCTGCGCATCCACCACAGCACGCGCCACCGGGACCTGCGGCTCAACCAGAAACATCCCATGATACGACCCCGGCCAAACATGGAGCTCTGCCGTGCCGCCGCTCTGCCAGATGCGCGACGCATACGCAACCGCCTCGTCCCGAAAAACTTCGCACTCGCCGACATCGATGAATGCTGGCGGCAGCCCGGACAAGTCCGTTGCTCTTGCGGGTGCCATTAGCTCGCTCACGGTAGTCTCCCCACCCCGACCAAGCACGTAATCCCAGGCTTCTCTATGCATAGCACCCGACCAAGCGACACCCCGCTCAAACTGTCTTGCTGAGACCGTGTCGTTCCGATCATCGAGCATAGGCATCGAGAGCATCTGCGCCCGGATTTCTGGGTACCCGCCAATAAGGGCGAGAGTGCATGCTGCCGCGGCGGGCGCAGCGCCGCCCGAACTCCCGTGCACTAGGATCTGTGAGACGTCAATCCCCAGTTCGTCGGCGTGGTCGGCCAGATATTCAAGCCCCGCGTAGCAGTCTACCGCTGCGGCGGGGGCGCGGTGCTCCGGGGCAAGGCAGTACTCGACGCCCACGTAGACGGCGTCGATGTTGCCTTTTAGGAAGAAACTGATTGGTAGGTCTATGCCCAGGAAGCGGTTTACTGCTATCTGACCGCCGCCGTGGACATAATAGAGAACGGGCCGGCTGTGGCTTTTGGTGGATGAGTTCCTGGATTGGAAGATTGACAGCGTAACGCTCGGCTTGCTGGGGATTGAGCCTGGTGCTGTGTGCTCGGTGTGTATGAGGGAAGAAAACTTCTAGAAGATGTCGTCTGCGGTTGTGCCTTGTGTTAGGCAGCGTATGGTCTTGACGAAGTCGGTGGTTCCGGTATCAAAGCTGGCCTCGAAACTGGTCGGGTATGCGAGTGCCGGATCGAACCGGGGTCGGGGGATAGAAGACGGCGGGGCAAGGTCTTCCTCTAGAGACGGTTGGGTGTGTTTGCCTGTTAAGATGTTTGACATGGTGTTGACTGTGGTGTTGTTGGTTGGGTTGAGGTGGTAGGGCGAAGAAGGGAGATGAGTGTCCACCCTCAGTGTAACAGTCGGGTACAGTGACAAGTGCGCAAATGGACTGGATTGTAAACTGAATATATTAGGTTGGAAATAACGGGGAGAGGGAGAATGTTTGTCACCCCGTGCAGGTGCTTGTCTCTTCCTATCCACTCATCTGCAAAGCCGAACAGCCGGCATTCACTCCATCTCAGCATCTTTTCCGATAATCCGGATGGTTCACCCTGTCTGGTCGTTTTAGCCGCGCTTGGTATATGCTTTCATAGTTTAAGTCCGGAAGCTTCCCCCTCTAAGCCTTTTAGAGGGTACATGGCTTACACTACGGCAGTCGTTGCGTAAAAGGCCATAATGGCATCCGATCTGGAGCAGCCTGTCTGTCACATCAACGCCATGGATGTCTCGTATATTATCGTTCATCTGAAAGTCGTGCTCGCTCTGAATCGACGAGCCTTCGTGGCCCAGTATCCTCCTCATCTGGTGCGTATTTGTCAACGAGATAGTACAAGCCATTGTAGCCCTAGTCAGATCCACAAAGTCAGCTTCATGTGCAAGAACGGAGGAAGTACAGAGGAAGGTATATACTTATATGCTTACATATGCCGAATAGCAGTCCCTGAGCCCAGATGATTGACCGAGTGAAGCACATGATAGTAAGCCGCGTATCCCACTCCTCTGCGGATCAATTCGGGGAAAAATGTCGCAATCCTGTGCGCGAAAGGATACTGTCTAGCTGCGTTCCCACGAGACAGCCTGTGGCGTGTACCCCTGGCAATTCATGGTATGGAAGCCGAACATCCCCGTGGGCGAGACGCTCTGGCGGTGTACCCTGCGAGGTTCTCGCAGAGTTAACGAGGTTCAGGCCGCTGTATATCACCGTTCTCCATGCCCACGAACTCCGGGGGGAAGAAAGCACCCCTGGCTGGCGCTGCTAGATCCGATCCCGGGCGTACGGTTTCGGGACGAGGTCTGGCATTGTCTTGTATCGCTCGGACTGGGTGCTGTACTCGCCTTGGACTGTGGCTGGTCTGCTTTCCGACGCTGCGCTTTTCAAAGAGTAGGGCCTTGAGGTTTTGTTCGGGAATTGGCGCTTAGTCGGGATGTGGCGGTCATGCTGAGGTGCCGCACGGTTCGGCTGAGATGAGTTTCGAGGCCGGTAGGAGGTGCGTATGGATGGCATGGTCCATGTGGAGAGACTTGATGGCGTTGGGAACTGGGGCTTGGAAAATCATGGCGGATCGATTGGCATAGTGAGGCGTAAGAGGAAGATTTGGCCAGGGGTGCTGGGATACGGTAGGTAAGGTTTGGATGGATGTCGACAAAGAAAGCTTCCACCACTCCGCCTGCTTCCTAGTTCACGCTCACGAAACCCTGCAAGTTGCATTTTTTGTGCTTCTCCTCTGTCCATCCAACTGCTGGCAATCGGCATTACACCATGAGCATCAGTCTACCCTGTTTGCTCCCCGTCGAGAAGAAGCCGCGAGCCATGACGACGCCCAACTCTTCGACCACCATGCCTGCGAGTGCTGCTCCAGAGGCATACACTCTTCATACATTATGCTTTCCGTGGGCTTTGCAACCATCACCTCGCCTTTAACATCTATGCTCTACCTCTCGCCCTCGCCAATCTCGGCAATGCACTGAACAAACATAAGTATGGTGTTCTTCTTGTCGTTCTGCCGGAGACAACGGCCCTGTTGGAGATGGGATTGACCTGAGCAGGATTAGGCTGTGGCATCGGAGGTGGTTGAAAGCCATGCCCCGGCCGCGAGACTCGAACGAGAAGGACAGGGACCCTCCCACTCACCCTGGAAAGACCACATCCAGGTCTTCATCCTGCCTTTCCGAATTCCCACAATCCCCGACGCCCTCCTCTGCGCCTGGATACACGGCTCCTTCTACGCAGTCGACTATATACTTGCTGGATGCTGAAAGCGTAAGTTGGTTCTTTACCAGCCTTGGGATCTGGAGTGCGTGTTGTGGGCAGGCGCCTGTTTGAGGGATTAGGGGGTTCAGAACGAGATGGAGAGGGAAAAGAGGCGGGACTCAAAACGCCCTGGAGAATAAAAACGGACTGCTAGAGGGGTAGCAGGATTCTTTTGAGTCTGAGGTGAATGAAACCCGCCGAAACGATCTCTGGAGATTGGAAATGGGCCGCGGCTGTGCCCAGACAATCCATCGTCGACTAAGTGAGCCTGGCGCCTCCATTCCTAACTTGAGGCCAGAGAGCCAAGATGGACACGTGCCATCGGTGAATGACTTCAGGTATGTTTGGTGGACCCTACTGGTAATCAATCCAGATGCACTAATTCACTTACTAGCCACCTAGTGAATGCCCAATGGCGCACGGATAGCCAGGGTCCAGGACTCCGTACCTTACCGTATAAATCACTGTGTTGATCAATAAAATGGACATCTTCCCTCCCTCAAAACCCACCTTGTCTAGGAAAAGCTCGAGATGCGTCTGCCTCTAACACTGCCTCTGGGCGCCGTGGCCAAAAAAGCCTTCTCCAAACTCAAGTCCATCCTCAAGCTTCGCGCCTCGCGAATCTTCCTCTCCAGCCTACTCCTCTGGATCCTCCTTTACACCCACTGCCGAAATCAATACTGGCGTGACCCGCACTCCGCCTTCTTCCAGGACTCGCACGTCTACGATCTGGACTACAGCCTGCACCGGGAGCGCGAAAGCTGGCACTTCATCGCGCGGTACAATGCGGCGAGCAACCCGCCCGAGTACACGGACGGCAGAAGCGAGGCACCCACAGTCTGCGCCGCTATGGTAACGGTGCGGCGCGAGCACGACACGTACTTCGAGGCATCGGTGGGCTCGTTGCTGGAGGGGTTAAGTGAGAAAGAGCGGAGGGCGCTGCGTCTCACTGTTCTCTTCGCTGATACGGACCCGGCGGTACATCCTAGCTGGGGAATGACGTGGGTAGATCGGCTTGTTGATCAGGCGGGAGGGTATGTTGTGTCCGAGGAACAGCTGGAGCATTTGCGGGTACTGGAGCGGGAGAGGAATTTCTATGAGAAGGGGGTTTTGTCAGTTCCTTGCCATATTTCCTAGCTCGCCCTAGCTCGCTGGGACGGAAACTGACTGTGTATAGTGACTACCTCTACGCGCTACGGGCATGTCAGGAAGTCAAAGCCCCTTACACCGTTATCTTCGAAGACGACATCATCCTCGCGACGGGGTGGTTCGCGAAGACGCTGAAGAGCCTGGCGGAGATCAACCACCTGCAGGACCAAAGCCGAGGCCAAGACCAAGCTGAGAAGAAGCCATGGCTATACCTGCGCCTCTTCTACACCGAAACCTCCCTTGGCTGGAACGACTCCGACGCCGCATACCGACACATGCCGATGATCTTCTTGACCCTCATGGCCTCGACATTCTGCGTCCTATTACTCCTCCGCCGCCTGCGCTTTCCGCTCCTGCACCTCCACCTCGACACCCTTAGTATCGCGGTGCTCTCGCTGCTCTGTGTCCCGGCCTTCACGGCACTGATCTACATGGTCGGGAAATACAACCTCATGCCGCTCCGCGGTGTGGTGGAGATGAACAAGTTTGGGTGCTGCACGCAGGGACTACTCTTTCCGGCGGATCAGGTCGATGGGCTGATTACGTACCTGGAGGAAAGGGTTCATGGGCAGACGGACTCGCTGATCGAAGAGTATGCGGATTTAAATGGGCTGAGTAGGTATGCGGTTGCGCCGCCGGTGCTGCAGCATGTGGGGTTGAAGTCTAGCAGGGACAATACAGATTTGAACACGCAGAGTACGTGGGCGTTTTGGTTCGAGGCGAATGAGCCGGGGAGGTTGAGGAAGGAGCATGCGGACTTACTCGAAGATGAGGATGTGCGGGAGATGTTGGGGACTTAGACTATGGTATTTGAAGCTCTCCAATTTTAATGTACAATCTGGGGCAACGCCCATACTGCATGATAACCCTTCATCGGTATGCAAACGCGGAGCCAGGAAAATTAGCCACACTTGAAGTCTATAACACCCGCCCTGGCGTTCATCAGAACAGCAACTATCAAGCCCTACAAGCCTACCATGCCACTGCATTAGTACCCGCAGCATTCAGTAGCTTAATGCAAGCTCCATGCTGAGATTGCCCTGTTTTGGGAGCTGTCTAACTGGCATATAGTTCTAGGACCAACTAGTCACATGACCGGAAGCAGTCGAGCCAAGCTAGGGATGATCCGCCTTTGCATAGACCGGATGGCTTCTCCCCCATTCATTCAAGCTGCACTCCCCTCACGTTTCTCATCCAGAAGTCATCTAAGCAATGTCAGTAGCTTTGGAGAAACCACTGATTCTCCCCAACGACAAGGCGGACGCCGAAAAATGGAATCGGGACCTGATGGAAGCCTTCCGGTCTGCTTTGGAGAAGGACCCCGCAACCGACCTTCTATCAGTCGCCGGGAAGCGATACCTTGCTGCGCATCGAATCGCCCAGTCTGCGGGTCTGTCTGAGGCAGGACAGCTTAATCTCGACACCGTCTACGGTCTTCAAGATAAGATCTTGTCCCAACCCGAAATCAACCTGCGAGAACATATCCCATCCGACTATGATCGCCGATATAAATGGGCCAAGCCAAAGAAAAACGACAAGGCTGCGGAGAAGGAGGCAGTTCCCCCGCCCAAGCGCTCAGAGCCGGAAGACTGGGTTCGTTGGAAGCTGGAGCCCATCAACACCGCTTCAGTCACCTACCCTCTCTCTGCTCAGGCCTCCGCGCTTTTCGGGCAGAGTTCTTTTGCGGACGGAGCATCCCTTGCACAATCACTGAAAGACCTGATTTTGAAGTCCGAACGACTATTCGAACTCAGCATCAGGACAGGTCTCGTCGTTAGGTGCAGTGAAGAGCTCGCGATCAAGACATTTCCCAAAATTAGAGGTTTTACTGAATACCACAACCTTCAATATCTGGCTGAGCACGCCCCCAACCTTCCTGTCCCTAAACCCCATGGCTTGATTATGCTCGGCAATATTGGTGCTATGTTCATGTCCTATGTCCCGGGCGTTGCTCTCGACAAGGCATGGCCAAAATTATCCCATGAAGCGAAGATATCCATACAGAAACAGCTAGACGACGTCTTCTCTCGTCTCCGAAGCCTACGTCAAGACGACGGACCGGAACTTGGAGGCGTTCGCGGGGAAGGAGTAAAAGACTATCGGATTACGGAAATTTTCGCATACAAGGGCATAAAGACCGCCAGAGGATTTGACGAACTACAATTCTCTGCGAAGCACCGGGCTAGCCCCTCTTATGTGAAGTTGCTTCGATCTTTCCTGGAAGAGGAGAATCGGACTTTGCGAGGGTCTGTATTTACCCACGGCGACTTGAAGAAATCGAACATTATGGTGCAGCAGGAACCCGAAAACGCTGATACGTACGTGGTAACCGGAATCATTGACTGGGAAGACAGTGGCTTCTATCCCGAGTACTACGAGTGCACTACCTTGTCGAACGGACAAAGTATCATGTCAGACGATGATTGGTATCTCTACGCACCGCACTGCATATCGCCTCTACGGTTCCCTGTCCGTTGGCTAGTTGACCGGCTCTGGGGTAATCTTTTATGGAGTTGGAGGACGGATATAGTCCGATGAATGAATCAATGTGCGGTAATGACTGTCTGACGCCAATACAAAAACAAAATCTCCATACCCGTCCCTTTCACTTCCTCCATCTTTTCGCAACGGCTGCTAGCCCAACACAGTTCCTACTGCCACGATTCGCGTTTCGCAATTACCGCATTCTTGTTCGCCATGTAATCACCGTCTGTTGGATCAAGAATAAAAAGTCTTTCCAAGCTCTTCAAAACGTCTAGGACATAGTCCTGGCAGCTGTAATCAGCCTCCTCGTTGCGAATGGGTGTATCGTATCCGATATTCTTGATAGTCTCAATTTTGGCCGCGTCGACTTCGCAAAGGGGGCAGAGCTCAATGAGAGAAGTCGAGATTCGTGCATCCGACGGTTTTTCGTACGTTAGGAAAGTACCGCTGGCGAGCACCGAGCACGTGGATAATCGTCTTGTCATCCTCGGCCTCCGCGTCGATAAAGATACTCCAGTGCATGATGCCGGGGTTGTCGTAGATTGCAACGAAGATGGGAACTTTGCGGGTAGACATGGTGGGATAGGAATCACGGAGGCGGATTGCGTCCAGCAGATAATCGAAGAAAACTCTCGTATCGTTTGTATTTTAAAGATGAGACTGCGCAGCGCGGGGACAGGTTGCGCTCAGCTGATAATCGAAGGAGACTTTCGTACTGTATGCTGAATAAAGGGAGACTGCGAGAGTCGGGCGTGTTTTTATAACAGAAATCGCAGAAGGATTCAAAATCGTAGGCGCCGCCCAGTCTCTTCCATTGGTGTCCAGGGCACTCGAGGAAAGCGAAACCGGCCAGTCGGTAACCAGTGGATGGCTTCGGAATCAGGACACTGTTTCAGCAGGCGCTGAGTAGGAGGCTAGGTGTATGTTTAGTTTTGGTGCCTCGCTGGGTAATGAGGTAGAGGGAGATGTGTTACGCCCCGGGTCAAGGCTGAGGCACAGATAGTGCTTCAGACAGCGCCGGCACACCAATCAAAGAATTACTGGAACACTGAGATGAAGGTTGGGCTCAAGATGACAGCAGGAGGTCCGAGCATCCGGGCATTCGATGTCCAGCATCTTCGGATCACCATGGCACAATCAATGAAAGCCAGGTCTATTTTCGATCGAATAGATTATTCTACCTATAAGAATCTAGGCAGCCTACTAGATTCGTCTTCTTCGTCATGTAAAGCTTCCAGCACAGGCTGCAATGAGCTCAGGCGCATTTGTAGTTCGTAACAGCGGCCCTGGCATTCATCAAAAGCGCAACAATCAAACCATACAAGTCTGCCATTTATTCCACCGTGTAAGCCCACATCACTTCCCATACCCCATTCATCAGATCAGAGTTACTAACCTAGCACCTCAGCAAAGATCAAAACAAGGATCATGCCGACATAGAGCCTCGGTTGCTGCGCCGTTCCTCTAACGCCTGCATCGCCAACTATCCCGATTGCAAACCTGGCATGCCATACCTCGATCAGAATCCTTCACCGAACAACCTTGAGACTTGGAGGCCGATATTCGGTATTAAATGAGATAAACGTACCCAGCAGCCAACCCACAAAGCCCAACCGCTAAACTAGCACCTAGCTAAAGCAGACTCGTGTACAGAGCGACCTCCTGCGCCAGATTGTCTGCAACCAGGACCGAGACCACCAGGCCGTAAATGCCCAGGATGCCGGCCATGACGATGGGGACGATGTCTAAGCGTGTCAGCTGCTGAGTCTTTTTGAGGGGCTTAGAAGACGGTAAGTAGGAATGATACTTTTGACAATCAGGTCCGGCCGCATGACGCCCGATGAGCAGACACCCACCCCAGCCTTTGCGGTCCCGTATGCGGCACCGAAGGTCGTGAATACGATGGCGCTTGTGCACCCGAGGACCCCGAAGAGCGGCTGGCAGGTGAACGAACAGTTAGGACTGACGTGATTGGGTTATCATATGGACCTCAGGACTCACGCCATAGCTGGGACTGTTGCCTCGTTAGCTAGGTACCATGCTTATCCAGGCTCAAGGGCTTTCAGCATTGGGGGTCCTCACCAGAATTCCGATTGCATCTTTTTCTTCCGTTCTTTCCTCCTGGCGGAGCTAGGTCAAGTAGAAGAGATGGAGGGGCAGTTTGAGTCTGGGGCAGGAGAATTAATATTAACTGATGCCCTGGGTGGAGACTAGGCAGCAAGCCAGGGAGCTTTCTATCACTCGCCGACTACAGGCCAAGACGAACTGGAGTCATAAGTCCCTTTGCCCATCGGCTTCGGGCGTGTCGGGCCTGCGCCGTCAATGTACATCGCAAAAGAGCTCGGGCTCCTGAGTTCAGAGTCCGTCACCGTGCTCTCTTGCCGTCAGTGGTACATGTGCAGGGGTACAGAGTACCTCGTCCATGCAAGTGTCCAGCCCTCTATTCCTGAATCCTGAATAGGCAGGACCATTTCGCTCCCGAGGTCCAGGGTCCCACGTCATCGACCACGCTTGCAATTAGCGACGCCCCGGCTCCTGTCAGTGCAGCAGATCGTGATTCCTATAGGATCGAGGCAGAGCGGACGTGAGACACGCCACATCGGTCGGTATCTTCCGCCCACTCGATGAGAATCGTGGTTGCCTACCCTTGCTAGGGTCTGATAGATCAACCACCCTAGGGTGCCCGGCATAAGGGGAAAGTTAGGCGAGCGCCAGTAAATCTGGGGAGGTGACAGTGAGAGCTCAAACAACCTTGGATTGCAGTTGAAGATACACCCCTGTAGTAAAGGCCATTCAAGCTCTCGAGTCCCATCCACAGCTTCCATTCTGCCCACCACGACCCTGAAGCGAACTGACTCACTGGCCTACCATAGCTTCGGGATAGTAGTAGTACCCCTACTCCCACGATTCGCGCTTCGCGACAACCACCTCCTTATTCACCACATACCCCTCGTCCTTCCCATCAACAACGCCCTCCCTTTCCAGGTTACTCAAGACATCCAATACATAGTCCTGGCAGCTATAATCAGCCTCCTCATTGCGGATGCGTGTCGCGTACGCGATCTCCTTGACGGCCTCAATCTTGTCCGCGGCGATCATGCACAGCGGACAGAGCTCAATGAGGGAGGTTAGCTTCCTTGGATCTGACGGGGTCTGGAGAGAGGGGAAGTAGCGGCCGCGTGCACCGAGGATCTGCATGGTTGTTTTGGCGGCTTCGTTCGGGGCGTCGATGAAGAGGGCCCAGTGCTTTATGCCGGGGTTGGAGGTGATGGCGAGGGAGAGCGGGGTGCGGGGCTCGGCATCGGCATCGGCAGCCATGAAGTGATGTCGGACGCAGAGCAGAAGGCTGGCTTCGTTTAGAAGGTGTAGGAGAGACTTGTATTGGGGAGGTGGGATTGCGCGGTGCGGAGGCTGGCTGGGTTTATTGTGTTAGCAGCTGCACCTAGGTGCTGTCTATGTATAGCCTTACTCAGATGTGAGCAGGGCACTCGAGGGAAACACACCTGGTTGGCTGGCTATCAGAAGATAGGTGCTAGGTATAACTTCAACGCTATTTTATCAGGCGCTGAGGAGGAAGTTGGGTGGTTGAAGTCGGGGTTGTGGTTCCCACGGGGAGAGTTGGGTAGAGACAAATGGCGGATGCATGCAAGGCTAGGTACCCGTACAGTAGGTAAAGTCACGGGGCGGCGCTTGCTTACTTACCATGAATCCGGTAGTAGGCAAACGATTACATTTGAGCTAAGTGTGATGCTGCAATTCTATTAGCCTCTTAGAGGAGGGTGAATTATATGACGTATACCAAGTGATTGCTTGTACTTGTGCCCTAATTGGTTTCTACACATACATCTCAAAGACGGAACAGTGGCGGAAGCATGGTCGAATGGGATTGAGATAGCCCAATCTCTCACCCATTCAAGATATCTCTTATGTATGTGTAGAGTGATCTCATGATATTCACATCAACGGCTCATCCCCATATCTCTCTCTAAACATGGCAAGCGCTCGAATAGGGAACGAGTAGATGTAGCTATGGTACAGGAGCTCACTGCGTCACCGTTAGATAGGATAACTCAAGGAAGATCTGCCGCTTGGGAACCAACATACCAAGTAACAATCCCACACCCAACAGCCTTTTCCTGCGGCCACTCGCCGTTCGCTCGTTGCCGACTTATCATCAGCCTGATTCCCTCGCGGATCGGCGCTGCGTCGGGGAATCCGGCGTGCATCAGGGCGAGACAAGCCCATGCAGTCTGCACTGTATGTGAGGCGTCCGCCTGGACGTATTTGTCTTCGATAATTGACTGTAACGAGAGGAAATTAGGTTAATTTGAATGTAGGTAGGGCTAGAAGGTAACGCACCTGCATTGTCTCTCCCCACCCCCCATCAGCCTGCTGCTGCTTGACGAGAAAATCGCAACCGCGTTGAACGGCGCTGTTGCTATCATAAGTTAGTCCGACGCATGCCAGGGCTTCCAGGGCAAAGAACGCCCCGTAAGTACAGGCAATTCCCCACGAGGCCATCCAGCTACCATCTGAACGCTGCTGGCTCAGGATGTATGCCACGCCGCGGTTGATCGTCCGAGTCACATCTTTGCGCCGATAGTGGGGGTTCCGTTGGCGATAGAGCACCAGTGCCATAATGCACGAAGAGGTGCATTCCGTATAGTCGTATTCAACCATCACCTTGCCAAATATCTCGGTGCCATTCACGTATTCTAGTAGGGGACTGCCCCGGATGGGCTCGAAGCTGCTGTACCCGCCGCTGGGGTTCTGAATCATGATCAGATTGTCTACGCCTAGCTGGAGGTGGTGTTCGCTGCTGAGGCGAGGGAACGTGCTGTCTCTTTCAACCAGGAGAATTGCCTTAAGGGCTTCGGCGGTGCAGTCGGAGCACGCGAGGCCGTGGTAATGGATCGAAAAGGGCCAGCCTCCCAGCCGGGAAGAGAAGTGGCAGGGCGAGTCTTTGGCAAAGTCGGTGGTGTGCTGCTGCTCAACGAGGAACTTGTATGCGGCGTGCAGAGCTGGTTGCAGCTCTGGGGAGTTGGCGAGATTGGCTTCGGCGTAGGCCTGCATCGCGAAGGCTGTCTCCCAAGTGTGTCCGCCGTGGATGCTCATCACCTGCATCCCGCGCGGGCTCATCCAGAGATACTCATGGCTGGCATTTTGGACGCGGCGGAGGCCCTCAGAGTCCGGGCCCTCTTTGGAGTAGAAGGCGATCATGTTGAGGAAGCAGTCTACACTGACGCTAGCAACGGAGTTGTTTGCTTTCTCCGACTCTTCAATAATGCTCCAAACTCGCTCCAGCCCTCGTTTGAGAAGAGACTCTGACCGAAACCAGGGAATCCAGATGTTTTGTAGAAGCCAATTGAGCAGGATCAGCGGCCAGGGCTTGCGCAGCTCCCGGGACCGCTGCAGCGTGGCTTCTCGATAGGCCACAAAGTTCACCTGCTCGTAAGGCTGGACGAAGATCTCTCCGCGGATCTGGTCTAGCAGTGGATTCGATGGGATGGCGAATTGCTTTGTAGACAAATAGCTCATGGCCAGGTAGACTTGCCTTGGGATAATATACCATTTCCAAGGTGAGATGGGCATCCACTCCGGCAGAAGCCACATCTCCACGGGGTATGGATCCGTGCCCTCCCACTTATACAGACCCAAAAGTGCAAGCCAGAATTTAGCCCAAGACGGGAGATGTACTGCCCCGCCCATGTCCCGCAGACAGGCCCTCGCCTTAGCCAGGGCCTTTTCGTTTGGTGGTAGTCCTATCAAGCGCAGAGCCACGTAGACAAGAACAGTCCCCATGAGCGTGGTGTCTTCGCCGCAGTAAGTCGGCCATCCGCCGTCTGGATTCTGGGCATTTAGTATCAAGTCCACGAGCTCGATTGCGCATGCTTCGTCGATGGTTGCTTGCGTAATGTACCATGCAATTATCAGCATCGGGGTGACAAAGAAAATGCAGCTTAAGTCGGCAGCCCAGCAGCCGAGCTCTTTCACTTGGACCTGACTATGGTAGAGGGCTCCGCCGAGAATGGCATCCGAGGGTTTCTCTGCGGGTGTGCGCTCTGCAGCCAACTGTTCCATGTTAGTAAGTAGTACCCAATATAGCTAGGATGGCGGATGTACTGTTGGCAAGCCAAGATAGAACTTGGAGGCCGGGTCTTGAGGGTATTCAGCCCTTTCTTGATCAGATCTCAGATACTTCCACTTCAACCGGGCCAACCCTTCCTCCACCGTCAACCGCCACCCGTCGAGACCGGTTTTCTGCGTCGAAAAGGGGCCATTGCCATCCTGAAAGGGCTTCACAGGATCTCTGACTTTCAGAGCATATTGGATGGTCATGGTGCTCGTAGTCGGGGTTGATGTTCCGACCTTGACGACACAAGTTCCGTGGGAATGAATGGCAAGCCGATCGGGGACCTAGGATGGCTTTTGAGACACTCGGGCAGAGCTCAATACATTAGTCATGAACAGGTCTCACAAGAGATCGCCGCTATCGAAACCCATCGAGTGTAACTCCCCGCACAGTATATTGTGTGTTCATCCGGGCCTGGCAGTCCCCTTGCTTCAGGGAGCAAGGGACGCAAGTAGTGGTGGCATCCCAGGCTGGTTTATGCGGCTCCCTTGCTGTCTCACAAATGGGGCGGTTCCTTTTCTAACCAATCCATCTGAGTGACAATGCGACAAGTATTTGGAATTCACTAGTCGGTGACCTCGGGGAACTAGTCCTGAATCCGATCTCAGTGGTTAGCGAGCTAGGGATTGATCCATGCAGATGATAACTAGCTGAATCATAAGAAGGACCATTCCTTCAACTTTGAGATGCCTCGTAAGCGAGTAACCATGTGGACAGCGCCTATCCAGTTGCCCTCAATGGGAGCGGGGATGGCTCTGGCCATCTCCATCATTCTTTTCTCAATCGTTCTGCGTCTCTGTACCGACTCTCAAAGCTTTCCACACATCCCACTGGTGAAGACCACGAAGAAGCGACTTTGGCTGTCGGAGTATCTTGGTTACTTTTTAGATGCAGACGAGATACTGTGCCAGGCGTACAACAAAGTAAGCGCCTTGTTCTCATTCGAGACAGTCCATTGACAAGCCGCGCAGTACTCTAAGCATGGACGCACCTGCCAGCTTCCGAGCAACGCGTTTGGCACCTCGATCATTCTCCCAAGCAGAGACATGCCGTGGCTACTAGCCCAACCACTCTATCTCCTCAACTTTTATGAGTGGGCAATGCAGTCGATGCAGGCGAGATGGACCCTCGGACACTCACGCTATATTACCGACAACCACACCCGTCACATTCAGCATGTTGCCATTCGTGTCGCCGCCAGCACCATGATGCCCCAGTACCAGGATGAACTGGAGCGCAGCATTGACCGTGTCTTGGGCAATGACCACAAGACCTGGAAGGCCATCAACCCAGCACAGGCAATGGATTCAATCCTTTTGCAGTCCTCCTTGCGTTACATTGTCGGATCTCCTCTCTGTACGACGACCTTGTCCCTACCCATGCCAACGCTGACTGTGCTCGTTAGGCGCCAACGAAGCATTCCTCCGGTGGTCGCGGATCTTTATCCGGATCATATTTCCAACAAGCGAGATCCTGCGTGTGGTCCCTAGTATCATGCGCCCGCTCATCGGCCACGCCCTTTCAATACCTTGTTGGATGGTTCTCCGGAAGCTGGAGAGCATCCTCGGCCCGACATTTGACGAGCGTCTGCGTTTGCTCGCCTTGCAGTCAGAGGAATCATTCACGGGCCTGCCCCAGGACTTCCTGCAGCAGCTTATGCGATCGCTCTACGAGCGCAACAGCCCCGATCTCAACATCCACTTCGTCACCATCCAAGTCCTCCTCTTCTCAGTCGCCGCCACATTCAGCACCTCTCTCCTCGCATCACACGTCTTTTATGACATCCTCGCGTCTGATCCCGAGTACAACACGGTCGCCGAGATCAAAGCCGAACTCAAAGCAGTCTTCCGGGACCGAGGTCCAACCAGAAAGCAACGCTGGACTCGACTAGAAGCCGAAAAACTACGCAAGCTCGACAGCATCCTGCGCGAGTGCCTCCGAATCAACAACCTCTCCGGCCAAAGCATGCCACGGAAAGTGATGACGAGCGGACTGCGAACACCCGACGGCTACGAGATCCCCAAAGGTGCGACCGTCTCGCTGCTCGCACGAGGCCCACAGATGGACGCCGACATCTACCCAGACCCGCACAAGTTTGTTCCCTTCCGGCACCTGCAGTTGAAGAAGCGGCTTGTTGACACGGGCCCTGAGTTTCTGCCCTTTGGGCACCAGTCTGGCTCATGCCCAGGCCGTTTTCTGCTGGCTGTTGAGCTGAAGATGCTGGTTGCGTATCTTGTTCGGCACTATGAGCTAGAATTGCCGGGAGGGAAGCGGCCAGAGGGGACTCGGTTTGGTGAGTTTCTGTTGCCGCCGCTGAAGGGGGCTATCAGAGTCAGAAGAAAGGAGGCTCTATGAGAGTTATCTTTGTCATAAACGTTTCCTTCTGGAGACATTGCCTGCGTATTTGCTTTATCTCTCATTACCTCAACTCACTTCAGGGACCTCTCGCTCGGCAGGTGATGTAGAGAACTGAAACAAATCGGACCTTTGGTCTATGGTAGATGCAAGTGCAATAAGAAGTCATCGTTTCTACCTGCAGCAAATCACGTGGGTCGTTTCTACCTACCTCCTGGAGTCCTACCGGTACCCCTCTTTCTTCCTACAGAGCACCACTCCAAACCTTCTGGCCTTCGCAGCCGAACCACACTTAAAGATCTGAATCTAGGTCTTGACACTACCATAATATTCATCCCATTCCGAACTATCAGGAAAGCACACAATGCTAGGACGGCTCAAGAGAGTCCTGGGGCGGCGGGGCAAAGAGGAAGCCACAACTGCGGCACCAACCACTTCCGCTTCTGTGGAAAATGCGAGCGAGGGAAGTGAATCAGGCAGAGTAGAGGATAATATTCACAGCGCAAGCGATTATTGGAAGATGGCGAATAACCAGTTAAGCGAGGCCGAAAGAGTTACTCTGTCAACAGTTCTCCCAGAGACACCGACTCACCCTCACAACAGTCATTTACGGACGAAGGAAATACTGGGCCGGGTCCTCGAAGCAACTGAAGAGCAGTACAAGGAGTACCTGGAAAGCCGGACCACCATCCGAACAACAGCGCACAGGATCCTGAACTCCGCACTGTCTTTTCAGGATATAGTCAGTACCGTCGTTCGATTCGATCCAACCGGCCATGCTTCGCACGCCTGGGCGATCGTATCCCTCGGGTTAACGGTACGTTTCTGTTCATCTGCGCAGCTCGCCAGCCAAACTAAGAATCTAGATGGCTAAAAACCACGCAGACCTGCGGAATGCTCTTTTCGATTCTTCAGCATACCTGGCGGATGTTTTAACCCGCTGCGCCTTTATCGAAGAGCATCTTTATCGGGAGAGTGACACAGCGGTACCGCCAAATATCGAAAAGGGACGATCAATTGTCCGGGTTTATGCAGCAATACTGCGCTATGCGGCCGAGGTGCGCAGGGTCCAAGAGTTCAACACAGGGAGAGACGTAATGGAAAGTATTACAGCCATAACGGATAAGCCACTCATACAGCTCAAGTCGGCAATTAAGGAAGAGGAATTAAATCTGCAGCTCTGGCTGCTTTTAGACCAGCACCTGCATCGCAAAGCCGAGGCAGATGCCATACTTGGTCATATTGACGAATTGATAGCGGCTGTCGAGGAGGTAGGCAAAGTAGTTGCCATGCTCAATTTGCCTTTTGTTGACTGTGCATGTTTCGACTCCTTCGAAGATCAACATGAAGATGAATGCCTTCTTGGAACACGGACAGAACTGCTTCAGCAGATAAAGTCCTGGGGCAACTCAAGGGATACAAGCATATTCTGGTTGGCTGGCATGGCAGGAACGGGCAAGTCCACTGTTGCAAGGACAGTGGCCCGATGCTTTATGGAGGGAGGCATCCTCGGGGCAAGCTTCTTCTTCAAAAGGGGTGATGGGGATCGCGGCTCAGCAGCAAGGTTTTTTCCAACAGTTGTCAAGCAATTGGCTGCCCGTATTCCGCAGACAATCCCCGGGATTCAAAAAGCCATAGAGAACGACCCTACAGTTGCAACGAAGTCGCTTCGGGAGCAGTTTGACAAACTTCTGCTGCAGCCATTACTTGCCGTGAGTGGGCCACAAGCGGCAACTCCTATCGTAATTGTCGTCGACGCCCTGGATGAGTGCTCACGGGAGGAAGACATAGAGGTCATCCTCGAGCTGTTACCCAAGGTCCCAAAGATGATTCAATTCTTTATAACAGCCCGGCCCGACTCAGCGATCCGCTTCGGCTTCGATCAATTTGATCAGAGCGATTACAAAAAAACCATCCTTCAAAATATCGGCGATGATGTGATAAAACGAGACATTACCGTATATCTTCGGGAAGAATTCTCTAAATTGAGGCAGAAGCGCCGGCGTGCTCTTCCCCCGGATTGGCCTGGAGAAGAGAGAATTGAGGCTCTAGCAACAATGGCCGCTCCCCTTTTCATATTCGCGGCAACTGTGTGTCGCTTTGTGGCTGATAGAAGATTCAATCCAGAGAAGCGGTTGGAAGAGTTCCTTGCAGAACCCTCAGGGTCTAAGATGGATAAGACATACCGTCCAGTGCTGAATCAACTTTTCGCCGACAACGAAAGCGACATGGAGCTGCTGGTCGACGAGTTTCAGAAAATCATTGGCGTGATTGTTCTTCTTGCTGCTCCACTCTCATTAAGTGCCCTTGCACAGCTCCTCAAGATACCAGAAGGAGATATCAGCACTCGATTAGATTCATTCCATTCAGTACTCAGCATACCTGATGATCCACACTTACCAATCCAGGCGCTGCATTTGTCCTTCCATGACTACCTCGTCGACGGGCGCACAGGAGCCCAGGAAGCCACCTCTCAATTCTGGGTAGACAAAAAAGAGAAGCACGGCCTGATAGCCAGGCATTGTCTAACACTCATGAATTGTTCGCTTAGAAAGAATATTTGCAGGTTGCCAAGTTATGGAACACTCCGAGAGGAAATTGAGCGTGCTTCTATCACAAGCTTTCTTCCAGATGCGCTCCGGTACGCTTGTCGCTACTGGGCTTATCATCTAATCCAGAGCTCAGCATCGGCAAGGGACTCGGAGCAGATCCTGCCCTTTCTAGAGAAGCACTTTCTTCATTGGTTAGAGTCGATGAGCATCCTGGGAATGACGCCGGAGGCCATTAATGCTGTCACYGCGTTGCTAGAACTACTGGATGTGAGTATTCTGCCTGTCCGAGCGCACGGCAAAACAGGCGGCTGAGACGTCACTTATAGGCTTCACCCAAAAACGCGGTATTCCTCTTTCTCTCGGATGCCAGACGGTTTATGCTCAAAAATGCGCGCATTGCCGAGAGAGCACCACTGCAGCTGTACTGCTCCGGCCTGATTTTCGCCCCGCAACAAGCCCTAATTCGAATGCTCTTCAAGGACAATATCCCTTACTGGATCTCGCGGCTACCAAGTGTCGAAGAGAACTGGAGCCCTGAGCTCCAGACCTTTGAAGGCCATTCTCACGCGGTCAATTGCGTGAGATTTGCTCCGGATGCGAAAACAATGGCTTCTGCTTCTGGCGACGGTACAATCAAGCTTTGGAGCACGACGGCGGGTCTGAAGCGGACGCTGGAGGGCCACCGAGACTCAGTTGTCGACTTTGCGTTTTCGCCAGATGGGAAGACAATAGCGTCGGCATCTCTTGACGGTACGATCAAAATCTGGTGCAGCACGGGGGACTTACACAAAACACTGGATTTACGTGATGAGCAAGTCGAGGATGTTTGTTTCTCGCACGAAGGAAGAGTGGTCCATTCTGCACACTACGATTGTGAGGAAAGCATTTGGTCCGTTGTGAATGCGAAGGACGGCGTAACACGAGACGACCGTTGGGTCAATAGGCTTGTGTTCTCGTCTAATGGAAAGCTAGTAGTTTCCGGCTGCAGTGACGGCAGCATACAGTTGTTGGACTGCAATGGGAACTTGCAGCACTCGCTAAAAGGCCACAGCAAGTCGGTTAACTCAGTTGCGATATCTCCCGACAGCAAGCTAGTCGTTTCGGGATCAGCAGATTATACCGTCAAACTCTGGAGCACCACCGGAACTTGGAGGCGTACTATTCAGAATGATGATGGGGAGGTGAACTTAGTGACCTTTTCTCCTGATGGCGGCATTATTGTGTGCACTTCCGAGTACGGGGCGGCCAAGTTCTGGGATACCAAAGGAGATCTGCAGTGCACCCTTGGCGGGATGGCAAAGAAGATCGAATGCGTGGCATTCTCTCCCAATGGCACCCTGGCTGCAACAGGGTTTAGAGACGGTACAGTGAGCCTGTGGCATACAGACAAGTGGGCTCTACACTGTACCCTCAGCGGCCACGACTTGGTAAGGTGGTTGGAATTCTCTCCCGACGGGCAACAGCTGGTTGCGGTGTCTTGGAAAACGGCAAAGGTCTGGCAGTTGAACTCGGACACCAGAGCACCACAGAACACGACGTTGAAAGGACATTCCGGGCATATCAATTGTGCTGTCTTCTCACCCGACAGCAAACTCGTAGCTTCTGGATTGGGCGACGGCACGGTGAAGATCTGGGACGCCACCATCGCCAATTCCGATTCCGAATACAATCAAGCCGCACATACGGACGCCGTGGGAAGGGTGCTATTCTCACCAAATGGGAAACAAGTCGCATCGGGCTCATCTGACATCCGGCTCTGGGACGCGGATACAGGTCGTCTGCAACATATCCTCTCACACGTCAGAAGGGGGAACACAGACTTGCTCTATTCCTCGAATAGCACATTGTTAATCTATAATGGCGCGTTTTCTGAAGGGCCTGAAATCTGGAATACGTCGACCGGCGCTTTGGTATATACCAGCTTCCCGGGTGAACCCTCCGACACAATTTACGGGGTGCAATTCTCCCCCGATGCTAATCTCGTGGCCTATCGCTTGCGGGACGCGTTTGAACTCAGACACACATCTTCGCAGGAACTGGCTTACTCGGTGAAAGCCACCAGGGATCTCTACTCTCACGCATTGCTTATTTTCTCGCCCTCTAACGCGTTGGTTGCGACATATTCCGCATTCCCTTATCCCTACACTGAACAAACAGGGACGGAAGCAGAAAAAAGTGTCAAAACCCTGGCAAACTGGCGCGGGGATCGAAATATCTCCATCCTCAATGCCACAACCGGAGCCATCCAAAGCGTCATAAGTGGCCATGCAGATCTAGCCAAGACTGTCACGTTCTCGCCCGATGACCGTTTCGTGGCGTCTACGTCCGCGGATAGGACAGTGAAACTCTGGCAGACTGCGACGGGGGGGTTGGAAGACTGTTTCCAACACTCGATGCTCGTCACCGCCGTGGCATTCTCACCGGATACCCGAACTCTCGCTTCGAGCTCCAGCGACAACACAATAAGGCTCTGGGATACCGCTTCCGGAACATTACGATATACCTTTCCCGGTGCGGAGGGTGTCGACGGCCTCTCCTTCTCAGAGGATGGGAGGTACCTGCAAACCGATCTTGGCTCAATTGACATCGAGGCGTCGAAGGCGAAAGGGGCATGTGTGTTCCGTCCTAAAATGGTCTCCGTAGAGGGCTGCGAGTGGGTTTGCCTCAATGGCGAGAAGGCGCTCTGGCTTCCGCATGAATATCGCGGAGCTATTGCTGTGCGAGATGCGAGGGTGGTTATTGGGCATGCAACTGGGGCTCTTACGTTCATGGAGTTTTACTTTGGCACTGACACCGCAGAGGCGTGCTGTGGCCCTAAGTATTGACAGATTGTTAGGGATAGGTTGTTACAAGAGATACTACTAAGATAGCTGGTTCTTTGGCTAGGCCGAGGAGCAACTGGATGCGCTTGGGCTCCTAGAACTGGCGAGCCTTGGTTTTCGCAGAGGGAGATGCTGCCAGGAGCAGGCTGTCATGAATGAGAAGAGTGCTAGGTAGTGACGATGTCGGTGGCAGTGCGACGAAGTAGACCAGACGTGCTTCGCATGCAACTTGCTAGATCAAGTAGAGGCATCCATACGTATCGGCTTCTGCCCTCCTACTTTCGGCCCCGTACAGCTTCTCAGGAGTATAGATTTGTTCTGAGACACGAGGGCAGAAACTATAACAGTATTTTCTGTCGAGACTGAGCCTGCGCTCAGAGCCTTACGGTGAGGTCCTTGGGTCTTCTCGCCGCTAGGCTAACATGTTCTGTAGACCTGGCACAACATGTCAGCACGCTGAGAACCTATCTCAGACCCCATCTATCCTCTACGGTAGATGCAAGTCCAATAGAAAGTACCTGCAGGAAATCACGTGGGTTTACCTCAGAGTCCTACCCCTCTTCCTGCCAACATGTCTGTACTTCGCACCAGAAGTTCACTTTGTCTTGTCTTCGGAAACTCTGGACTCTCCTGGACCACTTACCAAGGCTTTCCCAGCGACTTCAGATACAAGATATCAGATCTTCCCGCGCGTTAGCTGGAAGCCATGGTCGTACAATTCTGCGACGGTTGTGGGAACCTTCTCGATGACCTTCCTGGTGAAGTGTTACAGTGTGAGCTGTGTGGAAGGACCGCGAAAAGTAATTCCCTTTTCCATTCAGTTATATTTACTGCAGGTGTCTAATTCCTTCGGCTCAAATAGACACAGCACTCACTCATAAGCAGACGACGTCAACATCTGAAAATTTTCCGTCAAGGCTTAGGAACAAACTCAGGTCATATACTCAGGAAGTGACGAAAGAGACTGTGGACTCGGGTCCCCGCGTTGAGATGGATTGTGCCAAATGCCCGTCCAAAGAGGTGACCTATGCTCAAGTGCAATTGAGGAGTGCGGATGAGGGAAGCACCATATTCTATACCTGTCTGAAGTGTGGACACAGGTAGGGAAGCTCCATGATTTCTTGTCTTGGCTCATAAGCTGACATTGATGAATTAGGTGGCAGGAGGATAACTAGGAGAATTCGGTTGCCATAACGAAAGTGAGAGGTTATGGCTAATGAATTATGATATTATCGAGATGAAGGCCGATTCCTGGTTTGATAAGAGAATATGGCAATCCCGATTCTCGGATTATTTTGGCGGACATGGTCTGGTCGAGAGCTTTTATCAGAGTTTGATGTGTTCTGTTGGAAGCGACGTAGGGCTGGCATTGAGCATGCTGGTAATAGACCCTGCTAGGTAACTACTACTACAACAAAGTAGGCGTATTCGTGGGGAGTCACTGCTCCAACCCCCGCTCTTGCTGCGTACATCTCTCTCTCGTGCTTCCACATTTATGGGGGATGCGTCGAGCAACATGCTTCAATCAGCGAAGAACCGCACAGTAAGCTACATCCCAGCCAATCGACCCCACGACACCAAGCTCCGCGCAACCCTCCTCGCATTCCTGGAATGGCTCCCCCAAGCAGCAAAAGAGTCCATCGCCAAAGATATCATTAGAGCAGAGACAGACGAGGCCTTATAGGAGGTTTATTAAAACTTAGTTACGGGGCTACTTGCTCCGAGTAAGAAACACGCCACCTGCCACCAATACCAGTATATTAATAATCCTTTAGTGAAGGCGCGAAGCACCAGGAACTCGGTAGTCTCGTCACCGCATCCGCGTCACTTCAACAGCGAGATAGTGGCACCTCAGAGCCGGGATGACGCGTTCAGACAAGGCTGCCTGCGTCGGGATAGCAATTGGTGTGTCGCTTGCCAATCCATGAGTGCGGACGCCTGGAAGGATCTTGGTCGTCCAGAGGGTGTCAAGGCAACTCTGGTAGAAGGTGCCCATATCATACCGTTTTCCTATGCATTATAAAACAAGAACACGGTATGTTTTCCCCTATGCTGCGGACCTGGTCTCAAAATTCCACCCCATGCTAAGATGTTTGATTAATATAGGCCGCGCCAAACAGCACAGCCGATACTTGGGAAGTACTCTATCGGTGCTTCCCGGCCGTTCAAAAGATGGGTATGGAAGTCGCGGCAATCAACAAGCTATTCAATGGTCTCACATTGGAACGCAATCTCCACTCAATGTTCGGAAGTTTCGAAATCGCGTTCGTGGCCACGGTTTGTCTTGTCCCCGCCACCCCTTTCTTTAGGTATGTTCCATCCCGTCTTCCTGTTGCTAATAATTCGACCTCATATAGGAGACTGAGAACAAATACAAAGTCAAAGCCTACCCTGATCGTCCCCCCGACATTCGCAACCTAATTCCGAGCGACTTGCTAGTGGAGTTCACCCAGGCTCAGGCCACTCCCTCACCCAGATCTCCTCGACTGTCATTACTGCCTGTGTGAGATTCTGCATGCGTCCGGAATGGGGGAGGACATCGACGAAAAGCTGCAGGAATAGAAGGATCTCAAGGGGTCCGCCGGACCTGGGCACCTCAAGGAAGACGGCACGACCGATGTGGCGAGTCTCATTAGGGTTGCGTTGTGGGAGCATGGTGCAAGGTAAGCAGGGATACCCTGTTCTACATATACATCTATCCTACGGTATGAGTCCAAATGTTCGTACTCCATCTGGCATTCTACAGCTATCCTATCGCTACCTATACCGCTACCACTGCCGCTAGCTACAACCAGGCTATCCTCCCTCATCTATCCACCTAGAAAACAGCAACAGCCAGCCACCCAGACTCCGACCCCAGTCCCTTCCCTCGAGATCGATCCAAGACGCCCCCAATCCACCTTTACGTCCACACCGAGTTCCAAGTCCACCTCTATGTCCAAAGTCCAAAAATCCAGAAAGTCCAAGTCCATATCACACGTATCCAGTCCCAAGTCCAAAGAGATCCAGATCCCCCACTCACTCCATCGAGCGAGGGAGAGCAAACGTTAGGCAGTCTCACTGCCATTCCGCATCTCCTCCAACGGCCTGACATCCTGATCTTGATTTTTCCTAGCCGCCCGCCGTCTATAAAACACTCTCTTCGCCCACTTCCACGCCTCAACGCCCATGAAAAACAGCACGGCTTCAACAAACACAATGCCCCATTCCCAGCTGATACCGGTGTGCTTGAACACGACTGTGTTCAGCACGGGGATATACAGGATCGGAAAGGTAGTGATCCAGCCGGCCATGATAGACCAGAAGAGGAACTTGTTGCGCCAGACGTCGTACATCCACTGCGTGAAGTATTTCTTGGAGTCCGGCTGCATGCGGAAGAACGACAGGCGGAGATTCACCATCTCCCACGCCAGGAAGAGCGCGAACCACGTGAGACACACGAATGTTGTTGCGCGCGCGCGGAAGACTAGATCGCAGGCTTCTGAGTACTCCCTGTTACAGCCTGACGCGAGATTTCCGTCGCCGAAGCCCCACATGCGCAGGGAGAATGCAGAGAGGCAGAGCGCTGCGGTCCAGAGGCCATAGACGACGATGTCGACGATGATTTCCCAGGTGAAGATGCCCTGTTTGGCTTGTGGTGGTCGGTCCATGATATCTGGTGCTGCGACTTCCATGCCGAGACCCATGTCCGGCATGCCGGACGTGATCATGATGATCCAGAGGATTTCGACAGGCGCGAGCGGGAACACGGATTTGCCGTCGAGGTCTTTGAAGGCCAGGCCGATGAGCAGCGTGCATGCTTGTGCGATGTTCTCCGACAGCAAATGCAGCACGAACTTTTGGATGTTGTCGAAGATGCGTCGGCCTTCTTCGACGGCGTTGAGGATTGATGCGAAGTTGTCGTCGGTGAGAATGATGTCTGACGCGTCCTTCGCAACATCCGACCCGGCTTGGCCCATGGCGATGCCGACGTCTGCGTGTTTAAGGGAGGGGGAGTCATTGACTCCATCGCCGGTCATAGCTGCGAATCGACCGCGTCGGTGGAGGGCGTTGATCATGCGCACTTTTGTCTGCGGGGCACAGCGAGCAATTACCAAGGGGAGGGTCGGGAGGTCATCAATTTCCTCCTCAGACAGTCGGTCGAACTGGGCGGCCGTCATGACCATGGCTTCTGCTACATCTGCTCCCAGCACTGACATGTCTGCCGGGAGGATGCCGACCTGTTGGGCAATCGCTTTGGCGGTCCCTGGATGGTCGCCGGTCACCATGTGCACCGTGATGCCTGCTCTATAGCAAGCGGCAATTGAACCCGCGGTTTCAGGGCGCGGCGGATCATATAATCCGATGAGGCCGAGGAAGCAGAGGTTCTTTTCAACTTCGTCACGGTTGATATCAGATCCTTCAAGAACTCGGCTTTGCTCGTTGTACGGCCGATGTGCCAGTGCCAGCACACGTAAGCCCAACTTGGCAAGCTCCTCCATGTTCTGGAAGATCTTGTTGCGCATCTCGTCAGTCAAGGTAACAGGAGTTGACGCTTCGTCCCAGATAACAGTGCTGCAGGCGTCAACGATTCTCTCAACCGCACCCTTAGTAAAGACCATGCTGTGCTCTCCCTCTTGAGTCACTTTGCTGAATATGACAGACATCCTCTTCACGGTTGAATCGAACGGAAACTCTGCCTTTTGGTGCCACACAGCCTTCGAGCCCTTGGTCCACCGGTCTCGGTTCCAGTTGAAACGAGAGGCAAACACTTCGATAGCAATCTCCGTTGGCTCGCCTCGTGCCCGCCAGTCTCCTTCCTCGGATTTGAACACGTGAGACAGGTTCGCCATGGATGCAACGTCGAGGAAGTCTTCAAGTGCATGGTTGCCCTCCACCAAACCTTCGACATTCTCAGCCGCGGGGCCCTCTTTCTCGTCGTCAAAGTCCATGGGTGACAGCGGGGTAAAAGTGACATCGCCAACAGTTGGGTTGAAAGGCTCGTTCGAGCTGCCCACTGAGTAGGTTCCTCGCGAAGGTATCCAGGCCTTCTTCACCACCATCTTACCCTGAGTCAAGGTACCGGTCTTATCAGAGCAAATATTCGTCACCGCTCCGAGCGCCTCCAGCGAGTCCAACTTGCGAACAATCACGTTTCGTTCAACCATGCGCTTGGTCCCGACGGCCATGGTGATCGTGAGAACAACCACCAAGCAAGCAGGAATCATACTCAGACCGGTCCCAACAGCGTACAAGATAACCTCATTATCGTCCGAGAAAAGGTTCGCGGCCATGACAATGATGGCAAAGAGAACCGCAACACCAAACAGCAGAATGGCAAGTTTCGACAGCTTCCGCTGCAACGGAGTGCCCACATTGACTCCGAGGAAGCGGCCAACTGCGTCGGTTCCAGTCAACGTCCATGCCTGGAGGTACCAGCGTTTCTTGGTCTCGCCCTCAGGGCCACGCTTGACCGGACGGCGTTTACTGTTGGTAGCGCGTAGGGCGGCTGCGATAGAACCTATCTCTGTAGCCATGCCGGTGTTGACCACCACACCACGGGCACGGCCACGAGTGACAGTGCTCGAACTGTAAGCGAGGTTCAGCCGGTCTCCAGGGCCGGTCTCTTCCTTGAACGTAGAGTCGCATTCCTTTTGCACGGGTAGAGATTCACCAGTGAGAAGGGCTTCGTCGGTCTCAAAGTTGACAGCTTCGACCAATCTAACCAAGTCAGAAACTTTTTCTTCTTTACTACGCCGTTTGGCAATGATATAAGGCAACTCACCGGATATCCGCAGGGACGGTATCACCAGTCCTCAACTCAACCATATCACCGGGTACAATATCCGCCGACGGAACCGAAAAGGTCTCCCCGTCTCTCGAAACAGTCCCAGTAGGCGAACTCAACGAATGCAGCGACTCCATGGTCTTCTCAGCAGCATATTCCTGGAAAAAGCCGACGACAATATTCAAGGCAATAACCGCAGCAATCACACCACCCTCAATCCACGACTGAATCCCGAAACTGACCGCCATGGCCAGAATCAGCACCTGCAACGACGAATTGGATCAGACTCTGGGAGTTCTTGTACAAGGAGCGGGAAGGGGATAGAGTAAAGTGGGCCGCTTAACTAGCATCATTGCGTTGGCCACCTGGCGCACGAGGATCTTGACCACGGAGACACCCTCGCCTTCATCCAGCTGGTTGGGGCCGTACTGCTGGAGACGGCGGGCTGCCTCGTCCTTGGTCAAGCCCTCGTCGACATTGGTCCCGAGTTCTCGCAGGACGTCGTCGAATGGGAGGCAGTATGCCGGCAGGCTTAGGGCAGCATGGCCGGGCTGGATCCCTCCAGGGTCGGCATTCTTTTCGCGAGCCATTACCAAGTGAGCTGAGAAGCTAAAAGATTGTCTCAGACGACGAATAGACCGCAGAGCCAAGCGAACTCTCTGTAATTGATCAAGGTTGGTGAGCAAGGAAGACGGGTAAGGGGACTTCCTCAGATTTTAAGTGCCCAAGGGGGAGCATTGATAGACCGATCCACTGCCTGCGCGATGATGGCACTTCCCCTCCACCATGATAAAAATTCTCCGCTCCAGATAGTAACGATTGGTAGAGACGAGGTAATCAGCTTGGCGCCCAGGCCGACAACCTTGGCCGCGATCTTGGCTGGGCTGGTGAGGTGGGATGGCGCGTTGCGGGTGTCCATGAATCAACACCAAATAGGAAGGTGAACCCAGAGGGCACGGGCCAAATCACAGATGAAGTTTGATAAATGACCTTCGGGTTTCTCAGCAATGGTTTCTCGTCAATGGTTGGGCAACTTTCCAGTATGAAACCCCCAGCACCTCTCGCTTTTGCAACCTTCTTTCCTGTCTCTTAACTGAACGAAACCTCGATGCCGTTCTTATCCGAGTCGCATCCCAGCCTTACCCACACTTGCCTCCGCGGCCAGCCCCAGATCGCACGAGCACGTGTCTGCCTGCTCAAGGTGGTTGGTGAGCGGACTCTTGGCGGCTTGCCCGCTCTTCTTGGCGCGTTCTGGAAAAGTCCACTGAATCTCAGATCAGTACGCTTATGCAGTCTAACGCAGCATTTGGAGACAAGTGCGCTTGGCAGTCAGGATTAGAACGCCGTGGCAAACCAACCCCGGTCTCTTCCGTCCGGTTTGAGCCATCGAATCAGCTTTTCTAAACATGGGTTGCACTACATACACCCCCCAGATGACTAGGTGTACCCCCCCGGGCCGCGCCTAACATAAGTAAAGCTATATTAGGAAATATTTTAATTAAAAAGGCGCCTGGTAACTACGTACACCCCCCCCCCTTAGCCTTATTAAAATATTTAATAAAAGGCCTTTAACGCGCTAGTACATAGTTTTTTATAAAAAATTATATATAAATAAAAGTACCTAAAAGTAAATTAATTTTAAAGTTATTTAAAAGTTTATTTATATAAAAAAAAAAAGTAAAAAGGTTTTTAACGCGCGGGTACTTAGTTTTGTATAAAAAATTATATATAAATTAATATACTTTTAAAAAACTAAAATATATATTTATAACACGCTCTTTTTACTATAATAATTAATTTTTTTAATTACTTGCTTTAAAAATAACTCTAGATTTTTTAAAAATATAATAAAATATAGCTAAATTTAATTTTTTTTTTTAATTTAGGCTAAAATTTTTTAAAAATAACTTAAAAACTACTATAAGTGCTTTAATATATTCTTTTTTATAGCCTTTTTTATAGCCTTAATTCTTAATACTATTTTTAGCTACTAACTTAGTATTTAATAAATTTTTAATAATAATAATGCTATTCACGGCTACTAGTATTTTTTTTATTACCTTTACTTTTATTACCTTTCTTACCTTTTTTATTACTTACTTATTTTACTAGCTAACCTTTTTAATATATATTTTTATAACTTTATAGTAAGATAAATCACAGGTAAAGTTTTTTTTTTTAATATTTTTATTTTTTTTAGCTAGCAGGCCTTATACCTTTATTAGGTTTTATATTATAATATAAAAATTAATTTAAAAAAGTTTATGGCTTTTAAAAAGGTATTATTACTAGTAAAACTAATATAAAAATAATAATAAAGATTTTTGCTAGTAAGCTAGTATTATATAAATATAAAAAATTTTAATAGTTTTTTTTAGTATTTCTATATACTATTTTATTAAAGGTTTTTTTTTTACAGGCGGGAAATAGTATTTTTAAAATATAATAACCTTTTATAATACATGTATAAAGATCTTGCTAAGTATAAAGTAAAATAAGGGGGTTATAAAAAATAAAAAATAGGTAATTTTTTTTTTTAAAGTATTATATAAACCTATAAATAATAATAAATTATTATATTTTTTATTTAATAAATAGTTACTAGTAAATTATTTATAAATATATTATTTTTTTTAGTGTAATATAAGACCCCTTATTTTAAAATATAGTAATTTAATTAAAGTATTAAATTTTACTAGTATAGCAGGTTAAAAAGCAGTGCTTAATATTTTTTTTAAGCTATTAATTCTTAATATAATCTATAAGATTATGCTAATTATACTTTTTATACTAAGTGTAAACTTAAAGCTAGTTATTTTAAAAGGCCTTTTTTAATACTTAATAAAAATACCTTACTAAATAAAGCTTTATTAAAGCTTATTTATTATTTACCTTTTAAAATAAAGTATATTAATTAATAAAATTAAGCAGCTTTAATATAGCCTTAGCTTATATTTTAGTAGTAATTTTTTTTTTACCCTAGCTATAATATTATTTATAATATACTATTAATAAAGTACATGCTTTAATAAAAAAAACATGTTATTAAGGGTATTTAAAAGCGCTATATTATAATTAATTAAAATAATTAAAGGCTTATTTATTTTAGTACTAGACCCGGAGGGCTTAATAAAGTAATAAAGATAGATACTTTTAATATTATTTAATGCCCATGTATATAACTTTTTATTTTTTTTACTTAAAAAGGTAAAGCTAATATAAAATATCTTGTTTATAGCTATTATTTTAATAATATTTAGTAGTAAAAGGCCGTACTTGTTTATTTTATATATATAATTTATAAAAAGAATAAACAGGAATTACTTTAATAGCTTAATAATTTATTTATATATAAAAAAAAGGTAGTATAGCTTACTATTTATTAAGTAATAATAATTAAATATTTATATTATAAAATTATTAAAAAATATAAATAGCACTTATACAAGTGTTTTACTAGCAAGCTAATACTTAAAAAAAGTATATTAATAATTTTAAATATTTTTTAACTAAATAAGGCATCTAGAAATCTTATAATATAAATAGCTTAAAATAATATATATTAAAGTATTAAGCTTAACTACTTAATTAATTTACACCTAGTATTAAAGTATTTATTATTATTAATATTATATTTAAGTACTAGGTAATATAAGCCTATAATTATAGCTTATATTATAAGTTTAAAAGTACTAATAACTATTATTTACGTGAAGGCGTACTATATAATAAAATAGGTAGCCTAGCTTTTTAATAAAAATAAACTAATACTTAAAAATATCCCTATTTTTATTATTTTTTTTTACTACATTTAGAGCTATAAAGCCCTTTATAATAAAGGCCTTTATTATATTTAAAGTTATAAAAAGCTTTAGCGCAGAGCCCTTTGCAACTATATTTTCTTAATTTTTTATTATTTTTAGTGTTATAAAGGGCTTTATAATTATAAAAGGCTTTATACTAAAGCTTTTTATAACTTTAAATATAATAAAGGCCTTTACTATAAAGCCCTTTATAGCTATATTTTTTTAAGCTAGCTAATAATATACCTTAAGTATATAATAGTTTTTAAGGCCATATTAAAGTATTACTTTTTTTACCTTTAATTAAAAAATAATAATAAAATAAAAATTATTTTTTATATATTATTAAATAAAGTATAGCGCGGTTTTTTTATTAAAATAGGAATTATTAGGTAAAAAAGGTAGGAGTTTAGCACTAGTAATAAGCTTATTAATATTAGTTAATAAATTAAGGGTATTTTAGACTTTTTTATTAAAATTAAAATTATAAGATTTTACTACTATAGCAGGTTTTATAGCTATAATAGGTTACTTAGGTTAAAAATTTATATTAAAAGGGAAAAAAAATATATAAATATTTATCGCGCAGGAGTTCTAAAGTTTTAAAAATTAAAAGTTTTAAATAGCTTTACCTTTACTAGTTAATTTACCGGGCGGAGGTTGCGCCGCGGCGGCGTGGAGGAGTATTATTATTTTATTACTAAAGGGGGGGGGTGTACGTAGTTACCGGGCGCCTTCCTAATCGGGACGTCTTACTTGGGTGTTGCTTACGTTAGATACGGCCTAGGGGGGTAGATCTAGTCATCTGGGGGGTGTACGGAGTGACACCCTCTAAACATCCCCTTAGGGCACAATAACCAATCTAAGCAAGTTGACCATCAGTCTTTCGCTCGTGACAGAAAGCAAACCTAAAATAGATAATAGTCGATTCTGTACATGATTGCAGGCTATATACTGTAGCAAACATAGTCCAGGCTAATCTTCAGACATATATAGATGAAAACGCCCAAATGCATAGTGTTTTGATATTCCTACACGCCAAAGAGATACTCTTGAAATAAATGAATAGACATGGCGAGCTTTATCGGTATCTTGCGCTGAGACTAGCAAAGGCGTCAGGGCTGTGCCGTCCACTTTGCAAGCCGTTGATATCCACGCTTTGCTGGCTCATATGGCCTCGCATGAACCCGGTATTGGCAGGGGGGTTGTATGGGTTCACATTCGTGCCGTACATAGACGGCTGGGTTGGGACCTGGGCTGGGTTTTGTGCTCCTGGTGCAGTTGCAACGCCTAAGAATGGATTCTGGCTTCCAACCGCCTGGGGGGCAATAGCTTGATTCGCCATTTGATTCTGCCCCTGGCCAGCGGGTACACCTCCAAATACTGCCTGGGGCTGCTGCACTGCCTGTTGTTCTGGAATAGCAGGAGGAGGCGCAGAGAAGCTGTACAAAGCAAGAATACTGTTCTTGTCAACTCGCCCTGTAGGATGCGGGGCAAACGGTTGCGCAGATTGTTGATATCCAAATGGAGACTGAGATGGAGGCTGAGTAGCATAACCACTTAGTTGGGCGTTAGGAGCAGTCATGGTTGGTTGGAAAGGGTTGAATTGACCCTGGCCGGGTTGCGAAGCTTGCAATCCGAGCTGTGGTTGCGGCTGCTGGGGTTGCTGTGCCTGTGACTGCGGTTGCTGTTGGAAGGGAGAAGGCTGTCCAAATGGTGATGATGAGGATGATAAGGAGGGCATAGTGCTCGCATGCTGCAGTGTAGGCGGGAAACCAACTCCAGCGCCCGTTGAAACGGCCGGGTTTTGGGTCTGGAATGCTGTTTGCGGTTGCGGCGCGGGGACTTGATTGAAGAATGGGTTTGTTTGGGTTGAGTAAGGATTCTGCGGAGGGGTGTTCAGACTAGGCTGTGCAGGGGCCTGAACCCCAGTCTGAAAGAATGGGTTGTTTCCGTTATCGAGCGGCTGTGGGGACGCAGCAAAGCCGGCTGGGGATGGAGCGAATGGAGAAGCAAGAGGCTGGGTGTATGTTGGGAGTGAGTTTTGCCTGTGCGGATAACCCCCAGTGGAGTGAGGGAACAGAGGTTGTGCCACTTGGAGGTTCTGAAATGACTGCTCGAGAGATTGGATGGGTTGCGGCTGGGGCGGAGCCTGCGGTTGCGGAGTAGATATGTCAAAGGGATTATAGCTCGACCCGTTTAGCTGCGACGGTTGCGCTGGCTGCGTCGGCTGTTTGGCATCTAATTGATCAAAAGGATTGACGGATGCACCCATTCCAGTTGTTGTGGCGGCCGGTGTCCTGACTTGCGGTATTTGCCTGCCTTCTCCCAGCCTCCTCAGGGTCTCAACTGTCTTGTCCAAATTTCCGTCCAATTCCCGGAGAGCGGTAGTGTTCCTGCGCTCATTTGTAAAGCCCATCTCCTTCAACTTTGCGAGCTTAGCATCAAACGATGAACGGCGCGTATCGCTGGTGGGCGAGTCTGGACCATGACTGCTAGCAGAGTGGCGGTTGAGGTTCACAGCGGACGAGGCAGACCGAAGACCGAACCCGAACGGGCGGGCAGGTTTCGGAGGCAACGGCGGAGGTGTGCCCTCTGGTGACCTTGTATAGCTTGGATCATGTCGGCTTGGTGGCTTTGGCTTTCCATCCTCCAAGGTCCTTGTCTGATATTTCTGCCGGATGAACCGCTCCATGCATGCGTCGGACTCGTCGATATCGGTAGGGACCGGTGGTTGGACGTTCCTGGGGTTGTAAATCTTGTTCACGAGGATGTTCCCATGGCATTTCATATTCTAGCGATCATCTCCATTAGCCGTGACCTCGACACAGATTGTTCGAGTAGCTCACATCAACTTGGTCTGAGGCCCAACTGTCCATACTCAGCGATTTAACCTTTGATATGTGGGTTCCCATCTTCCTGTGCAGGGCCGCACATCGCATGCATAGGAAAATACCTATCTATATAGCCCGCATTAGTTGTCTCCCGGTCTCGGTTCGTAATCGGTAGGTACGTACATTCCAACTAGCCCATCCTGTATGATGCGATAAGTGGTTAGCTGGGGTTGGACTGGGATATAATGAACCGCTCATACCTGGATTCATCGCTGAGCAGTCGGCACACCGGTCATTGCCGGGAACCGACCGGATGAGATCCTGCAACGCACGCTCATTGCGCAGTTGCTGGCGTTTACTGATGCCAGCAACCATGGTCGGTTGTTGCGGAGGCTATTGAGGCAGAATAGGGAGCGCGGCGCGGCCGGGTGAATCCCACAGGGCGGAGTTATCGAGATAGTGGCGGGGATAAGAGAATGTACAGTATTAACGAGTGGATAAGCAGCACATAATGACCATAACGTGTGCTGTCATAAGTCTATTAAGGTATATGCAAGCAAGGGATGATGAAAGGAAGATGAAGAAGCGTGGGCTGTAAAAGGAGAGAGCAGCCAGGAGCTGTGGAGGTGGGGAAGCCGCCGCCATATTACTGAGCAGGTCTGGAAGGCTCCGAGCGTCCGAGCTGACTTTTGGGCATGCAGGCCAGGTTTACAGGCATTAATATCCTTGTTTCGTCACTCAACTGACAGCCATGGCCATGGCTCGAGCTTGATTCTTTTGACTTTGAAAGTCAAGAATTGGGAAGACAGCACAGAAGACGTGCTTTGGCAACTCTAGGAGCAAATATAGGCCCTGTCAATATATAAGAAGCCTTGGCTCCATATTTATCACCTCTCAAGGGTCTAGGGATATGCATGCTACATACACATATGCTCCTGTTTACGGCCCATGCCACTGCTGGAACTTGTTCACTATCAGACAACTGTACAACAGGTGTTGGTTGATAGTAGGGATGTTAAAATGTCGACATCTTCTCCACTGTGTCAATCTGTCGACAATGTCCATGTTTTTTATGTCAACCCGTATTGACACGCACGTGACTAGGTGGGTAAGGCTAGTCCTAAAATAGCTTAAAACTACCTAAAATTTCCCCGCCTGGCCTAGTAGCTTACAAGCTCACAAAAATAGCTCTCTTTAGGGGAAGTGGGGCGCCGATCGGACATGTCCGACCCGAGTTTGTCACCCCGTTGACGGACATACCGGTGGACATATACGACATGACATTTGTCAAATAACATCCCTAGTTGATAGATGATAGGCATGGTGCGACCACTAAAGCCGCAATCCGACATGTTCCTCAGCCGCACCCTGAGAATCTGCCAGCCTCTCCTAAGAGGTCTGCTCACGCTCCAGGAATCAAACTACAATACGGAAATAATAGTTGCGGTGATGTGTGAGTAACAGGCGACTTCAGCCACCACTGCACCAACGCCTCCGAAGAAACGCAGCGCGGCAGCGAAGCCATAACAATCCCATTGCTCATGCCAGAAGCTTAATCTCGTTCGCCAATATGACCTACCATCCTATGGACATAACCTAGAAAGTTACAGGATTTGGAGGTTGATTATGCGTTCTGAGGTATGAAATGTGTGAAGAAAAAAGGAAAAAGATGCGTGCAATTTTTTGGCGGATAAGATATACCGCTGGTTGTGTCACGTGCTAATATACTGCCTGAGGCAAAAGTTTTGGCCTGGCAACGAGTGCTGCAAGTACAGTGTTGAAAACGTATAAACTAATCTTTTCCTGACCATGCAAGTATAGCTATGTAGCCTACCTCTACTGTCAGTGCATTTGTTAGCCACTAGCTCAAGCGGGAATTAAGCATTCCGTACAGAAAGTTGCTAAACTAGAGACCGATTAGCAAAATATATGTTGGAATGTGTTAAAAACTCGTCGCGATGTTGGATTGAATTGTCCGCCACATTCCCTGCAAAGCCTTACCTGCTTAAACAAGCATGCGCTTTATTATCAGGCTCCAACACTCTCCTCTCAGGGAAATTTGTGGCAGAACGCTGGTTCGACTCGCATACTACGGCCCTGCCAAATCACATGACACAATAAGCGAGGTACCTGTCACGTGCCACAACGCTAACGACAAACTCTGTTTTCCTTCTCGCTCGGCAGTTTCAACTTCTCCCTTCAACAATCTCTGGGTTGCCAGCATCACGACTTCGCACCTCGATGCGGATCGCACTCTTGATGATGAGTAGCGTTCGTGTCGCTCAGATCAGATGTATTATCCGACAATGAGCATAGCTCAGGAACCACACAGTGAGCGTCTAGCCTGACAGTGGCATAGAGGCGTACTTTTTTTTAGTTCGTTCAGTGGAAGATCAAAACCAAACAGTTTTTAGCAGAGCTGCGTCTACTCCACCCTGGTGTTCGCTCTATCGAACAGCAGGACTATTTTTACGACGGACATTCTGATAGAAATGCAATTTCTTCTCTTACATCCTGTGCAAGCTGCGTAGATTCTCAAGTTCAGGCAGTCAGGCTGCCTGATGGCCAAGCGAGACATTATGCAAGATAGGAGCGAGCATTCTGCTTCTGTTCTGCTTGCTCTGCATAATGTCTCGCTTCGCCTTCAAGAAGATGATAATTGCCTTCTGTTCCTGATGAACAGGCCAAACTTCGGCAGCTAGACCTGCCGGATGAATAAGATCGACTGCGGAGAAGACTCGGAATTTCCCGCGGCCAACGCTGCTGACCAAAGAGGAGGACGCTGTTATTAAGCCTGAAACAGAGCCCCATCACTCCAGCACCTCGGCAACGTTGGATGTAGATACTCCGTACTTCCAAGTCGAAGAACAACATTCTTAATCATCATGGATTGCAGATTTTTATACCGAGTTTTCATGAATAATTTGTTCCACGGCCACTGAAGCCATCCATGGGTCACCAACGGCCTGATCGCCACGCATGTCTGCCCTCTCCAACCGTCAGCCCGCCCACCCCTGCAATCCATCGGGGAACCAGATGCGGAGAGAGTGTTTGGAGCCAATCTTGACTTCTTCTGCTGACTCAATTCGAAGGTCTGGGTCCAGAGCTCACCAATGTGGCACCGTTGATTGGTGAGCGGCACTTCGATGGCCTTCTAAGTTCTGGGGTCACCCTTTATAAGGCTTGTTTGTCTATTTGTATCCCTGCCAATTCCGATCCTCTCCTTTTCTTATCATCTCCCTCGTCTCTCCTTCTTCCCCCTCCATTCTTTTTCTTTTTTTCACAACTATCTGCATTTTCACCATGGCACCTGCAGCTCGCTCCGCGTCCCGCGCTTTCTTGCGCTCCTCCTTCAGACCAGCTGTCCGCAGCTCCCGCTTCGCCCTTCCCACTCAAGGCTTCCGCGCGGCTTCTCGCCGCGGCTATGCCACGGAGGCTAGCTCCGGCAAGTCCTCCAACACCCTCCTGTGGGCTGGTGTTGCTCTCGCAGGTGGCGCCGGTGCATACTTCTACTTCCAGGGCGGCGATGCCTCCGTCAGCACCAAGGTCTTCACCCCTACACAGGCCGACTTCCAGAAGGTCTACGACGCCATTGCCGATAAGCTCGCCAACGAGACCGACTACGATGATGGCAGCTACGGACCCGTACGTCCCCATTCCTTTTCAGTACCAGTACACTTGATTCAAATCTAACAATCGTCTGTATAGGTCCTCGTCCGTCTAGCCTGGCACGCAAGCGGCACCTATGACGCAGCGACCGGCACGGGCGGTAGCAATGGCGCCACGATGCGCTTCGCCCCCGAATCCGACCACGGCGCCAACGCCGGCCTCAAGTACGCCCGCGACTTCCTCGAGCCCATCAAGGCCAAGTTCCCCTGGATCACCTACTCCGACCTCTGGACACTCGCCGGTGCCTGCGCGATCCAAGAGCTCGGCGGCCCTGCCATCCCCTGGCGCCCTGGCCGCCAGGACAAGGACGTCTCTGGCTGCACACCTGACGGCCGTCTCCCCGACGCCTCCAAGGCGCAGGACCACATCCGCGCGATCTTCGGACGCATGGGCTTCGACGACCGCGAGATGGTTGCTTTGATTGGCGCGCACGCACTGGGCCGCGCACACACCGACCGCTCTGGTTTCGACGGGCCCTGGAACTTCAGCCCTACTGTCTTCACCAACGAGTTCTTCCGCCTACTTGTTGAGGAGAAGTGGCAGCAGCGCAAGTGGAACGGACCCAAGCAGTTCACGGACAACACCACCAAGACGCTGATGATGTTCCCGTCTGACCTTGCGCTCGTCAAGGACAAGGAGTTCAAGAAGCACGTTGAGCGGTACGCTAAGGACAGCGATGTCTTCTTCAAGGAGTTCTCCGAGGTCTTTGTCAAGCTGCTTGAGCTTGGCGTGCCTTTTGCCAGCAAGGCTGAAGACCGATACGTCTTCAAGACCTCTGAGTAAATGTCTCTTCTACTTTGAAATTGCTTTCTTTTGCTCTTAAGTTGTTTAGCCTGGGGTACTTTGGCATACTCCTTAATCTGCCTTTGTCATGTTTTCTTGATATCCGACATTTGCGTCACCCTGGATGTTTCTGGCTTTTCCTTTTCCATGTACTAGACTGTACTACTCTGGGATAGATTCTCTAGTAGAGTTGCAATACGTCAAGATTTCTTACTGTCATTAACCCGTACTAGATCTCCAGAGCAACAAGACTTGGCGCTTTTTCGTATAGAAAATTAGACCATATATAAGAATGCCCTTTGAAACCATTGTTCCCTTTTTGATAAAGCATTTTTGTTAAGGAGGCGAAATGTTGGTATCTACTGGCTGACTGGAGCTTATCCTCCCAGGCTCCCACTGCCGCTCCGGAGGTCAAGATCTCCCCGCAAATATTTTCCCAGCAGCACCAACCTCCAGCTTCCACCAACCCCGGTCAGACAGGCCTCATTCATTCCTTCAAAATCACGCGTCCTACAAGCGAGCATCTAGCTTAAGATTCACGCGATACCAACACCATATCGCTGATCCGACCGCAAACCGAACCCCCGCGCGCATACCAAAAAAAAATGACTCGACCCTCACCCCCCACGAACCCATCCATCTACGAAATCCTCAACCTCCCGTTCCCATGCACGAGCCTCACAAAGCAACAGCTGAAAATCGCCTATCACAAGGCCCTCCTAAAACACCACCCGGACAAAGCGCCCGCCGTCGCGAACTTGAAGGAGAACCTAAACCTCCCCGGCTACGACACCCCACAACCCGCAACCGAGAGAAAGGGATTCACAATCGACGCGATAACATCCGCATACAAGACGCTCTCCGATCCCATCCAACGCGCCGAATACGATCGCGCTCTGAGGCTCGATCGGAGTCGGTTGGGCGGCGGTGATAAGGGTGGGAATGGGACGGTTTTCCACACGGGGCTGGAGGTTGTTGATCTTGAGGATCTGGATTGTGATGAGGAGGGTGAGGAGGGGGAAGCTGTTTGGTATAGGAGTTGTCGGTGCGGTGATGAACGGGGTTTCCTTGTTTCCGAGGGCGATCTGGAGAGGGAGGTTGAGTCGGGTGAGATTGTTGTGGGCTGTCGCGGGTGTAGTCTCTACATGAAGGTTTTGTTTGCGGTGCAGGATGATGAGGAGGGGGCTGGTGAAACGAGGGCTTGATTGGGAGGCTTAAGGATACCTTTTTTCCTGGCTGTTGCGAGTCGTGAGTTGGAGCTACGTGCCGACTAGGCGCCAGCCTCAAGCGTAGTCGTGAGTGGTCGACTCAAGGCGCGTATTAGAGAGCGGCATCTAGTTGCCTAGGTACCTACGGTACCTCAAGATGACCGCTGGGCTGGTCTTCGATCTCCGACACATATACCTCCACCGAGGCTCTACCCATCAACGCCATTATTGCGATAACCACTAATCCTCATGGCCTCACGAACCGAAGCAAGAACGCGAACAATCTACCTCATGACCTCGCGGTCTTCCTCAAGACAACGCGCGCATTTCGCGATCTTTGTCCCCTCGACTGCCTCCTCCACCTCCACCAGTATCCAAATGGGTACGGATACCAGCACCGACGTTGGCAACCGAAGCGGCACTCTAATCAACGTCATCGGCGCGCCCATGCTCGGCTTCATGCACGAGTTTAGGCGGCAATATATCCCGGCCTTGCACAGCACGGAGCCCTTCAAGATGTACCCACTTAGTGAGGTCGACGAGGCGCATATTGTTGGCCGGCAGCCTGAAACCCAGGCAGGGGAAGACCAAGGAGAGGGCGTATATCAGACGGATACGACTCCGACCAACGCCCTTGAGACCGCAGCATGTCAGATCCCGGCGCCAGGAGTCAGTGAGAACTTTCTGGCGCCTGTTAATAATGTACGTCGCTCTCAAACCTTGTGATCTACCTATCCATTCTCCCAAATAGATGGCCCTGGAAAACAGCTCATAACCAAATCACGCTCCATACTACATCTACCGGTGCTGACTTTTCATTTTTTTTTTTTTTGCTTAGACAACAAACAGACGCTGCCAAGAATGGACAACAGACTACATCCGCCATCTCGTAAACAAGGGGTATCTCGACGCAGAGGCACTCGAAATCGTCCAGTCAAAACGCGATCCACCAAATCATGGAATTGGATTGCTGCCCGTGTCTGGTCCTGCATCTGGGCGCGCAAGTTAGCAGCAGTTTAAGCAACCCCGCCAGGGAGGCCTCAGGCGCATGTGGTTGCCGCTTTAAGGGCGGGTAGGATTGGAGTCAGGTGATCCACGTCACCCTACATATACTTAGGGTACAGCATCAATGCAGATTCTGCGCTGGATAGCGCTCAGTCCCGAATACATTTCTCTACTCCGTATCATGTCGAGGTTAATATTGCCAACAGTATCTAATTCTGATGAAAGGCGCCAACTAATATCACTCATCTTTCATCTGTGACTAGTCATTAGGAATCAGAGAGTACCGGTATGCATGGTGCAAATGCAGTTGCGAACAATTGGACATATGCAGGTTGGACACTGGACATGTCATGGACCATGCTTTTTTCTCCCTCAGCCTGAGCAGCTCCAGCTCCAGTCTCAGACGCTGACTTACCCTCGCAAAACGCGGTCCGTTTGAACTATCGCCAGCCAGGCTGGGATACGAATCAGAAATTAACCTCAGTTGAAAGAGAACCTTTGTTCATCTAAACGCAAACGCCACGTATTGATAGTATAGTAGAAAGTACTATGGTATGGCCCGTCTCATTGCCTCACGGTCTCACCTACTAATGGTATTTATTCTAGTAGGCAAGGGCAAGAAAGAGTAAGACCGGAAGCAGACCTCGGGACTCTCGGAGCTGCTTGCCTGATAGACGGAACTGGCTTATACGTCACTTGTTTTCCTAGAAGACCAGAAAGTTGAAAGCAGCCCTGAAAAGGTGCCAATTGAAGGMTGATCTCTTATGAAGGTGGATGCGTGAGCCTCGTAAATACTGTACCTATGCTAACGCCACCAGACTTGAACACGATCCTGTGCTCCAAGCAGCAAATTGACATATCCCCCAGGGCGCACTGTAAGGTTTCTCTTCCTCCACTCTCGAACCTTGACAGCAGAGTGAAGCACATTGCAGGAAACAATCACCAATCCACGAATCACCATACGACAGATCCGTCATCGGCCAGGTCAGCAATGCTCCTATTTGCTTTTTTCGCCCGCTTCTTTTACCCAGAGTCAGTTGGCTTTCACCTACTTACTCCGTACTCCTAGTCTGTACGACTCATGGTTCCGGCGATGCCGTGTAAACCGGGGGAATGGGGGAAACGAGCAGGCATCCGGATCCTTCGACTCGCTCACGACTCACGAGTCACTGGGCACCTGCAGTTGGCACGGATCCCTCGAACGCATTTACCTACCTAGACTATCCCTCAGCCGGAGGAATACGGCGCAAACCCTAAGTGGGTGAGTGCATCCGTATCGAGCACAGCTGCTTTTATCCCTTGGATAATACAGCACAGCGGAGATGCCTGAAATCTTTATCCCGTCGTTAAGAGCGTCATGATGCCTCTCTGGACCGGTGAGAGCGAGGCTGAGCTGGGCTGGCGAGAATTTTGGCGAGACGCCCGCCCTTTCACCGGGCCACCGGCATAGGTCTCCTTATTCGACCGGTCAGTCTGATATCAAACTTGAGAACTGGCCCAATAATGGGATGACCAGTGCTCGACTGCTTTGTGTGTTCTCGGATGTTGCGTTTGTGACGCGCCACGATGGGGGGCAAACCCCTGGTTGGAACTTGGGGGCTTACTCTGGGCGGCTGAATGAAGGCCGAAAAGGCCAATCAGGAAGGGTCGATCCGGCCTGCGCCTTATGACCACCATTTTGGGGAATGCAGGTTACCTAACGTTGGACGCCGAGTTCGCCCTTGTGCTGCCTGTGTCTACTATCTTATAATCTTATATGCTGTCTTGTGCCCGTGGGAGGCGCTCAGCACAATCAGCACGAAATGGTCGCATTTCCATGATGTGACATTATCCTTGCATCAAGAAATGAAAACAGTTCGTCGAAGTGAAGGGACAGAACAAAATAAAGGTATGTTTCTCGAAGACCAAGAAGACAGCGACAGACATCAAGGGCTAACATTGCATGCCAGGCCTTCCACCCAGTCCCCAGGCGACTCATTACCCTCTGCCTTTTACCTTCCACCGCGTTCCTCTTCTACTTGTTGCTCGCCTTCTCGCCACCCAAGTTCTATCTGTCCTTTGAACATATAACAAAACGTGTTGATAGGGAATGGATGGTGAACCTGGTTGTCGTGCCAGGAATATAAACGCCTCATGGTTTCGTTAGTGTCATCTGCTAGAGGATGCCGCCCAAGTGTCGTTGACGGAGCAATGCTGCCGATCCTGACACGTTCAATGCAAGCATCTACCTCACCTGGGCCTCCATATTCATGGCAGCACAAGCTAACCGTTTTTCAATAGAAAGAAAAGAATGACATAGTGAAGAAAATATCATGGAGTCGATCAGGGCAAAAGCACCGAGGTATCACTGACGGATATTACGCTTCGCCCTGATACGTTCGGTGAGCTTCCTGGTTATCTTTTGGAAGCCTGTGACTCTATCAGTCAAGTTCAACAGCGGTTCACAGATAGTATTTCTCACTGCTGTCACCGGTGCCCTGACGGGCAACCCCTCCGAACGAACGACTGCCGTCGAGAACAGTGTTGGGGGTCGTCTGACTTGTCGGGAAATGCTCGTGCACTGTGGCCATATATTTAGTCACTGTATTTGGTCAAGACCGCACGCAGTGAAGGGAGGCTCACGCAAGTTTTTACCCCTTTCATTGATGAATCTCTCACAGTTTTCCTTGAGCTTGGGTATGTCTTGCGTGACCCAGTCTGGATGACACTGCTGGAAGTCAAGCAGCATGTGTGCGAGGCCCCAGAGAAGGCTCATCCGATGACGCCCCTGATGCTCTTTCGGAACCCATCCCCTTGCTTCCTGCGGAAGAAATCGCTTGTTCTCATAGTGTGGATCGTCTCGAGGGATATTATTATCGATGTAGTCCAGAAGGTACTTCTGCATCGCTGTAAAGGTTTGGTTCATACTGTCGCCTGCTAGGTCCGTGGGTTGACGGAGATGGTCTGAGGCCATGAACTGTTAAGGAGGTAGTCAGTAACAATGCTATGACCAATATCTCAGCTGTTACAGCAGGTATAGGTTGTATCTTGCAGGCAGTTTGGAGAAATGGCCATACCAATCCCTGGAATGGACGTGAACTAACCTTGAGCACCACCAGTGCCAGCAGCTTTCTGGAGTTCGGCGTAGCCACTAAGACG
This sequence comes from Aspergillus mulundensis, assembly GCF_003369625.1. Lineage (NCBI taxonomy): Eukaryota > Fungi > Ascomycota > Eurotiomycetes > Eurotiales > Aspergillaceae > Aspergillus > Aspergillus mulundensis. The sequence goes on along the minus strand of NW_020797892.1, from coordinate 1,043,256 downwards.
ACAGCGTTGGAATTTGAGGCTTGTGGGCGTAGGTTGTGCTAGCCAGTGATCACCAACCCTGAGGTCGAACTACGAGAACACCGGACACCCTGAGCAACAACCGGAGTATCAGTAGGACAACGGTCAGGATCAACCGTTGGCGTCTCTCGGTCTCGAGAAAGGTAGGGAAAGAACGGTGGTTTTCAATTCCACCCCGGGATCGGATTTGGGTAAGGCGGGATCAGAAATTCTCAGAACCTGCCTAAACCTTGATAAAACCGGAGACAATGTGTTGAAAGAGTCAATGAGCGAGTGGATACAAAAGAATGGGACTTGTTGAAGTGAATAATGAGTGCAAGGTTGCGAGAGGGAGAACTTGTGAGGGAGACGGAGAAAAAGGGACGAGGGAGCGTAAGCTCAGCCAGGCTCCCAAACCGGGACGGTTCTTCAGCCAGAACTCTCGAATTAGTCGCTTGGCTCGGCCGTCCAGTCCGCTGGGCTGTAGCAATAGCAGTCAAGCGGATCTGAAAGCAAAAGATCTCGGGCTCCGATGTGATATCACGAATGGGGGTTGATGCTCCGCCTAGTCTACTTCCTTCAGCACGTTCTTGTCTTCCAGGGAGAAAAACCCATCGAGCTGGAGGCAGGCTCCGGATTAGAACGCACAGCGGCAGGTTCCTTTCCGGGCCATGAGCCAATGAGCCCTGGATGCTTGGATTTGTACGGCTTACTCCTGCCTCGAACGGTGCGCTGGATGACATCAAGCTACTCCGTATACTGCAGGGGCTCGTTTTCTTGCACCGACCTGCTCGACAGACACCTGAGACGCAGCTTGCAGTGAGTCGGTGAGCTCAGGCAACGCGTCTCCTGGCCATTGACTGTTGGTCGGCCCAATCAGAGAGCCCCCATGCCTCGAGGCTATGTACGCCGCAACAGGGGTGGACAGCCTCGTGACTGTCAGAAATTAACTTTAGGAGATGAGAGAGTTGCGGAAGAGAGATGTTCAGACTGTTGCCCATGGAACATAACAGGAGCCGCGCCACTGATCATAATGCGGCAGCGGGCTTTGGTTTTCATCATGAATCCTCGATACAGCCGGCGCTCTCGACAGGTGATCAGGCTTACAGTATCGAACCCCAGCTCTACCTGGGCGACCGGCGGCATGAGCTTCTCCTGCCTTGGGAGGAGGCATGGGTCCCTCTAGACCAGTTCGTGAATCCGCACTCGCTCTTAGACGGTCGTCCCTCCAGTTGGTGTTATCCCTCCAGTTACCCGTCAGACAGTCTGGGTGTTTTGAACGATTGGCATCAGGCGGACCCCAGTTCTTTCAGTACTAGCCTTGGGGTTCGAGATCCAAGTACTGTTCCTCACTCGCATGTTGATAGTTCCGCATATCTGCCATCGTTCTTTCCTTTGGATTCTGAACCAAGGGCAAGGCTTCTTCATTCACGCACGACTTCCCACGCTGACGCAACCCAGACCAATGACGAATACTATACATCCTCAAGTCGTCGCTCAAGCAGCCCGCCTGCCTTCGACCATACCAAGCACAGCAATGGTAATGTGTCGTCTCATCCGGCTTTGATTGCGAAGCCAGTCATGACACATAAGCTTGCCGCGCGGCCGTCATCATTGTATGCCTCTCTTCCCTCTGTTTCCCTTTTTGTCCTGAATCCAGAAGAGCTGATAAGATTTGCTTCCGTGTCCCAGGCCGAGCCGGGAACTGTCACCATCACTGCCGGGCAAGCCCTACCGTTGTGACAAATGCCCTATGACCTTCTCCCACCGCAAGAGCCTCGATCGGCACAAGAGCACGATCCACGCGAACGGAGATCCAAGAAAGATCTGCCCTCATAACAGCTGCAAGAGAAGTTTCTCACGGCAAGACAACCTAGTTGAACATCGGCGGTGGTGTCATGGCGACCTCATTCCTCCTGCAAGGACCGCAACTTTCCCGAGCCTTGACTCTAGCTCGAGCTCATCGTCGCCTTCCAGAGAAATGGTGAATGTTCTGTCGTCGTCCACTCGACATAACACAAGCGCTGGATGTGACCGTGTCGACTGTCCAAGGCAGGGCAAGCCATTCCGAACCATCTCTGATCTTCGAAGACACCAACGGAGCGTCCATCGCAGCCCCACCGGCACGGACAGCGACAAAGGGTATGTCTGTGCGTCGAAGGACTGCCCAAGACCGGACAAGAAGTGGCCTCGTCTCGATAATCTCCGGAGCCACATACACAAAATGCACGGTAAGGAGGATATCGAGGACTTGATAGTACGGTCGGCCGCATCCAAGTTTGACCTCTTTGGTCGCGGCCAGCATGGCGCATCATCGCCAGAGCATGATTTTGTACCTTCGAAGTACCTTACATATGCGTGCAGCAGAGGGGTATAATACGTCAGAGCGATCCAATACACATACGTCTAGTCGCAGGTGTTGGAGACAGGTAGAGAGGATCAATATCGCCGAGAGACCATGGCAACCAATGTGTAGTCTTAAGCCGTTCAACAGATTGCATTTCCAGCAGTACAAAGCCAGAATCCGATAACCAAGAAAGATCATGAGAAAACCAGAGCAAAAGAATGAAATCGAGAAAAAAACAGGCAAGGAAGATAAAGACCAAGCAACAGGAGGGCGAGAACGACAATTCTCAATGGACAGGCTAAGCAGCCTCACGCTGAGTGAAATCTCTAAGTTCGTTCTCGAGCGCCTGACCTAGGGTTGAAAACAGCCTGTTAAACAAACAATGCTCCACCCGGTCCTCAACATCGCGCAAGATCTCTGCTCTCGATATCATAAAAGCCAAGCAAAGAGCAGGACTGTCGTTTTTCTCGAACCATACCCATAGCGCGTCGATGTTTTCCTGGTCATCGTTACTGAAAGGCCGATTGTGTGATGCAATGAGTTCATTGGGTTCCCATGAGCCCAACCAGTAGAGTCGCTTCACTTGCTCTCCGTCATTTGGTTGTCCCCGGGGCGAGAAGGGGATTTCCCAGTCTGTTGCAGGGAAGAAGTCAAAGAACCACAGCATTGTGCTCATGATGATCTTGAGCCTTGACTTGTAGCGTCTTTCTTCTCGATACCCGTCCCACCACTCCGGCCCGGGTCTGAAGAGGCCATCACGGTGCTTATTCACCAAATGATGCATAACGAAAACTGCGGGTCGTAGTCTCAGCTCACCAAAGTGCTGCTTCGCCAAAGCCATAGACCTGGATGAGCTCGGACGGAGTGTTTCTAGGAACTTGCCAAGTTGCTCTTGGCTGTTCAGACCGATTCTATCCACTACTTCAAGAAGCGCCGTCAGTGAGCCAAGGTCGTTTAGCTGGGCATCCGGGTAAGCCTTGATAAACCACTTGGCGAGGTAGCTTCCGAGTTCATATATATTTGCAAAAGGCTGCTTTTCCTCTTGCCGTCGCTCCTCGCGAATAGAGCTCAATTGATAGAGAAAACTCTCGCCGAGTTCCACCGTTCTCCCGAGAGCCTCAAGAGTGCTGACTTCGGCCGGAGACAGGTCCCCATTGAGGGGCTTGTAAGTGTAGTCGTGCTGTATTTGTGCCCAGGCGCTATGGAGAAGCGACATCACCTGAATCTCGACAGGGCGCTCAATGAAAGACCCATGGACAGCCGGATTTAGTCTCACAATCCAGTGCGTTGCTTTGTACCTTGGCCTTGTCAACTCGTACGTCGATGTTCTATCTTTCCTCCCCTCCAGAGGTGGTGGATAAACGTTGGTATCGATTTCTTTGATGACGAAGGCACAGTTCTTCTCTATGATATCCTTGACCTGCTGCTCTTGCTCTGGGCGATACAGAGAAATCCGGACGCCGGCAATATCGAAGACATCTTTCGCGATTTTGTCGGGCGACCACTCAAAGTCCTGTGGCTTCTCGAGTTTCGCCCTCAAGCTCTCTGGGTCCTTGACTCGGCAGGAAATAACGTGCGGGATATTCTCCTTTTTGAGGGCATCCCTGCAGATTTTCTCCACTTCCTGCGCAAGTCTCTCGTAGCTGTAGTACAAGTTGGTTCTGTAATCGCCCTTCACCCATTCCTTGACGTTAAACGGCATGATAGAGTCGCTGCAAGTAACGGATTGATAATAAAGGTGCAGTGGATGCTATCGTACTCGAGATGCCGGGCTTGTTTGCTACAAAGAGCTTCGTGTCAGCGCGAGCACGGACAAAGCAGGGATTAAATACCTGGTAGTACACCAAAGCTGAACTACGCCGGAGCCGCGCGAGAACACCTGGGCGCATGACAGCAGGAGAGCCTGGGGCAATACGGTAATGCAAGACAGCCCGGTCAAAGCCCAGTCGATAAGCCGCACCAATGCGCGAATCCGACGGATTGTAACGGCGTCGATTGGACCCCAGACGCAGGGAATTCCATGAGAATGCCCGATGCAGCCTCGAGGGCAACTGAGGCGGTGTTCGTATCGGACGCAAGGCTGGGAGGCGACGGTGTGTTCGTTGAAGCAGCCTTTTATGCTGGAGGTTCCCCTCCACCCCCCGGTTTCCTCGTCTTTCATCGTCTTTCATCGTCTTTCATCGAAACAGAAGGTGAGAGAAGAGAAAAAAGAAATATCACGCCATGGCGTATCACGAATTTGTGAAAGCGCGGCAAGATAACAACCCCTGTCTTGCTGGGCTCGATGAATTCCTTTCCGAACCCAACTCAGACCGGCGAAGATGTCGGATTCTGCAGCTGGACTTTCCGCCCGATACGGAAGGTGCTGACCCTGCACCTGCCTTCCAAGATGTCGGCCACGAAAACTTGCGACAGAGCGTCGACCCCGCCGGAGAAGTTGGGAGGCGTCGCATTCTGATCATCGAAGACTTACAACCAGAGATCATTTTAACGTTGGGAAATGCGCACCACATCGACCCTGTATTCTTTGCGTCGCACCTACACGCCCCATTTCGACAGATTAAAACCCAGACGCCGAACCTCGCGACGCTGCCCTCGCGCATACGGTACCAGAATTTCATCAACTTCCACTACCATCGAGCGGTCGAGCTCAGGGGTCCCATCGAGAATGAACACCGCTTAACGAGGGATATGAATGTCAATCGGAAGATTGCGGTGCTGGTCCCAACTGAGGATACTCGCATCGCGCTTGTGCAGCACGCATGCTCTGTGATTTTGCTCAATGATCGCACAGGTCCGGGGTGGTTATGTAGGTACTTCACATTCGCTCTGGACTCCGTGCTCAAGATTTGTTCTGATGGAGAGAAATCGATCTAGGTGTCATTCTTGTCGACAGCCCTATCTCCAAGGATTACATCCCCGTGGTATATGACAAACAGAGGGAAGACGGCAAGCCGGGCCGCATTGACTCGAGACTTTTCCTCGAAGGATACGAGGATTTTATGCCACCCTCACCTATACCCCTCGATTTCGAGAGCACCCTTTGGAGGCCGCAACTTTCGCGAGAAAGTCTTCTGGAGGACATCGGGTACTACTGGCGCCGAGAGGTACCAGAGCATTTCGATTCGACCAAGCCCACACTCTTCGCACTCACCTATTACCCTCTCAGGATTATCGCCGCGGAGTGGAACAACTATATGGCTGCCATGAGCTACCATATCAAGAGACACGAGTACGCCGTGGAGAAGTTTAATGAACCCGTCTCCGAGCTCGACAAACTATATGCGGATCTCCGCATCCTCCAAGTATGGCGCCGGCGAAGCCTAGCATCGCAACAGAAGATCGCGGCAATTGAGCATTTCGTAGCCTTGAACACACCATCGCAATCTAGCGATTCTGACGAGTCCCTCGAAAACGCGAATATCCTCCAGGAGGACTTTCGTCATCTCGCGTCAACTTTGAATGACCTTTCCCGCCGATTGAGGAATATGCTCCCCGTCGTGACGTCCTTGGTCCAAATATCCGACAGCCGTCGATCGCTCGCGGAGTCGGCCAATGTCAATAGGCTGACGTCCTTAGCAATTGTCTTTGCGCCGTTGTCATTTACGACCGGTTTATTCAGCATGGACGATAGCAACGGGCCAGGAGGCTCACACTTCTGGGTATTCTTCGCCGTTGCAATCCCCATCACGCTGGTCGTGTTCCTTGTCGCGAAACCGCCAAGATGGCTTTTGCGCTGGGCTCTGAAACCTAGCAGGGCATCAACTCGAAGCACTCAGATGCAAGTTTGAACAATCATATTGGTATTGGCTCGAATGCGGCGATGATACCCGTTCTGAGAAGAAGCGACGGAAGTCATCCAAAGGCAGAGGCCTCATACTGCAGCCTGAGGCACAAGGCGGGCCAAGAAGCACTTTTCCTAGAACAGCGTAGCCTATCTCCTCCCGTCACGTGCTAGCAGCGGATATCTTCAGCCTCCACCCGCAAACTCTTCCTTCTCTCTCCCATACATATATCATTCATCACGCGAGCCCCCTACAGCAGACGCTGCAACAAAGACCACAGTAAAGGCACCGAACTACGTATACGTTCTTTTCCCGGTCGTGGTCGTTCTCATGGCGTATGTGCGTTAGGCTGTCTAGCTTGGGAAACCTCGCTAGGCAGACCAGGGCTTGCAAGACCGATGCCAGCCGGTTTGAGGAGCCCATGACGATCCCTTGTGGATTGTTACTCGTGGGTGGGCTTCCATAGATGGTTGGGACAGATCTGTTTGCTTTCTAGCTCGGTTGTAGAGTTGATTTGAGATTTGAATATGATTTGTTGAATTTGTTCCATGCGGTTGTGGTCTGTAAGCAGCTTGCAGGTGGCCTGTCGCGGTTGTGGTCTGCTTGCTGTGTTAGCTAGGTAGTCCGTGTAAAGACGAGTTTTTGTAGCAAAGCAGCACGCCATGTGACATGTGCCATGCCATTCCATCAGGATCAGGAATCAGGAATCAGACTAAGAGCTTGCAATAATATCGTTTATTGAAATCAGATTATGCCCCGGGCCTAACCCTCGCTTACTCGTTTTGCTTCGCTTCTGACGCAAGACCAGACGAAAATGCGCTGCATTACTCGTAGTCCCTCAAACATCTCAAAATCAAACAGAACACCGTCCATGCCATACCATAGCCATAAATTAGATAATTGGAATATGTCAATAACCCCTCACCCACCCACCTCGCTCAAAATAACAAACAAATTAGAGGTATACGAAGACAAACATAAACGCAATACATCCCATCTAAAAATGCACCTCACCCTCATCCTTCACCCGATTAATGGGCATCTTCGTAAACACGCTCCGGCTCCACCCATCCGCATCAACAACCGTCTCCTTAACAAGGACATATCCGCCGAATCTTGGCATGGCCACCGCCCAAACAAGGTAGTAGATGGCGCCGAGAGCGAAGATGCCCAGGGCGACAACGCAGTGCAGATAATACGGCAGTTCCTCGTAGACGCTCTGGCCCGCTGAGGGGGGGATATACGGTGCGACGACGAGGTAGACGTTTGAAAGGCAGAAGAAGATTGTGACGGGGAGGGTGGCGCGGATTCCGGGGCGCCAGTTGGGGAAGTTTTTCTCTTTCGTGAGGTAGATGTAGATTAGGCCTGCGGAGACAAAGACGTTGACGATTGCGAGGGGGTAGGAGATTAGGCTGGGGTTTGTTAGTGGGGTTCAATATTGGGGATGGTGGAAGCGGCTTACTTGACGAGGAAGTTGTATGCATCGCCGGGAGGAGGCGCAAGCATGATGATGACGGAGACAACCCAGTGCTCGAAGAGGCCGGCGGCGGGGGACTTGAAGGGTTTGTTGGAGGCCCAGAACTTAGAGAAGGGGAGGACGCCCTCGCGGCCGAGTTCCTGGACGATTCGGCCCTGGGAGAAGATGACGGAGAGGACGTTTCCGAAGGCCGAGAGGGCGACGAAGACGGACATGACGCGCTCAGCGCGCGAGCCGAACATGTTGCCGAAGAAGGTCGCTGCGACGATGTTGCCGGACGCGAGGAACTGCTCTTTTGGGACGGCGGCGAAGTACGCGATGTTGCAGAGCATGTAGAGGATGCCGACGGAGCCGATGGCGATGGGGGCGGCAATCTTTAAAGTGCGCTCGGGGTTCTTGGTTTCGCTCAAGGCCTGGAGAGGTTAGAAGAGGAGCAGTTAAGAGAGGGAGGTATGGTACATACGTAGTTGGCGTTGGAGTAACCGATGAACGACCAGATGACATTGTACAACGCCATGACGATACCGTAGCCGCTTCCAGTGGTCCCCTCAAACGCATTGCTGAAGTTGTGAGGCGTCTCAATCTTTGTATGACCAGCCAACGCAACCCATCCGGTGACGATGACGAAGACGATGATGACGAGCTTGATGACACCAAGCAGGTTCTGAAGACGAAGACCCCATTTCAGGGCAAATCCGTGGATCAAGAAGGCAGCGGTGATACAGGCAAGGCCAATTCCACGCTGGTTCCATCGGTCGACCTCCACCTCGGCGGCGTTGAGGATATACTGGCCAAAGACGACACTGTTGCTCGCGGCCCATCCGAGCAGGACGGCATAGGCGGCGAACATGGCCGTGGCCAGGAACTTGGGTTTCTTGTAAACGTATTCGAGGTAGTTCTTCTCACCACCGTTCCTAGTCTGGTTAGCCTCAACCCTAACATCATATGACCATGGCGCGTAGAACATACTTCGGAATAGCAGTGCCCCATTCCAGGTAGACCGCAGTACCGGCAACGGCGATCAAAGTACCAGCAACCCACATGAACAGCGACAGGCCAACACTCCCGGACAACGACAGGATCGTGCTCGGCGTGGCGAAGATACCGGTTCCGATGACGCGGTTGAAGATGAGGAACGATGCGCTAATGACGCCGATCTGGCGACGGTCCTCGGGCGTCGCCTCGAAGATATTTCCTTCGTCTATGCCGGTTAGCGCAAGGAACAAGGCATCAGTATGCAAGGGCAAGACATACACAGCTGAGTGACGCCATCTGCGCGACGTGGGCCGTCTTCAACGGCTTTGGTGTCCGGCGTAATGTCATTCTTGGGGAGAGGCCCCGAAGTGATATCCATGGCTGACAGTGTCGAATTCTGCGCAGGAAAAGAACAGGAAGAAGCTGATGGCTGACGGACAACCCAGCGCAAACAGCGGCGAAGGTGCGTTGATATATGAGACGCCGGCGATGATGTGCTGGGATCAAGTTTGATGCAATCGAATCACGCTCACGCTAGGACCCTGAGGTCGTATAAGACGAAGGATAGTGGTCTCGGCGAGGCGGCGCTGAGAAGTCAAAAAGCTGGGCGTCAGGCAGAAGGAGGGTGCATCAAGGTGAAGAGAGCATGGTCAAGACTCGAGATGCCGTGGGAAACCGAGCAGACAGCAGGAGCTCGCACGCGATGAGAGGACTAACAGGGAGAAGAGTCGGCCGGGGGCGAAACGAAAGGAGGAAAGATCCGAACTCTAGAAGAAGCCTCGAAGGCCGGAAGGCCAGCCGTGCCTGGGCCATCATCATTTTTTGCTGTGAGGTTCGTGATGGCGGGCGAAAAAACTGCTCGGGCAGCTCCACCGGAACCACTCGAGCTCCCGGACTGAATCGCTGGCACGGCAAGAATGACACACAGAAACCGATCACGCAATTCGCTGCCTTCTGTACTCATCGCCGATGTAACTCTACGATGTCGCGACAATCATGAGAGCAAAGCCATAATCAAATTCTCGCTAGCAATAACAATGATATACCCGTATGTACATCCTAACAACTCCGTCCAAGACATGGCTCCAGATCCCTCGTCAAATGGTGGCAATTTGTGTCCGTCCAGATGGAACGCCATAGAAGATAATCCAGAAGAAAAGAATAACCCAATATCATGTCTCAATCGCAAAGCAAATGTTGTATGGAGCCCCGTAGATCCAGCCGGGGTGTAACCTTGTATAAAAGAACTCCGAAACGATTTGATGATTATAGAAGAAAAAGAAAGAAAAAGTGGCGGGAGAATGTAAGAACCATGCATAGTCTGACATGCAGGAAATGCAGTGCACTGCTCATCGAGAAGTAGCCACCCCCGTGGCAGGCGTGGCGTGTGCTAAATTCGAGGGAATCATTTTTCCGCTTGACGGCGGAGTTTGTCGCTTGGCCAAGACGGCCAGCTTCTGTCGCAAGGTTGCTAATCGCATGCGTATCTTCGACACCACTGGGAGCTAGTTAGAAGGGCGTATCATTAACATCCTTGACCGCAAACTTACGCTTCAACAAGACCTCACGCTCTTCCTCCTGCACGCCGTCCAGAGCTACCCTTCCCTGGCTTGAAGACTGCACCTCGTCGGTTTCCAAAACAGCCTCTAGCATCCTGATGGCCGTCACATAGGCAATTTCGCAACCGGGGAGGTCTTCGCCCGTGAGCTCGTTGATGGCCGCTGATCGACTCAACTCCAAGGCACGGTCGTACATCAACTTCTCGGCTGTGACACCAGGGCTAACCACGACATCCACCGAGGTGCCAGAACCGGCTGACTCGAGCGAGAGATTGTTGGGGTGGGAAGGATGATCTATCGGGAGTCGTCTCTGCGCTTCAAGCAGCTTTAACCGAACAAATTCGGCCTTTTCAAGCACCTCGTTGAATCGACTGCGAACCCATTGCACAACCTTGTTGATTCGTATCGACACCGGATCTAATCGACTGAAGACGGTTTCACCCAATGCTTCAGCTCGATTCTTACGCATCCACCAGGCGCCCGCAATGTCCATTGACTTGGCAAGTAGGGACAGTGCTTTAACGTAAAGGACCAAGGCTTCTTCCGAAAGAGTCACCGCGGCGTCGGCAGTGAGCTCGCTATCCCCGAAGTCGGTGCCCGGCGCATTGGAACCAGCGTAGCTTTGGGCAGAAGGGGCCAGTGGTATAAGCTGCTTGTATTTCACTTCGGCAAATCCGTATACGACATCGCTGCGAGTGGCGCACTCTTCAAGTTCTTTGACAGTTCCTGTATCCTCGTCCGGGCCCACCTGGGGCCTCGCACCATCTCCCATGGTCAGTAGGCCAGCGTGCTGGGCCGCCGGGTAAGCAGGGAAGGGGTTGTAGGCCAAAGGAGGCGAGCGGCCCCCTTTGGTGATGTTCAGAGGCGGGGAGAACCCCATGCCGAATAGACGCCCACTTGCCATGTTGAGAGCCTTGGAGATAGCTGACTGGGCGGAATTAGGGCTCTGGCCATAGCGCCGCTCGTAAGAGGCATGACGGTTGTGTGCCGAGTCCGCTCGAGATCGACCAGCTACTACCTGAACTGCTTTGCTTGGAGAGTTTTGCGGCGATGCTTGCGTTGTCGTCGGAAGAGCCGGTGTTGTTTGCCTTCGCGAGAGAGCACCAGTGTGTTTACCCTGGATCCTTGGGTCGTATGCCATTTGATCTGCGAAAGCATTAACTTCGACTGCGCGCTTCTCCACGACAACGTAGTCTCTCTCAAATGCGACATCCTGTGCAGCCAGTTCGCGTTCCTCCTTTATCTTTTCTACCGTCTTGGCCACTGGCGGGGTGCTGGGGGCCTGTTGGCCTGTTGACGGTCGACCTATGAGCTCCTGACGCCCGGGTGCGGTTGCATGAGAGACTGCCTCAGGTCGTAATGGGGCAGCAGCCACGGGTATGGGCTTCGCCGATGAAGGTCTGTCGCCACTCCTGCTTCTTCGCATGGGTGTGGTGGTCGTATGTGTTTGTGGTCTCTCATTGTGAGGTACATATCGATGGGGTGGCGGATAGCGGTCTTCTTTGTCGTTTCCAGCGTTGATGTTTTGAGGCTGCGTGGTTTCGGGAGAGGATTCAAGCTCTGCAAGTCCATGATGGTTAATTGCTAGTGGCCGGGATATTGAGATTGTAAAATACTGGATGGAAATGTGTGTTATCATGACGCCACCACGTACCTCTGCTGTCCTGGCTACTGCTTGCAGGAGCCAGCTCTGGTGATGGTTCAGGGACTGGAGCCGGGAGATCCTCGGCTGCGAGGCCAGGGATAGGGCCGGTAATAACATCATTGCCAAAAAAGTCTGTGAACGTCATCCGAATCACGGGGTTGAACTTCAATAAGCCACGGACCAGCGACTTGATTTCCCCCGAAACTGGGTTTTCTTCGGGGAACTTGATTTTGTCTTTGGCATTCTCGATCTTTCGGAGCAACTCGACGTGATTTGTTGCCCTAAAAGGCGGCTTTCCGACAACCATCTCGTATAGCACAGTACCGACAGACCACAAATCAGCCTTCGCATCGTACTTTTCGTATCGTAAAATCTCAGGTGCCATATATAAGGGGGAGCCACATAATGTCTCTGCAAGTGACGTAGCGGGAAGGGATCGGGCGAACCCAAAATCTGCTAGTTTGAGCAATGGCAATGTTTCTAAACCCACAGCAGGGGTAAATGAATTATCACAGCCTTTGAGCGGAGGGGTCTGGTTTTCAGCTTCTGCATATGCCGGTGCCGGGCAAAGCAGAAGATTCTGGGGCTTAATGTCGCGGTGAATGAGGTTCCTGTCACGAAGGAACTTGAGGGAGCTCGCCAGCTGCTTCAGGAAATGCCGGACAACGACCTCATTCAAAGCTCCCCCGGGGACGTTTGGATATTTCGAGATCATATGCCGAGTGTAGCTGTGGTCTTTGAGACTCTCCCTTCGCTTGATGAATTGCGATAGATCACCCAGAGCACAATATTCCATCACCAAGTGGATATGTGACGGCGTTTCCAGACAGTCGAGGAGTGCCACGATATGCGGGTGGAGGAGGTTCTTTAGAATGTCGATTTCCAGGGCGAGGTTGTCTTTGAGCTTCTTGTTGAGCTTTCCAAGATTGACTGATTTGATGGCCACGAACGTCCGTGATTTCTGAAATGCAAGACACACGTCAGTACGGGTACTTGTATCATCTGAACGCAACTGAACATGCAAAGAAAGGGAACCAACTTCGTTGCTACTCACCGTATGAACTCCCCGGTATACAGTGGCAAAGCTACCCTTTCCAATATGATCCATCCTCGTGTACCGCCCTATCGTCACCTCGCTATAAGCCTCCTTCGAGCTCCTTGAGCTCTTTGATGGCGTTGAAGCCATTATGACAACGCCGGGCAAGCCCCGGAGACAAGTTCCGACGGGGTCCCGAGCACAACCTCAACCAGCAGCCACCTCACAAACGGCTGCGGTAATGACGGAGGTTATAAGCCCATCCGCGTAGGGCGAGCAGAATATAAAGAATCGAATGAAGGGAAGTTGCTATCGATGGTGATGATAGCAGGCAGCAGCAAACGAGACGAAGCAAGAGAGCGAGAGCGAGAGTGATGAAATCAGGCCGGTCGAGTGATGGAAAGGATGGGACGGAGTTCGAGAACGATCTGGGGATGTCAGGTCGATCTAAGCGGTGAAACGGAACCAGGAGGAGCTGCAGGAGAAGATGAGCTCCCAAGGTCGTCGGTGGTTATGAGGAACCAAGGAAAGTGACGGGAAGTAGAAGGTTATCAGTCGGCGAGCAATAGAGAGGAATGTGAGTCGGAGCCGATAAGATAAAGGTGCTCGACTGTAAAAAGAGGGAGAGGGCGAGATCAGGAGACGGGAAGCTGCAGGGAGTGGTATCTCGATACCAGGTCGGAGAGAAAGGATGAAAAGGGACTCGGGGGATGAGGCAGAAGGTCCAGCAACCAGGTCGACGATGTTGTCGCTGGGGGGGAGCGGCGAGGAGCGTGACCTGCGATAACGGGCAGCAAGACGCAATCAGATGGCGATGATCAGAAAGGCGGTCAGGAGGGCGGCGCTAGCTGGAACCCGGGGAAGCAGATCGGACGGTGATACAGTGCCAGAACAAGTCTCACAGGGGAAGAAGTGAGGCATTCAGCTCAGTTCCAAGGCCCGTTCTAGGGTGTCCAAGATGAAGAAGACTAGAGAGCCCTGAGACGACGTCTATCAATCTTGAAGCAATCGTGGTCCAAAAGCCTGCGGCAAGAAACATCACGTTATCGATTAGATAAGAGTCGTCAGCCTTGACGATTCACGATACCAGTTTAGTACGGAAGTCCCGATCACCTGAGGGCCCATGGCTCCATATCGGACCTCTATCGCTCGCAAATCGCAATTGCATTCCACCCTGACTCATGCCATCATCGACTCGAGATATTTGCAGCAAAGTATCCCGCCAATCGATTTGCATGTGTCAAAACACCCCCTCATGAGTCAAACAACCCTAGGGCGCTTGCCACTTCACCCTGGAACTAAACCCAGCTGCACAGTGCACACACACCCCTGGATGCGGACTGTCAGTGGTCGCTCATCTAAACTGATAAGCTAGTGGACTCATGGTCTGCCCCAGCGCCGGCCAGCAAGTCAGAACTCATAAATTGGGTGCTCTGGCCTCCACTTCACGCACGATGGTACACTACATGGGGCGATCGACAGGCATAGCCGACTTCCAGTTCTTAGTTCTTACATCGAGAACAGGAGATCCGGATTGATACGGAGCTGCAGAAAGGTAGGCTTAGACCAGCAAAGGACACTGGGGGCAAAGACAACGAGCCGATCTCGGGATCTTCCAGGGCCCTCGTGCTCCTGAAAGCCACTGACCAGTGACTTGGTACGGAGTACATGAAACTTGGCCGGCAATATAAATAGCAAGTCACCAGCGCCTTGCATATGCCGAAGTCACTCGAGCGGCCCACGGTACTTGGTCTCGCTCGCGTTCTCCTTTCTCGTGGTACAGGGATACATGGGGATTCTTGGGGGCTCAAACAAAGTGATACAGTGAAACCATGGTTTCCAAACCTCGTGTTCAAGACATTGAGACAAAGGAAACCGACCAAGGGGTCTTGGTCTCTATGAGGGTAAATAGCACTTGTATCATTATCATCTCGGCCGTCATAACCATTCATAGCGTGGTACATAGCATAGCATCGCATCCATAAATCATCGACGTCATCATAAGCATCAGACATATCAAGACAAGGCAAAAAAGAAAATAAGCTTCCCAGCCGCTGAGATCATCCTCACCCCAAGTCAGACGGACGTAAGCAACGGATCACAACGGTCAACCCCCCTGCCCCAACCAGCCAATACCTAAACCACATAATGCGGCCTCCGACTGGCACTACTATGCCGTCTCGAGTGCGAACTATGCCCCCTCCGACTCCCATGGCTATGGCTCCTGCGACGCACAGTCGTCGTCTCCTTAACCACAACCCCCGTATCGCGATTCCGCCGATACAGCCAAAGCGCAATGATCGCCGTCCAGAAGAAGAAGACCACCTCCATAATCCCAATCGCAAAGCAAGCCTTGAGCATGCGACACGTCTTATCCAGATCATCCGCTAGATCGTTACCGGACTGGCGGCCGAATGCGCCGAAGGGTCCAAGGGAAACGTAGACGCTGCCGCCGTCCCAGCCGCTGCAGTCGGCGTTTGCGATGAAGCGCAGCTGGTAGACGCCTGCGATGAAGGCGCCGAAGAAGAGGAGGTCGACGAAGGAGACGAAGGAGGCGGAGCGCTTGGTGGTCGAGTGGCGGATTAGGGTGTCGATGCACCAGAATACGGCGATCACGGA
Source organism: Aspergillus mulundensis (assembly GCF_003369625.1). Lineage (NCBI taxonomy): Eukaryota > Fungi > Ascomycota > Eurotiomycetes > Eurotiales > Aspergillaceae > Aspergillus > Aspergillus mulundensis. The sequence goes on along the minus strand of NW_020797892.1, from coordinate 1,027,816 downwards.
GACGATGAACAGGACGAGGATGTAGGGGGGTGTGATCATGTTGGCTTTGAGGAAGCCGTCGACGAAGTAGGCCTGTTGACATTGGTTTTGTTAGTCTGGTGCAGTGGTAGGGCTGGGTGCATGGGGATAAGGACGCACCATCATGCCAATGATAGGGATGAGGAAGACGATCTCCACCAGACGGTTGAAGATGAAGAAGATGCTTCCAATCATGTTGGCGGTTTGTGTAGCCTTCGGGCTGTATACAGTAGGGCTGGATTGGGCTGGCTTGGGAATGCGGGACGGGACGAGGATTAAACGTGAGGATGTGGTCGCATCACAAGAATGCGATAGATCTCAGCGCGAGAGAAGTTGAGATGAAATTGATGTCGCAATGCGATCTCGACGTGATATTTCGATACCTCGAGCGCAAGGCAAGGCGCTGGATGGACCTGCAGATCAGCGACTCGATCGGATTCGACGCGATCACCAAGCCAACGCAACACGCAGATGCACGAAAGAATCTAACCCAGGTCTCAAAAGCAGAGATGCAGAGAATGCACCGCTGAGATGAATAAAAACGACAGAGACGGCTGCAGGATGAGGTTATGGCGGGCTGAAGCGAGGAGGCTGGGCGAGTGAGCGTCGCTGCGGGGGTGGCTGGGAAACAGATAATCCCCGTAGCACAGCGCAACATCCAACGGAAGTACCTACGAGTACCTAGTACCTACATGACACGCTTCTAGACTATCCGCTCTAATTAGCCGGTTTGCTGTCAGACAATAGAATAGCCTTCTGGCCCGGCGTGTGAGACGACAATGCCATTGGTTTCACAGCCGTGATCCTTGTTTATATTGGCCAGCCCTAACTCTGAACAGTCTATAGTACAAAATCCCGACGCCAAGTTCCCAACGCCTTGCAGAGGGCATGAAATACGTAACTGAATAGAACCATCACCATCCGCCCTTGCCGCCGAACCCAGAAGACTCCTCGATCTTCTTGCCCACGCCGCGCTGGGGTTTCGACTGAGCGGCTTCGTGCTTGCGCAGTTCCTCCGGCACCCGCGAGATGGGGGACTTGATGAGCATTTGCTTGAGGTCGTACCTGCAGTAATTAGCATATTCACATAGAAGTAGAGAATGGAAGACACATACATGACATCGGAATCCTCATTGCCCAGGAACGTGATAGCCACACCACTCTTTCCGGCACGACCAGTACGACCGATACGATGGGTGTAGCTCTCGATTGAGGTAGCCATGTTGAAGTTGATGACGAGACTGACGTCCGGCACATCGATACCACGACCAGCAAGATCCGTAGCCACCAGGACGTCTGTCGAGCCGTTGCGAACGGAAGCCAGCGCGGCCTCACGCTGCTCCTGTGTTTTGCTTCCGTGCAGCGTAACCGACGAGAAGCCCCATTGTTTGATTTCGCGCGCAATGGCATCACAGTTTCGCTTGATGTTGACGAACACGATGATGGGCGGGCGGAAATCGCCTGACGACAAGATCTCGCCAAGGCGCTTCTTGCGCTTGTCTTCGCCAGCGATCATTTCGACGCGCTGCTCGACGGTGTCGACAGCTTCACCGACGCCTCCGATTGTCACGATTGCCGGTCGCCGGAGATACTTACGTGCAATACGCTCTACTGCGGTAGGCATGGTGGCCGTGTACATCATGGTCTGGCGGTAGCGATCCTTTCCCCCGAGGTGTCGGCTCATGGCAGAGGAGTTTTCTGCTTCCTCTGTGTCGGGCTTTTCGTTGCTGACCGGAAGCGCGTCGAGGATCTTGTTGACGGGCTCTTCGAACCCAAGGTCGATCATGCGATCGGCTTCATCCATAATCACGTAGCAACACTGGCTGAGAACCAACATACGGCGCTCGATACAGTCGACAAGACGACCAGGTGTAGCGATGATAATCTCAGCACCGTTTCGCAAACTGTAAGCTTGCTCCTCGAGCGAGTGGCCACCGACAATACTGACAACATTGAATCCAAGCGGCTGTGTAAACTTCTTGGCCTCAATCTCAATCTGCTGAGCCAATTCACGAGTCGGCGCAAGGACAATCGCATATGGACCGTCATTCTTGCGCCACTCGAACTCGTCTAACCGCGGCAGCTCGGCGATATAGCATAGAAGCGGGAGCAGGAACGCCGCGGTCTTACCGGAACCTGTCACGGCAACACCGATAAGATCGCGGTTTTGCATGGCGATTGGAATAGCAGCCCGCTGGATAGGTGTCGGCTCCTTGTATCCAACCCGATCAATAAGCTCCATAAGCCGCTTCGGCAAGCCGGACTCATCCCACGATCGCATCGGATTCGGTACACTTCCACCTTTGGTCGCGATGTTGAAGTCTTCCTTGAAGATACGCCAGTCTCGCTCGCGCATGTGCTCCAGCTTCTTCTCGCTCCAGTGCTTGTCCAGCTGGTTCCGCGTACTCTCCTCCCTGCGCCGCCGCTCCATCTCCAGAATCTCTCTCGCCCGAATACTTCCCGCTTCGCGATCCCGGTCCTCCAAGGCACTGGCATACTTTTTCGCCATGGAATCCGCCACGTCGTCGCCGAAACCCGCCAGACGCCCGCGTCCGAAGAAATTGGCCTCGTGCCGGTTCTGATACAGCGGGTTATAGTCGCCACTCGTATCCTCCTCCGCATTCCACTCAAAGTTGAATTTCCGGTCCGTCGTGCGCTTGCGCTTTTTCTTCGCCGAGAAATTCGAGGTCTGGTCGGCGCCCATGTATTTCTGTTTGATGAGAGCTGCTTGCGCTGCAGCTTCGTCCTCTTCACTAAACCGCTTATCGCCTCTCTTATTCGACTTCGTAGGCGCCTCGTTCCTTGACCGCATAAACGCAGGACCTGTAGGAGGCGGGCCGTCACCGTTGCGCATAGCGCGGGGGCCCGTAGGAATCGACCGGGGATCTCTGTCCGGTGTATCGTAGCCAGAAGACGGAGTATCCAAGTCCATCCCATCTACCCCGTTAGGCGTGCCATTGGACTTCCGTCGCTGTGCTTCGACCTCTTTCGCGCGCTTCTCCATAGCTAATCGTTCTCGTTCCGCTTTAGATACGAATTTTGGCTACGTGTCCACAAATGAGATATTAGCTGTCAGACCATTCTTAAACGCTTTTTTAAAATAGGCAATAACGGAATAAATGTACCTTGGCCGCAGCCGCATCGGCCTCTCTCTTCTTCCGGACCAACTCCTCGACACTCAGCGGCGTTGCCGCCGGGCGTTTCGCTCCCCATCCCACCTTCTTCTTCTTCACTTGCGGCTCGGGAGGAGGTGGTGGGAGGTCTTCAGGCGGGGGTGGAGGCGCGGATACATCTGGCGGCGGCGGAGGAGCGGCGGAGTCTGCTGGAGGAGGTGGAGGGGCGCCATCCTCAGGAGGGGGTGGAGGAGGCAGGGTCGACGGTAATTCCATGGTCTCCTTCATGTTATACCGTGCACCGTCCGAATAGTGCAAGGCGTTTGTTCCTGAAGGAAATCAAGCTTGGTCGGGGAAGAGAGACCGCGGACGGGCGCGATTTTATACGGGTGGCAAAGGAACCATAAGCGCAATCACGTGTTCATTAGATTTCTACATTCAGCTCATATTTCAAGCTCACTCGAACCGCCGAAAGGATAAGAGCCTGTTACTTAGTTATAGGAATACAAGGAAGACAGTGTCCAAACCCATGATGCCCACCCAATCCAAATCACGCGTGGTCTCGTTTTTGAGCGGCGGTGAGGGGACGCAGGCCTGCACCACTTTGCTCAAACATGCGAAGTCGCTGGAAGGTGGTGAATAGTTCAAAAAAAAAAAAGTATGAAAAGCAAAAAGGGGAAGCTCTGGTGTTCTACACGGGTTCCGGACAAACCAAGACTTCAGCTGGGACAGATCTGTTCATATCGCCGGGTTCATGAACAGGTGTGATGTCTTGCGACTGCGATGGTATATCATGCCTAAGCGCTCGGAAAGCCACCGTTAACAGGAGTCTGCTGAGGATAGTAGTTGTAGGTGTTGGCTTCGGGTGTAGGGGCAACGGGCGGGGCCGGGGTGACTGTAGCAGGTGCAGCGGGCGCAGGCGTGGGTTCTGTGCCTCCTGTCTTCGCCTTGGAGACGGACGCGGGCCCGTGGACTTCCCTGTCAAGGGTCATGTACTCCTTTGCAGCATCCTTAGTACCACGCTCGAGAAGGTATACCATGTAGATCTGGACAAGCTCCCTCGCGACGCCTGAAGACAAAGCGCTCTTCGAACGGATATCCTCAACCACCTGCTTTATCCGCTCGTATTGGGCCTTCTCTGTGGCGGCGCTTGTAGGCTGGTCCAGCTCAAACGTAAGGTAGCTGTGCCAGAATGGCTGGCTGGCCAGGTAGTATTGCTGGTTCTTCTGGAAGACCTGGCGAGCCTCCTCGGTCGAGCCCTTGATCTTCCACAGCAACCGGGCCCACTCAGCCACAAGCGCGGCCTTGGTGCCTAGTTCACAAGCGGGAGAATCCAACTGTGACTTGTAGACTTCAATGGCGGCTTCAAGGCCGCCGTGACGACGGCACATGTTGGCCAGAGAGACGATAGTCTCGACGTGATTGGGGATGTTGATGAGGATAGCTTCGTGAATCTCCTTGGCCACGCTCACTCGCCCAGACATCTCCTCAAAGTAGGCATACTGGAGACGAGTCGCTGGGTTGGCAATGGGGACATAGAGATAGCTTGCGCGCTGGTAGATATTCCGCACGTCCTCTTCTTTCCCAGGTTGAGCGGACATCCACCTAGCATACCGCTGCCAGAACTCATCGTAATGAGCACATGTCACAAGACACCTCTCATACAAGAACTGAGTTCGAGAGTATGAACCTTCGGCCTCTTCAAAGTCGAGGTACTTTCGCCAGTTGACCAATTGGCCTTCATCCAGCTCAGTGACGTGGAAGTACGGGCGCTTGATCTCCGACTCGTATGTCCAGCGCTTCGTCGTCTCAGTCTGTGTCTTGGAAAATATCTCGAGGTGATATCCGTCCAGGCGGAGACGCAGATCGCGCTCAATCTCGGCATCGGCCTTTGCGCCAGGAGCGACAAGTCCCGCAGCGGCGTTCAGATCGGCGCGGAATTGGGACACGACATCGGCGGGTGCCAACTCCGTCACAGGACGTGTTTGCGCAAGCTGCCTGTAGCGCTCGAAGTAGCGGGCATACTGGTGCATCGGAATCTCAATGACACGGGCCAGGATTGCGAAGATCTTATCAAACCCCTCGACACGTTCCTCGTACTCAATGTACTTGTCCCAGAACGGGTGCGAGAGGAAGTCTAATCCGACACAGTTCGCTCCTCGTTCGAACAGTCTGCAGGTCACGAACGTTAGTCAATTCCAAACGGAAAGGGGTAAAGGAAAGAGGGGTGGAGGGAAAGGGAAGCGAAATGGCAAGGATAGCAAACATGAGCATTGAGATCTTTCAGTGTGCGCAGGCCCAAACAATTCAACGACTAGGAGGATCAGTTTGCGGAGAGGCTTCGATTCCCTGCACTACGTCGAGCGCAGACTGAGTATCATCGAAAAGGGTTCGTGGACCATGGTGCCGGTGCAAGGAAAACGGTGCTTGAGTTTAAATGACACTTCTTTTCTACGGGGAAAGGGAGCAGCCTGAAAACGCCATGGGTGAGAAGTAAACTCCAGTCGAGTTTGGGAAGGCGACGTCTCACCCAGCTTGAGGGAGGTGCTGTTACCGCACGTAGCGCCATGCGCATTCCGCCCATCATGATAATGTCGGTGCTGCATCGGTAGTGGTTATGGGGAAGGAAAGGAAACCAGCTCAAGTCCACTTACTCTCGAATGATATCTGTGTCGTGAGATGTCTCCGCTTTGAAGGTGCAGTAGTTGGTCCATAGGTCGACGGAGGAGGAAATGCTTGCGATACCTCGTTCGTAGACCTGAGTTCATATCAGCAACCTGTGCGTGTTACTGGACGTTGGATATGATTCATACCATATCCGCGGCCTCGGTTCCTGTGATGGAGAACTCCAGATCGGCATATTTCTTCCAGTATCCAAACAGCAGCGGGAACTTTGCGAGGAACCGGTCGTAAACGTTGCGCACTGTGGTGATCGCTTGCGGGTTGGAGTTCCGGTTGACACCTCCCTCGAGGGCCTCTGCAGCTCGGACGAGCCGCTCCCAAGTCTCGAAGCTATCCGGATCGTCGAGCTATGAGATCTCATGTTAGCTTCAGCAAAACTACATGCAGCGATACATCATACCAGCTCAGCTTCAAGCTTCTTGATCTCTGTGTTCTCCTCCTCCGAACCACCGTAGTTGTAGTCTGCCATGTTGGGTCAAGACTAGTTGCGACAGGCGCTCTGCGATCGCGAGTAACGAACAGTGGGGGATATAAAATAGGTCACTGAATGATAGCCTCAAGCAATTTGCGACCGAATGCAGAATCAAAGAGAAGCTGGAGTACTGTATCCGAATGAATGAAAGTTATGAAACAAGCACCTCGGCGCTCCCAGCCACGACCGAACTGAATCCGCGCGCCCTCGCCGCCCTTTTTTTCTTCCGGCCCCCGAAACGGCTTAGCGCGGCCTGGCCTTCAATTTCTCAACTCCAAAAGATATCCAGCAATCGAGACCCGTCGATTAACACAAATTCCCGCCGTACAATTCCAGCCAACTTGTACGGTCTCACAATGGCCGCCCTCCAACCAACATCATCCGGCCTAATCGCCAAACTCCCCATCCGCCTCCGCAACTTCTTCGCCCGCTACCCTCCCCAGCACTACTCCGCGGCCGCCGTACCACCCCTCGACCCAAATCTCCCTCCAGCACCAACACCCGACGCCCTTCCCTCCCCCTACACGCCAAACCGCGACGCCAAGGGCCACGAGCGCCCCGACCCCTCAGTGATCAGCCCCTCGCGCGCCCTCCTGACTTCCGCCAACCCCGAGTATCACAACCCGTTCCTCCCGCGCAAGAACTTCCGCACGGGGAAATGGGTCGGGCCACGGTTTGGCTTGCGCCAGCAGGCGGATCTCGTTAAGCTGGCGGCCAAGTATAATGTTGAGTCGCTGCTGCCGCCCGGGAAGAAGAGCACGGAATACAAGGAGACGAGGAGGGCGGAGCGCGGTCTCCAGGTCAAGGGTACGGGTATTGGGCAGAAGGTTAAGGGTCACAAGTGGGAGAGGACGATGGAGGGAAGGCTCGAGGACCGGAGGAAGGCGATGACGGAGATGCCGGAGATGATCCGGTTGTGGAAGCAGGTTAGTTTGACATCTCCTCGTTTGGTTCTGGACTGGTTATGGGTGGCTTGCTAACGGTTCTACTCTACAGAGAGGTCATGGTCGTGGTTGGAAGAAGTGGCCCAAGAGGTAAAGTGTTTTCGTACTTGCCTTTTGGATGGGTTGGGGGTTGTATGGTGTACTATCTACGGTGTGCTTTTCTGGTCCTAGCTTGATAAGAAAGCTTGGGATAGCATGGAACCGGGGTTTGCAATGTTTTATATTTTCTTTATCTGTCGCGCGTGTAATGTACCATTAGATATCTGCTTTGAATTTACATCGTGTGCAAGACACACCACGTCAAACTCGACTCTCCTGCAGTGCCTCTTACCAAGTTCCTCTGACGATAGGGTATGGTATTTGACCAAAGTGATTACAAAATTCAAAACCTCTGCAAAATGCTATATAACTGGGTATCTAAATATCCAAAACAACCAATCTAGCCACAGCCCAAACAGTCATGATTCATCATCATCCTCATAGCTCGGCACAACCACATCCCCAACCATAACCGTCCCCAAACACCCACCCTCACCATGAGCCCTTGCATCCCCAACAGGCGAAATATGCCTCCCAAACAAGATCTTCCTCTCAACCTTCCTCGTCTTCGCCAACGTCGCATACGGCTCATCGCCCCGCTGCCCGGTATACTGATCCACACAAACCATCTGGCACCGCTCGCACGAGCCCAGGACGTTGAAACGCAACTGCTCGGACCCGGACCCAGAGCCGATTCTCAGCGAGGCCCAAGTATCCTCGATGTAGGGCCGCTCAGCTGTCGGGATATTTTCGGCAACGACGATGTTAGCGCGGAAGACGTCTGCCGCGACTGCTTTGTTGCTGTTGGTGCCAGATCCTGGGAAGTTGTCGGAATCTAGGCTTGAGTTTGGGTTTGCGCGAGGAGTCGACTTGATGGATTCGTTGAGGCGGTTGACGGAAGAGCGGGATATAAGGAGGAGGGGGCTTTCATTGGAGAGGAGGATAGGTGTCTGTGTTGGTGATGGTGACGGTGAAGAGGGTGCTTGCGGGAATGAGCCTGGCATGCTGGGGCTTTGATTATGGCTCCGGCTTCTTGCAACCTTGCGAGGAGCGTAGGATCTAGTTGAGGACTGCGGCGGAAATCTTGCCAGCGTACAAGGTACACCGAGGAAATTGCTGAAGAAGCTCGATACCGCCGGGGACGTATATGCCTGGAGAACGACTTTATCTCCACAAACAGTCGATGGCTTCGACGCGTTCTGGCACAGTGATGTTGTCAGGGCATTCGTGCCCATGCGGTTAAGTGAGATCTCTAGTGTCTTCCCTTCTAGGGCATGAGCCTCCCCGCAAATTATACGCAGAATTCCACGTCCAAGGTCAAGAGTCGGCCGGATCAGCGCCATGCGAGGGTACCGTTTCTGGTTGAGCGTTACACCTGTCCCCTGGTGCACAAGACACCACTCGCGGTCCCAGGCTAGTCCCTCTCTCCTCACTTCCCAGCGCTGTCCGTCAGGTACTCGAAACGCCCCGCAGCTTTTGATTGGGTAGACTGATAGACTCTCGACGTAGAAGCTGGGCTGTTGCAGGCATACACCCCGCATCAGCGGCACCAATACCCCTTCTGGCAGTTTATCAACGTAGAACTCCTCAAGGAACGCGACGAACGCATCAACGTCTCGTTGACTGCTCATAGCGCCGAGGCTAACGCGCAGTATCCCAGTCGGCCGCTCGTCCATGATATCGTGCTCGTCTCCGCAGCGCATCCCCGCCGAGAAATGGCGGAGCATGTCAGCTCCGCTCCAGCCTAGACTCACTGCTGTACCACCCGGGTTACAGAGCGTTCCCGAGCGAATCTGGATGTTCTTTATGCTCGCTAGCCGTTCGACTTCTGATTTGCCGATCCACATGCCGCGGCTGTTGTGGAGGTTGAAGGCAAGGATGGGACCTTGTGTTGACGGGTCGTCGTAGCTTGAGTTCTGGGTTGTATAGAGCTGGCATGCTCTGGTCCCGTTGTAGTGTTTGAGCGCAACCATCCGGTCATGCAATCTCTTTGCAAGGAAACGCGTGTGGGAAGCGATATTCTCCATGGATCCATAAAGCCGACGATGCGTCTCAAAAGCAGACTCAAGGGCGATTATGCTGTGAAACGGAAGTGTCCCATCTTCCAACCTTTCATGGATAGAAGACTCCTTCTTCGCATGCCACGGCTCGTTCCCCGTCAAGACCATATTCACCGTGCCGCCGCCAAAGAACTTCCGGTGCCTAAACACATCCCCGGCGCTCTTGCGCACGATCAACGCACCAAGGTCAGGAAACCCGAAAATCTTGTAGAAGCTGAGAACCGTGAAGTCCGGGGCTGTCGAGGCATTGCTCAAATCCAGCGGAGACGTAGAGACAAAAGACGCCGCATCAAGTAGCGTATAGACCTTATTTTCTGCTTTTGAGCATCTCGCGCGTACCTGCTCACACCACCGCATCGGAAATCGCCGACCATTCATATTTGACTGCGCAGGGTACGCAAATAGCCCAAGCGATTCTCTTCCCTCGGATTCCAGGCCAAATGCCCACGCATCCACCTCGTCGTCACGCACGAAGCACCTCGATCCGGCCGCCGCAAGCTCCCGCACTCCAACAAGACTCGTATGAGCATCGACATGATATCCATACCAGAACCCTCTGGGTGAGTCCCGAAAAGCGTCCGCAATCAACTTGATCCCGGCAGTGGCATTCGCCACAAAAACAAGGTCAAACTCGTCCGGATCCGCATTGAAGAAGCGGAGTGCTCGCAGACGGATATCATCTACGCGCTGCGCCGAGAGCTGCGACGACGCAGACATGGAGTGAGGGTTTCCATATAGACTGCTGGTCAGATCACGGCTGAAGGAGTCAATCAGGGACTTGGCGTAGAGCGTAGTGCCTGCATGATCTAGATATGTTGTATCTGTATGTTCCGAGCTGGTTAGCGCGACGATTCTCTTTGTATGCGGAGGAGGCGAATGCTTACTGACCTTTTAGCAAGGGATACTCGCGCTCCCGGATACGATCGACATCCTCTGAGTACCCTGAGCAGTACGTCGCGGAGGTACTGGCGCTGCTCTTTGCTATGCTCATATTTGCAGGTGTGAGGGAATCTTTATACAATGTTGAAGCATTATCAAGGTTCGTTGTACATCATTGAGATCGCAGGTGGCGAGTGATCTGAGTAGATGAGGAACAGCTGTCGCTCGACCAATAGTGGGGAGGGCCAATGTCGGGGAAGCATGCACATCAACCACGGTTACTTGGGAATGTGCATTTCTCCAGTTACTGCTCAGATTCAGTAGAAATGATGACGCGACGAGGGTAGTTTCTTATCGGAGGTTGCCGACAGAGAGAAGCTGGACGGCGATGGATGAAGAGGACGGTCCCGACCGAGATCCGCGACAAAGATTGTTCCCAAACCAACGATTCAGGCATTCCTCCCTCGAGTGATACGCTGCCGATATTTATGGTCTTTCGTTCGATATCAACGTCTCCAACTACACATAGAGGTAAAGAGGCTCCCCACTCTTGTCCTCGTTGATAAGCCGATATACCTAGAGATGTCGTGGAAATAACAGCTGCTTATTACAAGAATTCCAAGTCTACGCGCTTTCTCTTAATGCCACGACCAGGTCGTTTGAAAGTGGTGATTTCATATATACTAGTATTTATGTGAGTGTATACCGAAATTTTCGCTATAGAAAGCTTTCGACCCCAACCTAGAGCTTGCCACCACCGGGAAGGTATCCCTTCGTCTTCAACCATGATCCAACGTCAGCACTGTCGCGCTGCACCCAGCTGACCTTGGCGCGGATAGCGTCAAGACTCTGCTCAATCGCTCGGTCGTAGCCCTAAAACTCGTCAGTCAAAAGTATACGAAGAAGGTAAATGCAATCCACTCACCTTGGTATCCTTGTTGGCGAAGAAGTCCTGCACGTCCTTGAGTTGCGCTTCCGTGCAGAAGCTGGCAGTGCAAATTTGAACGACAGTTCCGAGCATGCCAAGTCCAGGGGGCAGGCGCTGGTAGAGGGTGTCCCAGTTGGCCTTCACCCAGGCCCAGCGGGCATCGATACCGGGGGCGTGAGTGCGGAGGCCGCCAAGGGGCATGTAAATGTCTTGGTTCTTGACCTCGTCACCAAGAGCCAAGCCGAGAGTGCGCTGGATGAGCTCAGGGTCCTCGGCCGCACCCAGGCAGCGGAGAGCGGTGGTCTTCTCGTCAGACGTGGGAGCGTTACGGAAGCGGTCGTACACAACTTCATATTCCTTCTTACCGCCGTGCTTCAGGACGATCGAGAAGACGCTACCGCGAATGTTGGGGTGGATGGCGCTGACATCGCCGGCAGCGAAGCGCTGGAACATGTCTTGGGCAGCCTGGACTATCTTCTTGTCACCGGCGCTACCAGCGGCGCTGAACAGTAAAGCCTTGAACTGTTGAATGATGTGACCATCGTTCTCAGAGAACTCCCATCCCAGAGTGTGCGCCTTGTCGCTGACCAGAGAGCGCTGGAAAGCCTCGAGTGCATCCTTGGTCTGCTTATCTTCGAAGATCCAAGCAGCACGAAGAGCACCAATACGGGTCAGGATTTCATTCCAAACAACAAACTCGGGCTCGCTGTCGAATCCGGCCAGCAGTGACAACAAACCGGAAGTGCTTTGGTAACCAGAGGCAGCCAAGGCACCGGCGTCGGCGATCATGCCTGCGCGGTCCTCGACGGTGAGCAATCCCGCCTTGGCGGCCTCGCCTAGCTTGGTCAGACGCTCGGGAGTGTACGATGTGCGGTAGATGGCGGAGTGGTCGGCGTTGAGCTTGTAGAAATCAAGGTCGGGAACCTTGAACTCGCCCTCGCGCTCAGACAGAAGAGTGTCCTCGTCGATACCCTGCTTCGTGCGCAAGCCAAGCATGATCGGGAAGATAGTCTTGTCCTCCTCAGGACGAACGTCTCCTGTGCGAAGGAAGCGGTTCTGCTTGACTTTGATGGACGAAGACTGGGCATTTTCCGAGACGGTGACAACAGGGAATCCCACATTCTTAGTCCAGATGTCCATGACCTCCTCCACGGGCTTGCCACTGGCATTGGCAAGGGCGGACCAGAGATCACCGGTCTGTGTGTTGCCGTACGCGTGCTGCTTGATGTAGTTACGAACACCCTGGAGGAAGACATCTTCACCCAGATACTTGGAGATCATGCGCAGGACAGAAGATCCCTTGGAGTAAGAAATGGCATCAAAGATCTGGTTAATCTCATCTGCACGCTTCACGGGCACTTCGATGGGGTGACTGCTGCGAAGGGAGTCGAGCGAAAGGGCACTCTGCAGGTTGTCGATAACGTACGTCTGCCAGACCTTCCATTCGGGGTAGAAGCTGTTGCATGAGTACCAGGACATCCAGGTGGCGAAACCTTCATTAAGCCAAAGACCGTCCCAGAAGTCCATGGTGACCAAGTTTCCAAACCATTGGTGAGCAAGCTCGTGCTGAACAGTTTCAGCAATGCGCTCCTTTCGTGACGCACTGCTAGTCTTCTCATCCAGGAGCACATCGACGATACGGTAGGTAATTAGACCCCAGTTCTCCATGGCTCCGGCGCTGAAATCGGGCACCGCAACCATGTCCATCTTCGGGAGCGGGAACTCGTTATCGAAAGCCTTTTCGTAGAATGCGAGTGTCTTCGCCGCAAGCTCCAGAGAGAAGCGACCGTGCTCGATGTCCTGGTCAGGCGTAGCATAAACGCGGATGGGGACGCGGAAGTTCTTGGTCTCGATGTAGTTGAGATGACCAACAATGAAAGCCACCAGGTATGTAGACATGACTGGAGATGTGTTGAACTTGACGATCTTCCTTCCACCCTCAATATCCTGCTCCGAGGCGACGTCCATGTTGCCCAGGCAAGTCATGCTCTTGTCTGCAATGAGACTGACCGTGAACTTAGCTTTGAGCGCGGGCTCGTCGAAGCAGGGGAAAGCCCGGCGGGCATCAGTGGGTTCCATCTGCGTCGAGGCAATGTATTTGGTCTCGCCTTGCGGCGTCTTGTACGAAGAGCGGTAGAAACCAGCCATGTTGTCATTTAGCGTGCCGGTGAAGGTCAGCTTGAGCTGAGCTGTGGAACCGGCGGGGACAGTCTCGGGGAATTTGATAGTGGCTTCCTGCTTATCCTTGTTGAATAGGATCTCGGGAGAAGAATTGACTACTGATCCGTTGCTGGAAATGGTAGCTGTGTGGATGTCGATTTCGGTGGAATTGAGGGCGATGGACGTAGTGTCTTCGTTGACCTGTAGGCTAGATGGAGCTATCAGCTTCAAGCTCAATCTCGCAAAACCCCAGGGGATACGGTGCAACATACTCGATAACCACAGTTCCTTCATATTTGAAGGTCTCGAAGTTCGGTTCAAGCGTCAAGTCATAGTGGAGGGGCTTGACGTTGGTGGGCAAGACCTCACGGCCGGGGACATTAGTCGTACCGGCCGCCTGATCGCGTCGAGAGCCACACATCCTGCGATATGAACAATAACGTTTCGATGTCTGGGAAAGGGGGGAGCGGCGGGAAGAAGGTCGATTCAGGCGAGTTGGAGAAGGGGGGGCAGATAAGAGCAAACGAGAGGTGAGGGTGGGGAGCTGTCTGGGGAATCGAGAAAGCGGTGGCCGTGCTGGGTTCAGCAGTGGCAGCCGCGACGAAGAGAGGCGACGCATGAAACCGGAGCCCCACCCAGATAGACGGAGTAAGACAGAAGGTGCGAAGGTTATCTCGTAGTCGAGAGGGTAGGAAGTCTGGTTCTGAGCAAGATTAGCTTCAATGGGCCCAGACAATGAACATTGACACTGCAGGGGAGCAGAAATCAAAGAAGCTCAAACTCGATCCCCGGATGGCAGAACCGCAAGCCGCGGTCGGTTGATTATGGAAGGCGGTCTGCTGGACGATTGCTGCCTTGTTCTAGGGCAGCGATCTCTTGAGTCTGCGGAGATTACATTTCTCTGAGAACAGTATTAGTATCTAATATTGGGTGGTGATAAACCTGATACATTAGAAAGTGTAGACAGGGAGCCGCTAATTGCTGAGCTGTAGGTATGTGAGGGAGAAGAATACGAGCTAGCTATAACCGGCTGCAATATGTTACGGATCGCCTGAGCAAATATATAGATTTGGCCTGGACAGACGATAAGGAGTTATTGGTGATGGCCGACATATAGAACTATAGCACGATGACTCAAATATGGACCATCATAGTGCTTTATTTCTACCATTCAGCTTCTGAACCATAATACATTTGTTGGCTGGGAGTTGTGACACCCGCTCTCTTCACCGCGGAGGGGCTGATGACATATCGAGTCCGAAGCTGTCAACACCAACTCTCTTCCCAACTTCTTCCATTTCTTCCTAAACCACTCCCAATACAGTCAAAATGGGTTCGCCTATTAACATCACCTCCAAGGAGCAATTCAACAATCTCCTCAGCTCCTCCACCTTCGTGGTCGCAGACTGTAAGAGCCTCTTTGTTGATCCCCCGCCTTCCCTCCTCACCCCTCTTTGGCCAGGTTTCATCAGCTTAAGCACAAATACTGACATGCCGAACCCTGTTTAGTTCACGCCCAGTGGTGCGGACCATGCCATGCAATCGCCCCTGTCTACGAACAGCTATCCGCCCAGCTCTCGCGTCCGAACCGGATCGCGTTCACGAAGATCGATGTTGACCAGCAGCAAGAGATCGCCAAGGCATACGGCGTTACAGCGTACGTCTCCGTCGAACAATCTACATATAAATGGGTTACTGCGTCGTTTAAGGATGTCAAAGCTAATCCTGCTAGGATGCCCACATTCATCGTTTTCGAGCGCGGCCGTCCTACAAACACCATCCGCGGCGCCGACCCCTCGAAACTGAACCAAGTGATCCGAAAGCTCGCCACCGAAGCCAGCAAGAGCGAGGCCTCAGGAGGCTCCGCCGAAGGTTCTTCCTCTGGCGCCACATGGATCGGAGCCGCAACCCCGAAAGGCTACAGCGACATCACGGAGGAATATGACGTGAAGGGCCTGGAACTGCTCAACCGTGACAGCGACTTCGGTACGGCCAGGACACTACTCGAGCCGTCCAAGCCTTCTGCGCTCGGAAACGGCAAGGGCAAGGATGGCGGTTCGGACTGGGTTGAGAGTGACACCGACGAGCAGCTGATGCTCTTCATTCCGTTCAAGTCTACGCTCAAGGTCCACTCGCTGCAAATCACTTCCCTTCCGCCTTCTGAGGGTGAGGACGACGAGGTTCCGATGCGACCCAAGACGATTCACCTTTACACCAACCGCTCGCATGTGCTTGGGTTTGACGAGGCGGACGACATTCCTCCTGTGCAGGCGGTGACGCTCGAGGCTGGGGACTGGGATCCTAAGACGGGAACGGCCAAGATTGACTTGCGATTTGTGAAGTTCCAAAGTGTCTTCTCATTGAACATTTTCGTTGTGGACGGCGACGGCGATGGGGAGAAGACGCGTGTGGACAGGATCCGCATCTTTGGCGAGGCCGGCGAGAAGAGAGAGATGGGCAAGCTGGAGAAGATTGGCGATGATCAGGGCGAATAGATGCGACGGCGACAGTAATATAGCAGCGAGCTGGGAGTGGCGAGTAGCAGCGCATAAATAGACTACGATGGCAATGACCCATTGACATGAAAGGTTGTAAAAAAATCCTCATATTCATCACTCTTAACGATAAGTCGAGTAGAACTACTGAGTCAGAAGACTCAAAAGATCCTAAATCCCAAATCTACGAAATTCCCAACTTCTCATCAACATCAAGACTCGAAGTTAAGAGTGTAATGTCCGATCCCAAACCAAATGGTCTCATCCTCGAAGAAAAATCAGAAAGACCAATAAAGTAAGAACCGGCGTGCAATTCCTTTCTTCTGTGACACAACAGACACCTGTAATACATCACTGAGAGTAGATGTCCAGGCAACACGGGTGAATAGTTGCGTCGCCGCACGAAGAAAGGAAAGAAGAAAAAAGTCAAATGGTGCGGGTGTGAGCGAAGTATTTATGGCTGGCAATTCTCGGAGCGGATAAAGCTGTGCTTCCGCTTTTACGTACATTTTTTCGCTGCCGGTGGGTGATTACGTGAGCAAGCTCTGGAGAAGAAAATCTTTGATTTGAGATTTTCTGATCTTTTTCTTCTTCATAAACATAGGTCTATGATGAGATTATTGGATGTTAAACATATGATAGGAAGAGACTGACTCCCACAAAGTGAGGAGCTTGATCTTAAAACCATCCACTGAGGCCTTGTTCGTGCTTTGTTTTGTTTTCCCATGCCCAATTCGTCTGTCTTGACGCTCGACGCCTGGGTTGACTCCGGGTTTATCCTTGAGCTCGAGACTTGGCTTAGCCCTCTTTGTTTTCTTTCCCCCTGTCAATTCTTCTGTCGTAACATATCGGGTTGCTTGCCCTACTGCCCTTCTCTGTTGCCCCCTAAGGTGCTGCCCTAGCTGGGCTTCGAGACTCGCAATCGGTCTTCAGCTCCCTCGCGTTAGTTAGGTAGTTGATGTCCAATAATGATAAATTCATCCTTTGAGCTATGACCTGAAGTAGGACGAGGCGCGATGACAGCCTGAATGATTGATACCATGGCAACTCTTGAGAAATACCATGCTGCGTGCTCGGAGACAAGTAGGAAGAATCTTGCTGTCCTTACGGAGTACCTTGACCGCAATCCCTGACATGTTGATTCAATGTCGCTAACACGATGACAGGAGATATTGTTCGACATCTCTCGAGCGCTTTTGGACTTCCGTACGTAAGCAAGGGCCTCAACAGTGCGCTGCGCTGCGGTGCATACCCCCAATCCCAGGACACCGACCTCATCGTAAACTCCTAGGACGTCGAGCTCTTCCTCGGTCAGCATATGTTCCTCAACGGGACAGTGCAGGAAGTGGACAAGCAGTTCATCGTAATCAATCCAGAATATCGGCCCTGACAACAGCAGGAGCAAAGCGGCAGCCCTTGGAAAAGGCGATGTGATCGATAACCACTCATGCTTCGAAAGATGAGCCACCTGCGGTTCAAAGCGCATCGCAGACGATATTGAATATTTGCGACGCTCGGCCCGTCGACTTCTGGGCAGGTGATTTTGAAGGAAAGTGGCGTGTCATTGTTCGTCAAGACTGTGTTGAGGGGAGGAGAAAGGCCGTTGGTTCTTGCATACTTCTTTGGTGAAACTGCTCAGGGAGGCTATCAGAGAATGTACCCATGAAGTTCAAGCTCCACTGATTCAAAGGCCAGCCATGTTTTTGACTCTCTCATGAGAATTTGTGTTGGAAGGGTTATTCTGTGAAGCTCGGGCATGGCCAGAAAATGAGGTGCTAAACTATGGCAAAACCTGAATTAGTTATGGTCAATCCCTTGAGTGGTTTTCTGGCCTGCGTGTTGCTTGATGGGCCAGACAAGGCGACACCGCATCTGCGTTCATCGAAGCCACCTTCCTGACTTCCAATCCTCTTCCTCCCTCTTCCTCTCCCCAACCACACACAGGCAACTTTGCCCCGTCCCTCTCTTAGGTTTCTTCGCGCGAGATAGCTCGACCTTTTTTGGCAAGGAATATTGTTATTTTGCACAACCTCCTACCCATTCCTGAGCGAGTCAACATGGCTACCCCCGAGTTCCTCTGCGCCAGCAGCGACGGCACCGGCTGTGTGAATGAGGCAAAGTACACCTGCCAAAACTGCCGACTCGTGGCTGTGAGTCCTTCTAGTCAACTATGCTTCGTGTTCCTCTTTTGACAATGCGGTCATGTAGTACTGCGGTCCTTCCTGTCAGAAAGCGCATTGGTCCACACACAAGCGCGATTGCAAATCTCCTTTGAACAGTTTAGAGTGGCAGCCCCAGAATCTGATAAATGAGGCACCTACACCAGCCAAACTCGTCGATATTGACTTACTGGCCAAGGAAAACCCCGAGAATCAAACCAAGGGTGAAAAGTTCCTTTGGGGTAACACCCCGGCAATTGATGTGCTCAAGCTGGAATCAAACGAGGGCGTCAAGCATGACGAGGATCTCCGAATTCTCTTTGCTGGTACAATCACTAAATCCAATTCTGAGTACGGAACTAACTTGTGTGATTTTATGCTGCAGCTTCCGGGGACCTTCGAAATTTGGTTAAAACAATCGGCCAGCTTCCGGATACCTACCGCGGCTCACTGGAGATCACGCTCAATGATCGAGATATTGATGTGGTAGCTCGCAACCTCATCCTGATCTATATTGCCATAGCTGGAAATCATCTAGCCAGCAGCATAGATTCCATTATCCATATTTGGTATTCAGCTCTCGTACGAGAGTTGGAGTTAATTATACTCCATCATAAACTTCGCCCAATGGTCCAAGCAGCCTGCAGTGAGATCAAGAACAATCCCTATTACGACGAGCCCAGATCCACTTTTGCAAGGACCTGGGGTATTGGGAAGTATTCCCTCAAGCTTTGGCTCAACAAGCCTTCGTGGAACAGCCTTTTGTCACGCCTTGACGTACCCTTGGGCTTGACGGCAGAACGCGCGCAACAGATGCGCACAGCATCTCTGGTGAATCCGGCAGCCGTCGATTATTTTGAACGATTCATGTGCCTCCAGCCTCCTTCCCATCGGGTCGCCTCAAAGAAGTTCCAATACGACGGCTTGCTTCTCCCATTCGGATCATCCCGTCAAGAGTTTCAAGTCCCTAACCCGTTAGTTTAGCTGAATAGATGATCGTTGAGGCCAGAACCAAGACGCTGACATACGCACAGAACTCTCTTTGGACAGGATCACATGTGGCTGCCTTCCTATAGTGCGGATCCCTTGAACGGTTGGTCTGCAGACGATGTTTGTATCACCTCGAGTGGACCGGCGACGGCTGATCTCTATGGAAAACTCCACTTCCACCTTCGTGAAGAGCTTCGAAAATTCTTGACTCGTCTTTCCACATTAAACGTTTCGTTCATTCTGCTACAGACAGATGCTTGTAGTCTCCGCAACAATCTCAAGGAGGATGTTTACGACCGAGTGGACGTAAGTGTGTTGACATGATCCTCAGTTTAACCTGAACTGCTTGATACAGAGGCTGATATTCGTGAGAACGCAGGTCTCCAATATTTCGGATTTAGGGTTTCTGGGGATACCCAAGACACTGTATTACACAATGCCGTTGCTTCGGTCCCCTCGAAATAACCCACATGCAACCCTAATCACCAAATTTATGAACGCCGTTGACGAAATCTTGCATGACCCAAGCAAAAAGCCTGACCTGGCTTCGCAAAAGCGCGCAGCAGCCGAACGTATCAGCCAGTACCTCCCCCTCGACGAACATGCTCTAAGATCTCTACCTGGGGCACTGCAAAAATACGCCCTTGGCTTGACCATGTTGACTCATTACGATAACGCCTTCAATTGGTATGTCTGCAAACTGCATAGCTTTCACGTCTATAGCCCGCACTTGCACCATCTTAGAGGTATTATGTACTAATACTGCTTTTCTAGTTATGCCGAATACTACCAGCTCCAATCAGCGGCGGATCAAACAAATGCGGTCCGAAAGGAACCACACACTATCGTGGACAAATGGCCGACCAGATTGAAGCTACAGCCCGGCCAGCCAGGAGCGCAGGAAGAATTTGATCGGCACATCCTCAGATCGGTGAGGGGCACGCTTCGGTACGTTGAGTGGCAAAGACGAACATAGCGCACTCTAGCCATGCCCGAGTTCTTCATAACTGGGAGAAGTACCATCTTGGCGACCGTGACCGGGGCCGTGCGGCGACGTGTCGAAATTACAGTCTGCGCGGAAAAGGAGACCATAATTGAGCTTTTATCCGTGAAGGGAGGTTTGCAGTTGGGAAAGACAGGGCTTCAGACAACAATCAATGCATTCATGAGGACGCTACGGCGGCCGTGGCCGTGCCCTAGGTGGACTTTCTCTCTGGCGAAAGGGGTTCGCTCTACTAATCGGGCTTTTCACTGAGCCATGATGTACCTAGGTAGGGATAAGATACAGCGGAGTAATGTGTTTGTGGAAGGAGACATATTGACTTCTCATTACCTGGCTGCTGTAGAGATTCGTGGTTACATTCGTTCCAATCCATGATTTCTACAGACACAACCTTCCGCCCACTGCAGATTTGCATAGGAATACAGTATGCCTGGCGTCTCTGGGCCTCGCCTATGCCTATCTGAGGTTCAGTTGCTCATGCATGGCATATTGCTGCTGAGAGGGGCTCAAACCCCGCAGACTATTATACATCATTCCCAACTGCTTTCACTCGGATGGCCGTCACCTCTCGCTCATTTCCTCCAGGTTAGCTCAGAAAGAGTGAGCTTTGAGAGAAAGGCTGCTGGCTGCTCACACCGCATAGCACGGCCAGAAAAGCCCACTACTGCTGCTTGCATAGCGACATTGACGCTGAAGGCCTGCTCTGCTCTTGACCGATCTATAAATCTGGCGCCATGTGCGTCTACTCCCGAACACTGCAGCTGTACCCCGGTGCAAACTGCCCTTCGACGAAGACCATACCATCCCCGGTAGTCCGAAGACTCGAGACAATACAGCCAGGCATGATCCAAGACATTATCAATAAAATATCTTGTGTGAAGCAAAAGGGTGGCGATGGATTCTATGCGGAGGCTGTGCAATGGCCCCGGGCCACGAATAGGGATCAACGAGAGTGCCTGGCCTCTTTCCTATTTGCCAAGCACAAGGTCTCGATGAGTGCTGAATGACGGTCTTTTACCCGGGTGTCCATATACAGCTCATGACCGGGATGGTTAGGCTGAGGGGGTCCAGCAGGCTAGTCGGCTACTGCGAGCCCGCGGCAGAAAGCCATTGAATCCAATGGCATTCCACGACTTCCGCCACGCAAACCAAACGGTATATGTAGCAGCGAGGCCGATACCAAAACAAACGCTAACAAGACTGATGAGCACCTACCGCACAGCTGGCGCCGCGGACGCACCCTGCAGGCGCAAGTCGCGGACGACCTCCCCGGCGGATCCATACCCAGCCGACCAACATTTCCTAATAACCGAACGCAGCTCGCTAGGGATGCAGTCTAAGTCAGGAAACTCGTTCCTCTGCAGCAGCTGCCAAGCTTCTCTGCTGGGCTTATCGCCGTAGAGTGCATGCCCAACGCTAATCTCGTATACGAGCGTCCCAAGCGCGAAGAGGTCGTCAAGCTCGTCGGAGCCCTGAGCGCCTGGCCTGGCGTACCGGGTAGCGTACGCCACAGAGGGCGGCGAGCGATCAATGCTGGAGCCGCCAAAGTCCGCCAATACAAGGCTGCCGTCTTCCTGGATGAGGAGGTTGTGGCTGCCGAAATCGCAGTGGACCACGTCTCTGGCGTGGATGTGCTCCAGT
The DNA here is from genome assembly GCF_003369625.1 of Aspergillus mulundensis. Taxonomy (NCBI): domain Eukaryota; kingdom Fungi; phylum Ascomycota; class Eurotiomycetes; order Eurotiales; family Aspergillaceae; genus Aspergillus; species Aspergillus mulundensis. Next base: position 1,006,233 of record NW_020797892.1, on the reverse strand, counting down.
GCTTCGGCGGCTTGCAGGGCCCATCTATTCGCCATTAGCGATCGTGGCAAAAGAGCTGGAGGTGAGAGCCTTACCCGTCTCGTGCCCCTGGGTATTCGTGGAGTTCGAGGTGATCCTTCAACATGCCGCCCGGCTGGTACTGGAAGACCAGGCCGGTCCGAAGACCATTGGCCCAGCGGTGCTCGCCGTAGTAGCGCAGGATGCGCGGGTGGGAGCCGAGGCGCTCGTAGACGCGTTTCTCGCTCGCCTGCAGGCAGCCTGTGACGGGGTGGTCGAACGATTCCTTGATGACGAGGTCGCAGTTGGGGATTCTGTAGACTTGCGAGAAGCAGCCGATGCCTGCGCCCATTAGGTGCTTTGGATCGGCGCGTTGGAGCTCTTCTGCTACATGGGTTGGTAGCATGTCTGGTGGCAACAGAGGCAGTCTCTGGAATGTTGCAGCGATGCAGATACAATCAGGGGCAGAAGCCACGCGAGGACGCCCAAGGCTCACGTGACTGCGCTCTCTTGCTTTCTGTGCCTGAGCTCTTCTCTTGCGACAGTTATTCGGAATAAAAAATAAATATGCTCGTAGAGACTCATGGCAGGTGCTGCTAGTAGGAATTTCTTATTAGGATGCTTAAAGTGCGAGCTTTTACAGTGTATACTTTTTTCTAGGCCATAATTTACTTACTATTATTGTTGAGTAGGCAAGGCAGATTAGCAGCTGCAGGAACTCTCGCTTGGATCTTTTTAATTAAATCCAATGCTTCTTATCGTTGCCGGCGGAATCCTTTTTGCGATTAGTTGAGCCATTTAGCGTATGGTGGTAGGTGTTTACTTCTTTACTACGCCGTTTCTTGTTAGTGTAGTTAGTTAGGGCTTTTCTCCAAGTTGAATACTAGTTATAGAGCCCTCCCAGCTGGAGAGGAGGAAAGCCGGAGCCTCCTGATTGAGCCCCGAATAAGGTTGAGGGATCTGACTGCACACCATCAGTGGCCGGTCAACGGAGCCGGGTGAAGATGTGGCATGCAACTGTCTCGCCCAATGAGACAGGTCAAGCAGAGCATGAACAATCATCTGGACCTGATTAATCCCCTGGATGACGCCGCATGTCTTCGGTCATGTTTCCGCGGGAAGCCCGCTTGCCCTAATAACATGGTATGGCGCCCTGTTCCTCTCCTACCGGTATTTACTTTACTAATGTAGGGCCTCCCACATGATAGGAGGCAAAAGGGCTTGTATGAGGACCATCTCCGACCCGCCCCGGATGCTGATGAGGACACTTACATTATACTTCTTGTCTAGGGATCCTGCTGGACCTGCTGTCTCCGCTCTGAAAACGAAAACGATAATGAAACCCACGCCTAGTCTCCGCTGGTTATTGAGGCCCAAAAGAACTCTAAAGACCATGGAGGCAGCTTCTGTACAGAGACAGAGGGTATGTACCTTGCATCTCGGCCTCTTCCCCTTTGCATCACTATATTGTACAGTAGTACTGAGGACACTGACGGTTACCATATACAGCCTGCGTCCCGTAACTGAGACACTGCTGTGACCGCTCCGAATGCGACCCCTGCTGTGCCGGACATTGCTGCTATACCGGTCGGCCCGGTGGAGAGGGGTACTGTGCTCAGAGGCCCTGAGCGGCTAGCGGTAGGTATGCGCTGTGCCTGGCAGATACTTAAAGGAACCTAGATGGTTTGATCTTGCCTTGGCCAAAAGTGCGTGAATAGTGGTTACCGAGGGGCTATTGTACCTTGCCAATAAAAATGAGTTTATTTAAGGGAAAGGAGAGCGTTGGGTATTGAAAGGGATAGACTAATGGGGGTACTAGGGCTCGGTGAGATAGCCTTGAGAAAAAAAGATAAGAAGTAAAATTAAGACACTACTATAATGGCTTAGGCTCACCATAAATAACAAGGGCTTTTTTTGACTTTTATCTAATAACCCCAACAGATGTATACGGGATATGTCACCATGATCGCTACCCTTAGTTAGTAGGGTAGGTACCTATGGTATACTTCAACGGCCGGGTCCGGGTGTCTGATGCCCGGTGTAACATATCTATTGCAGCTAAATATCACTGCTATCCCAGATCGGCAGAGGAAAGGTGGGAAAGGGGTTGAAGTCAAAGTCAAAGTCGGCACTAAATGCCCCCTGAAATTCAAATCCTGGGGAATCATGGGCATCGAGCAAGCCAGGGTCTGTATCCATCACCGCCGAGTGAGGTAGATCAAGGCTGGGATCTCTCATGCGGGTGTTCGTGGTGAAGGACAGGTCAGGAATCGGACACCCTGCAGCTTCACCCGCACCTGCACTCGCTTGACATGGAGGCTGCATCATGACATTAGGGTACTGGGCATTCTCCCGGTGCAGTGGCCCAGACCTAGACCTAGCCCTCCACTCTCCCAAACACGCCTGCACCCTCTCCAAATGCACCGCCAAATCATGCGCAACGAGACACCCCCCATCAACAAGACAGCCCAAGATCTCCGATGCCGTCTTGATGGACTCAGCGTCCTCGGGTATTCCTATTCCTATTCCTATTCCTGCGGGCAGAACACTCGACACCACCAGGACCAGCGCCGCCGTGAAGATGTACTGTGCAAAGGCGTACCCATAGACAGGGAGGGAGCCTTGAATCCATTCCTCAGAGCAGAGGGATATCGTGCGTCGGGCGGAGTGGATGCACGCTTCGGCGAGGGTTGTTAGGGCGGGGGGTACAGCCGTGGGTTGGGGATTCTGGGTTCGTGATGTTGATGTTGATGCCGACGTGGGTGTTAGGTGGTCGAGCATGCTGAGGAGGATTGGACGGGTGGCGAGGATCACGCACTTATATACCAGTGCAAGCAAGTCAGCCTTGTTATTTGATTGAGGGAGAAGAAAGGAAGACATACGTAGTTGAACTGAAGGTGGATGGACACCGTGGGTTTCGCAATATGCACATTCCCATTCCCAAGCCCGGTTGTCTCTGTCTGAGAACGCAGCTGCAAGTGCTCAGGCAGTCCCTTCAGCCACTGCCTCAAATCACTCAAAATCCCCTGTTCGCGCAGCAGAAAGCTCTCCGCAAAGACCGCGCGGCTGTAAATCCGACGCATGATCTTGCTCGCGATCCGGGCAAGTTCAATAAGAGCAACCTGGTACGAACAGTCCACGAACTCCTCGTGATGCCTTGCCACATCGGCGCCAGAGCCAGAGCCAGAGTTGGTGTTGGGGCCAGGGCTAGGGTCCGAAGGCAAGTCGACGCGGATATCGCAGTCGTCCACCTGAACCGGCAGCCCGAGCTTCATCCCCCAGAACCGATCGAAGTTGTAGATGGTCCACCAGACGCGGACGCGGTTCTCGCGCGCGATCGGGTCGGCGCATTGCTCGGGGGGGATGTTGTGGTTGAGGCCGACGGAGAGGCCGAGGCGCAGGGCGATCCCGAGGATCGTGTATGCGGAGTGCCATCTGTTGAGGAATTGACTGGTGAGGGACTGTACCATACACTCCGTTAGAATGGTATGAGTGGGCCAAATAGGTGGAGGGAGAATACCAGAATCACGAGAGCCTCGATGTGCGCCATGCTCGGCCGCTCGGGGAGAAGGGGGATGAGACTGACGGCGCGCGCATAGTACGCTGTACCAGAGACAGGAACGGCTGAATCTGAACCTGAACCTGAACCTGCACTGCGCACCACCGAACATACCTCGCCGAGCGCAAAGAGCGCAAAGTACTTGCAGACCAGGACCGGATCCCCAAAGGCCGCGGCCCCGGTGCGGTAGATGGTGTCAAGATAGTCGACTGTGCGCTTGCGCACCGTCAAGTGGAACAAGGGGCTCGCGTGGCCAAGCGCAGTCTGCACGAGTAAGCGGGCTCGAGGCAGACTCGGCCAGGGGGTTTCTGCTTGCGCGAGCAGGTCCAATGTTGCCTCGTTGGTATACTGCATCCGTGGGATGTGTGGAGGCGAGGTCGGGGTGTCGTCGCTGAGCCACTGGCATAGGCGCGTTGCGAAGGCCGTACATGCGACTTCACTTACGAAGATGGGGAGAGCAGATGCGATGTCGTTGTGGGATTGGAACCAGGCACGGTCTTTCATGATCGGATTGCCTGCATCGGGTCTGGGGGCGTGGACGCTATCTGGGCGTGGGCAAGATGTGGTAATGTTCGCTGGGCCATCGACAGTTCGAGTGAGGCTTAGCTTATATCGACGAAGCTCCTTGCTGTCTTGAATGAGCTGTTCCAGGTAGCTGTTTGAGTGTTAACCTGGATTCTGTATATACCCCTAGGTACAAGGGTACCAACCTTTCATCAACACGGATTTTCCGATCGCGCACAACATATTTGCATTGTTCCTCACAGCCAGCTAAGAGACACTTGGAGCATGGCCTGCCACCGGAACACTTGGTTTTCTGGACATGGCATCGCTGGCAACTAGCTATGGTGAGAAACGGATGATCCTGCCTACGAGAACAGCAACAAACTCACGCTACAGATCTTTTCTTCCCGACGGTATATTTAGAGGAACGAGAGCGCTCCCCTCGTCCTAGTGACTCTGAATCTGGGGCCTGCATAGGAATAATGATGGTGATCCTGCAGTGGCTCAGTCGGAGATTTTAACGTTGGCCGTAGTGCGCTCCACTTGAAGTGTTGGGACCAACCACCGCAGGAATCAGACTGGATTCTGTCCAATTACAATGCCTCGCTGGCCGGCGGAAGTTTGGCCGGCCGAAAAGAACGTTCCCGAATGCGCCCTTGCGGTGACTCCTGGCTGATACAATCATACAATATATGGCCGAGCCAAACCCTACCACAGACACTCCCAGGTGCAATTCAGTCCACAAGTTCTACTCCATTCAATCGTCTCACACATCTTATTCTGTTCTCATAACCATACACTATATCTTATTAAATCAGCCCAGCTACCAGCCGATCAACTCAAAAACCAACTACCACCGACACCATGACTTCGCCTCCCCCAGGCCCATATACACTCCGCCCCGCCCTCCCAAGCGACATGCCAACGATAGTCCACCGGCACGGAACCCTCTACAGCAAAGAACAAGGCTACAGAGCGGACCTCGCGGCCGGCGTGGCAAAAACAATCTTGGACGACTTCACGTCCAACCACGATCCCGCGTCCGAACGATGCTGGGTCGCTGAGAACAACAACAACAACAACAGCGACAACAACAGCGAAGACAGATTCATCGGGTGCGTTCTGCTCGTCCACGACAAGAGCGAAGAGTCCTACAAGTGCGCCAAACTCCGCCTTTTACTTGTTGAGCCGAGTGCGAGGGGGCTAGGGCTCGGTGGGGAGCTGATTAGGCAGTGTACGCGGTTTGCGAGGGGAGCTGGGTATGAGCGCATTCGGCTGTGGACGAATAGTGGCCTGACGGGGGCAAGGAGGCTTTATGTGAAGGAGGGGTATAGGATGGTTAGAGAGGAGGAGGATCAGACGTTTGGGGTTACGGTGCAGGCTGAGTTTTGGGAGTTGGTGCTCTAGATGGTATTGGCATTGGAGGGGGGAAGGGATGGAGGGGTCTTCGATGGCTCGGAGTATACTATATACTGCAGTGTAGCTTTGAAGTTATAGTGAATAATGGTAGTTAGTACCATATGGTTGCTCTTAGGTACCATGATTCATGGAACTTGGACTCGGTCTCAGTTCTCCCAGGTTGTAGGGAGAACAGGATATCAGGAACAGAGTTCAACAGAAGAAAATAGAAAAAGCTGGTAGACTTCCAAGGGTAGGTAGTGATTGGTAACTGAAAAGACAAGTAATGAGAACAAACAAGTAAATGTTCATTTTATCTTCCGTCCTCCTACCTAAAGCTTAGGGCCACTTAGGGTTTCAACTTGTTTTATAATATGTAAACGAATCCATCCAGAGAGCTCCCGCTACTAACAAAGGTACTGAAAGGCAAGCGCAAACATATACCTCGGCCACAGATGAGAAAAGACTCGCAATGAAAGAAAGAGCCACCAGGGCTTCGGCGCTATACATTAAACACAGATACACCCACCGATCTTATCAACTCACTCCCTACCCGGGAAGAAAAACCAAAGAGTCCCTTACCCAGCTCCACTCACGCCTAGTGAAGAGTACAGGATCCCGCAGCCGGCAGCTGACCTTGTATGCCATCTTGCCACCTTCGTGTAAGCTGAATTTGTAACATTAATGGTGCGGTATTGCCAATCTGAGACCTTTCTTCTTGTTTAGGCTGGCTTATGTGGGACGGGGTGAACTTCTCGAACTCGGCAAATAACATCCAACTGCACGGAACAGTGCTTAGCGCCGATCTTGAAAAACAAGGTGGAGGGTTTAGAGGGGGAATCGGGATTGAGCTGGATGACCGAGTCGAGAATGCAAATGGCCGACTGTCGGTTCTACGCTAAGACAGCGCACCTGGAGCCCCGACAGTTCCCTGTCTGGCTTACCAGTTAATAAGAAGCTTAAGGACGTATCCTACTCCTTTGGCTGAGCGTCAGCCAACAGTCTCAGCTCAATTTGCTGATGTATTTGGATGATGGGATTGCTGACATTGGCGGCAACTATGGGACGCAAGCGAAGACTGCTCATACGGTACCGCCAAAGACCTAGGCTCAGTGCAGAACATCCCGTCGCAAGTCCCACAAGCCAGAACGGTGTTGCAGTTACTCGCGGTGTCGTAGCAGATCAGCTGGGGGCACTGGGTAGTGACGCGAATAAATTAGTTAGATGATATGATTCAGCAGGTCTTAGGCTTGGGTATACGACATACCATTGACTGGCGTTTCTCGACGGCGTTGATGAGGATGCTTTTACCGGGGACCGGGGGGAGAGCTAGGGTTAGGGCTGAGGCGAGGAGGGCGAGGGGGACGAATCTGGGTTTCATGGTGCGGGCTTTGCGTTTACCCCTAGGGGCTTAGGTATATATTAGAGTAGTTGGAGCCAAGAGATATGGAATGGATAGCCCGGCTTGAAGAAATTGGCCGGTTATATACTGGGGGCAGGGATGGGAGAGGGGTAAGGTGTCACACAGGCTTAGGGTTACCCAGGTACCGGTCCATTATGAGGTATCCTCACGCATCTCACTATCTGGCGTATTTCTAGATCTATCGGTTCCAAGGCACGATTAAGTAGTATGTACGCTTTATGTTATCTTCGTCCCCCGGGACATCCATCAAACATTCTACCACTCTGCTTTCAAAGTAGTTAGCTCGGCGGCTCTAGCTGCACCACGAGACCGCGCCGCAGATCTTACTGCCTAGTCCGACATTCCAAGCTTAAATCTAGGCTTTGCTCCGTATAGCCGAGACTGCATCACTCTAATCCACCGGCACGCGGTGCCGTACATAGACTCGACGTCCTGTTACAGGCCCCGCAGCCATATCCCTCGCATTGAACCGGAGGGAAAGGGGCTGCGCAGAACTGGAACGCACACTATGGGATGTGTCAGCCACGTCTTAATATTACCTTGAAGGTAGGGATGATGGGGGGTGGGGCGTACTGAATCCTGGCGTTGATGGAGGTTGTGAATGAGGTGGCCGGTCGAGGATGAGTTGATAGGCGTGGTAGTCCGGGGTAATGATAAAGAGGAACCTCTCTCAGTTTCAATATGATGAACGTACGCGAGGCCTGGGCCGGCGTTTAGGATAGACGGCTGATGTGCCGAAGATTCAGTTAGTTTGCTTCGATTCACAAGGCTAAGAACAGGTAAGGCCTGAATGCCATATCACAAGTACTCACAGAAGGCTGCTTTCTCGTAAGATTTGTCTGAATGGGCGCCACTGGGACTGGAGCTGGCAAGGCCTGGGTCGCTCTGAGGAGAAGAAGAAGAGGAAGGGAGAGGAAAAGCTTCATCTTCAATTTCAAGGAAACAAAACTAGGACCGTTTATGAGGCACACCTAACTGTCTTGCTATGGTCTAACAAGAAGCAGGCGGGGAAGAGTGCATGTACTAGAGGAAACTGTTCACATTTAGACGGATTGAGGCGCATAGGAGTTGGGAGTCTCAATAAATCGACCCCTAAGTCGAACGGGGCTTTTCCTGGCTTTTGGGGATCCCTGTCCGGGTACCATGGTACCCTTGCATTTCGCAAAGAAAATCGCCGAGGACTGCCTGCTCACGTACGTATCTCTGTCTTCTCTCGAGGGCTGCGGCTGCGGCGAGCAGTGGAGGAGTTAGAAGTGGGAGGAGGTAGATGGGATTCATTGTTAATCGTGGTCAAAATATATGCAAACCTCGCCGAGCAGATAGGCGGGCTAAACGGGGCTACCTAGGAACATTGTCTACCCGACCTTTAGGTATCGAAAGCACATATCATGTGCTTTATAGTTTTTCTCTGTCAGGGCGAACCGGTCGGGTTCGATTGGACCTAGAGCTTGAGTACGATGCTACTTACGCGAGAGCGCCGAAGTAGGGTTTAACGGCAGAATTTAGGTGCTCGGAAGTTGAAGGATTGATATTAGAAGCTTAAGGTACCATTGTAATTAACAAACTTGCAGAGACCGAATTGTGGACATGGTTCATGAACCTCAAATAACACATTACTTTTTAAGAACCATTATCAAGAACAAGTCATCAGGTACGTAACATGCATCACCCACTACCGTCAGACAATTCATGGCGAGCCAATCAAGCATTCTCAAAGCCAAGGTATTAGTGACAGCAGCGGAGTCAACTTACTCCCGCTCCCTATCCTATCATAATCCGAATCATCCGAACCAAGATCATCAGTCAGTGCAGTGGAAGCCTCGAAACCAGAAGAACCAGTAGATCCAAAGGGATTATTGAAAGAAGCAAGATCAACGGAACCAGAAGAGCCGGTGGAATCGGTTAGATCGCCCAGGTATTCTGAGCCTGAGGAATCATTTGTACCAATTTCATTGGTTGACGCAGTTGGAAGAGTTGAAGGAATTGGAAGAGCTGACGAAGTTGGAAGAGTTGAAGCCGTTGGAAGAGCTGACGAAGCTGGAACAGATGAAGCATTTGGAAGAGTTGGAACAGAAGCAGTTGAAACAATTGGAACAGAAGCAGTTGAAACAATTGGAACAGAAGCAGTTGAAGCAATTGGAACAGAAGCAGTTGACACAATTGGAACAGAAGCAGTCGAAGCAGTCAAAGTAGGATAAAAAGTAGAAGAACCACCTGCACCACCCGTCAAACCAGTAGAAGCAGCAGACGCAAGACCAGGAACCAAACCACAAAGACTATCGAAATCAATAGGAACAGAAGAGGAAATCGAGTCCACAAGACCAGCCAGGTCAATAGAGCCAGTCGACCCAACCAAACTCGTCAACTTGGTCAGGTCAATACTGAGGATGTCCGGAAGCAAGCCCACCAAAGCAGCGGAGTCAAGAGAGCCGGTGGAAGAAGAGCCAGCGGCAGTCGAACCAACCCCTGGCCCGGCCCAATCGTCAGGAGCAGCGGACTCGGAGGCGACGGATGGAGTTGGGGCGGAAGCGTACGCATCTTTTTGGTCCTCGGCGTGCTGTAGTATGGGTATATTTGTTAATGGGCCGTACATTAGAGAGACTGGAAAGGTATTTGCATGGGTGGGCACTGTGGCCAGAGGTAAGGTACTCACATCCCCGCGTTTTTCGAGAACAAGGTCGATGTCAGCTGCAACCTTGGGAACAGCTAGGGCTGAAGCTGGTGCAAGGAAGGGTGCAAGGAGAAGTGGGAGTTGGAGAAGGGCGGGCTTCATTGCGAATGCTTTGAATAGAACCGGTGGGAGTACTCCTGTAGTAAGTCCTTGATACGGCGTGAAGAAACCAAAGCAGTAACGTAGCTGGGCGGTTGTGATGTGGTATGCGATTGCAAAGCTTACTATTTAAGAAAAAGACCAGACCAGGCAGAAGCGTTCGTATCATGTTCGTCGCAGGAGAGTACACATCGTAAAGCACAGCCACGTCGCAGCTACGCCGGGTACGGGGTTGCTTGGGGTCAAGGTATGTCTCCGGGATTTTCCAATTCGCTGAATGCATGAACCAACCCCGGAGGCCGACGTAATTGCGGGGCTGCTTTTGTACCTACCTATAGGTAGGTCCTACGGCTGTGAGGGCAATGAAACAGGGTCGATTGGGAAGGAACTGTAAGCCTTTAGCCCTTGTAGCCCTGAAATAGCTAGATCTATACTTTCTAGAGTCTAGGTAAAGGTTGAGTGTATATGTAGCTAAGCGAAGATCGACGCGTGGTCAGCGCATAACCCGGGGTAATCCCTCAGCCCTAATTCCAACATTATCCGCACCAGTGACGCACATAGTGATCAGGTGGGCATACAACAATACGTGTCAGAAGAACCTGAAACAAATATCTGTGCATGTATAAGGTCTTTTTGGGCCGGAATTACTGGAACATGAATCCTGCAAGCTTGGAGGGCCGTGTTAGGGGCTATATGGACCCGGTGGACTTAAAACGCCGAGTGCTTTGACAATGAAAAAGACACTGTTGCCTACAGAAACGTTCGGGAGAAAAGAAAGCTTAGAAGAATGGACATAAAGAAATCATTCAGACAACCCTCGGAAGAAACCTGGAGATCATACACGTAGCGACCAGGTGTCCTCCTACTTGAGTCTGAAACGCGGCCAGGGTTAGTTAGGGCTAGGTACTAGCCCTGTTCTCTTACAGTACAAGCCGATGATAGAAAAAACCAATCCAGATTGATAAAAAAAACTAACTAATCACATCCCATTCCCCTTTCCATCACCCAACCCCATCTTCCCCATCATCTCCTGAATCGACTCCTCCGCCTCCCGAGGGTCCTCCAAATCCAACCTCTCCACCAGCTCATCCAGACTCTCTTTCGCACTCAACGACATCTGCGCCACCAACTCATCCAGTCCATCCGCAGTCCGCGGCTCGCAGTGCCGCATATACCAGTCCGCCGTTCCCCGCTGCACATAGTCCGCCTCCTCCAGCTTCTCCACGAACGTGCGGGGCCACGGCTGCGTCTCGTTGGCGACGTCCGTTACGGTGGCGTCCACAATGCGCAAGACATCGACCCGGTTGAAGCGCGGGACTGTGCCTAGCCTGTATGGAGTCGCGAGCTTCGTTGAGAGCGGCGGGTGGTCGAAGGGTAGGTGGTGTATCCTGCATATGACTTTGTATACGACCCTGGATCCGTCCTTGATTGCCGCGGTGTGGTAGAACGAGCAGTCCTTCACATCGGGCGGAGTGTTGGAGGGCGCTAGCATTACCCACCACCGTGCGAGGGGCTTGCCCAGGCGCGTGTTCGATGGAGCCAGGTAGATATCCAGGGTGCCGGAGCTGAAGAGGTCGTTGGTTGATTGTGGGACGGTGTTTTGGTCGGCGTGAGACATTTTGATCGGAGTATTCAGTCTGCTTGGTTTTGTGTAAAGGGGTAGGTATACTTATCAGGGTATGCGCTTAACGCATTCGATTACGGCAAGTGGTGTTTTTGTTCTTGATGTGCTGCTGGCCATGGTTACTTCCTGTGCTTTTATAGACTTCAAGAGCAGACTTGATTAGGAGTGATCTTATCGAGTACATAAAAGCAATAAGTGCCGGCTTTGTGGAAATGTGCAAGCGCTTTGTAGAGAGAGCACACATTTGCATTCAGTCAAGGCTAAGAGGGTAGGGCTGTGCAGAAAGCATACATGACTTCAAAGCGAACCATCACAGCTGGACAAAAGGCAATTGTAGGCTGGAACAAAGAGTACCGGAGCAGCTGGCTCTTTCACTGGGAGTTTTTTCTCCATTCACACTGCCATAATGTGAAGAATGCTCTTTCACCAGAAGTAGGGTACTTCTCTATTCACACTGCCATTCAGTGAAAGAACAATGGAACCCACAACCACATGGCGTGGATCTCGAGGCCTCAGTGGCTCTTTCCTTCCGACAGCAGTCGTTCTCCTTGTGGTCCTTTCCTTTTCTTTCATTTGCAATGACTAGGCAATTACTCAGATACGTACGCACAGGTGAACTTCACAATCAGTCAGGTTGAGCTTACCCCCCTTCAACCCCGCAGTTCGAGCGCAACTATACTAAGGCAACTATCGACAAGGATGCCCCTCTTTTGTGACGAAGCAGCTGAACAGTTTCCTAGCCCGGTTTCTCTCTACCAATAAGACATTAACCCACTACACTAGACTATCATCAACTGTCTCACTGCAGGAAGCCACCGGGAACACCGGACGAACCGTTACCCCATCGGACCGCACACTGCTGCCCACTGACACTACCCAAGGATGTCCGAGCCCGAGGATCCTGCAAACTAACTGGATGCGTCGACGCTACTGTCCAAAGAGGGGTTCGTTGCAAGGGATCTTGCTGCAGTGGCTGGCTGGGCCTCATCTGCCATCACACGGCCATGCCGAAGAGTAAAGGTTGCCTAGCCAGCCACCTCAACCCAGTGTGATGGAGGGTCGCGTTGCGATATTTATTCAACGTCTCTCGCCCTAGAGAAACAGATTATCGTTCAGTGTTGCAGTCGACCCTCTTTCTATTCACTCACACTCTACCACCATGCCTTCGATCGAATGGAGCCGGGTCAACGAGACCGACCCCAGCCCCTATGACCAGGTCTTTGTCATGAGCCAGGGGTTCATCAATAACAACTTCAAGCTCATGTACCCAAGACCTGTGGCGTGGGAACGAAAGGACCGCGAGGCAGTCAATACGAATCAGGCGTCGGGCCAGTGGATTGAACAGGCGAAGGTTGAAGCTCCCTACGTCTCGATCCATGTCGAGGAGCGCAACCCAGCCTACCAGATCCTGTTCACCCTGCCTTTCCAACAAGGGCGCCTCCATCTGCGCACTTCGCGCCCAGGGGCACCAGACAGTTATCATGTTTTTAACATGAAACGCTGGAAGCTTGTGTTTAAGACCAGAATTGGTGAGTTGGCTGCAGCACAAAGAGCACAGTGCTAACTTATATGAAGCTAGCAAGGTGCTTAGTAGGGACGACCCCAAGTATGCCGTCTACAAGAGCTCGGTCGGCTTCCGTGACACGGTTTTTGAACTGGCCCAGCTGTATCTTGATGCCTCGGGTGGGTGATCTCTGTTGTTCGGTTTGCAACGCTGACCAGCGTAGACGTTGGTGCCGGCAGTGGCTTTGATGCGAGCAAGAGCGACTTTGACGGTCGAACTCTCGATGCAGATACACTGTACAACTTGAATCTTTTCGCCAGAGAGTGGCTCAATACCGCTGACGACCGAAAGGTGAACGTCATTGGCTTGTCGCTGACAAGTCAAAAGACGTCGTCACGTAGGTTCCTTCAATCCGTCTTTGGGTACAGTAACTGATGGCCATCAGCTCGGAACTGGGTGGGCACCTTTGCTCCAGCAGTCATTGACTACGCGCCCTACCCTTGGATCGACCCTCGCCGCCCTACAGTTGAAACGGATGGACAGGATCAGAATGCATTGGCCATAATGACCTTTACTGACAACAGCCGCCGGGGCTACGCAAGTCTCTCGAGCCGCGGTGTCTTTACAGATGGCGATGCGGCGTTTTGCATGAACCAAGATCTGTTCTGGAGGCGCTACTTACTACCAGTCCTGCAGGAAGTCAACCAGAAGACCGAAGTTTTCCCGCAAAAGACGCCGCCGCCGCACCAAGCCAGGATTGCCAATGTTCAGCCCAAGTATGTGCTCGGCAAGCATCCTAACCACGCGCGGGCTACAGACAGCTACTTCTCGTGGAAGCAGCAGACCACAAACGGGCGAACTCATTGGACCTGGAAAGGAAACAAGCACAAGGTGCAGAGCGTTAGCAATCAGCACCAACCTCGGTGGCTTTTCTCGCAGGAAGGTATAGTAGGCTGTGCAGGATGACCCAGTGAAGTATCTCTGCTGACGACTGATTTCTTCTGTCTGCAGCAACATCATCAACAGACTTGTCCTTTGCCGCCGGTGGGAAGGAGATCCATCTCAAGGGCACGATTGCGTATAAAATCGTGTTGGATGTAAGCGGGGGACAACCGCAAGCACCCCCTGCCATTTCTGAGCTCATCAAAGACTAACCGCGTTTAGATACTTCATCCACCAAAGCGTAACCGAGTGGCATCTCCCCTTGACCCTTGAAGCCGTCCGCAGTGGCGGCCTTCAGGTACAGACCCAGAGTCCCACTGTAACCTCGAAGACCGTCAAGGTCGGCCCCGCACGCAGCTACAACGATACCGTGCAGCCGATTCTCAATTCCTACAAACAGAGAATCAAGAAAATGCTGAGCACGCAGCTTCGCCCCATCTCCCAGAAGCTCGGAAGCTCGCTTGCAGAACTGCACAAGCTGTTCCTCCCCGGCGAAGGAGTATTCCGCTTCGGCACGCCGCTGTTCAACAAGCGCGGCGATGTTCTTGTTGATCTCCAGTATTCGAAGTACGTGCCCAAGCGTTTTTCTTCATCTTTACTGACAAGGAGCAGCGTCCACGCGCCAACCGGCCGCTACGTAGTCAACAGGCTGCAAGTACCCAGAGATCCTTCCGATGAGACCTCTGACGCGGCCCAAGTCGAAGAGCAAGACCTCGCCGCTCAATTTGAACACATTGCTCTCCGCTCAGAGAACTACCCCGAAGATCGGTCCGGTGAAGAAGACGACCACGAGCATGAGCACGATCACGAGCATGCGCATGAATCAGATACGTTGATCGACGTCGACCATCCGGGCGAGCATCACTATCACGGCACCGGCGAGGACCATGACTGGGACCATGTCCAGCATACCGAGCGGCCGTGGCAGGAGGGCGATTCTGAGTTTGAGGACGACGAGCACTCCCCTACTAAGCCGGATAAGGGACGTACGACTAGTGATGACTTTGACGACGAGGTTCCCCCTAGTAAGCCGGATAAGGGACGTACGACTAGTGATGACTTTGACGACGAGGTTGCCCCTAGTAAGCCGGATAAGGGACGGACGACTAGCGATGACTTTGATGACGAGCATTCACCTATTAAGCCCCGGCCCGATAAGGGACCCGGACGCACAACGAGTGATGACTTTGATGATGACTATCCCCCGCGCAGGCCGGGTTATGGAAACACGACGAGTGATGACTTTGGGGGTCCTCCTCCCTTGGCGTTGGATGGGTAGGTTTTTGATAGAGGCTGGGTGGCTGCTCATTCAACATGGGAGCCAATATTGCTGGTGCAGTTCGCAGTGTCTATTTTCTATATCCCTTTTGTGAATTTATGGCAGTACTTTCAGCTCCTCTTTCTGGATTCAGCTCAATGCTTATAATGCAAGTGCTATGTAACAAATGATATGTAACCAATACTCTCTTAAAACTACCATACCCAATGAATGCCTGAAAATTAAAGGATGGCCCCTCCTCTCAGCTTGCCCTAACTCCTGGTGCCATGATCGCATTTTGCCCTGGCCATCACATCGTGGCACATTGGATATATCCTCGAATTTTATCAGTAAAAGCCAGCCGAGGAATCTTTCTCGAAACGACTAAGAATTGCACCAATCCGAATGAGGTATGGCCTACCTAAACCTGGGCACTGCATATATGGTAGGTGTGAAACGGGACTCTCGCTCGGTTCAATGTTACCTAGCACTAGGTATACTGAGCCTAGGGCTCTAGGAATGGCGAGATACTGATATTGCAGAGCTTAAAATTCCAAATGAATCGCCGTGTATCTGCTTTACTATGCCGGGCCTCAGAGCCTAGGTAGAGCCTTATGCCTACCATACCATTATTCATTAGCCTGAGATGAGCCTTCAAGCGTCAATCAAAGGGGTCTTCTTACTATATTGCTTTACCTAACTGGAGAATGATACCTCTGCATCCAGTGAGGACCAAAATGGCACAATCTCACTAACCTTCCTCGTGGCATGATCGGCTGAAAGGCTGGACCCGGCAGCCTTAGGAAAGCAGCTGGGAGGGTAACCAAGTCCACCAACCCACAAGCGGCAATTCTGCCGGACTACAGAACACAGTCCTCCAAGCTCCTACAAGATAAATGGTGCAGGAAATTCTGTCTGACTCGTGGTAAGCCCCCCTGTCGAATGAGCGCTACCGAGCGTCCTTCCAAGGTTGGCCCCCAAGGCCGGTGCAACCCTGCCCAGACATCCATGAATTCGAGACCTCTTTTCCCGGCAGGATATTAAGCGATAGAGCATGCGTCTTGCCACTAGTCATCTTATCTGATCTTTTGCTCCAGTCACAACCGTCTTGCCCAGCCCGCTCGGCGCGACGGCGCCACTTGGCTTGCCTTGGCGGTTTTTGACCACCTGCAGACCCTGAGGGACCTGAGGGTGGGATGAGGAGGAAACCGGGCTTGTATTTATTCTTGCCGGATCTCCTTTCCTGCTTTGCTTTCTCTACACCCGACCTTTCGTTCTGTGCCGGAGCCTCGAGGTCTTGCCAGCTATAGCCCGGTAACATGGCCGTCAATTGCCCTAACGAGGTGCATGGCAGCGCCCAGCAGTCCCAGACCACCAACCAGGTGGACGGGGACATCGAGAAAAGCACCGTGGACACCCAGGCCATTCCAGCCCGCAGCAGCGACGAGGGAGCCTTTGACTCCGACGCGAACAGCAGCTTCCAGGAGGGCGTGCAGCGGGCCAGGGCAATCACGACCATCTGGTCGAAATGGACGCTCGTTAGCTTGTTCTGCTTGTAATTCCCCTCCAAATATCCCACTGCTGATACTTTCTATGGTAACTAACCCTTTCATTACCGTACGGTAGGCTATACATAATCTCCTTCGTCGACTACCTCCAGAACTCCATCGACGCAACCCTGAACCCGTACATCACGTCCTCCTTCGGCCGCCACGGCCTCCTCAACGTCGGCAGCGTGCTCTCGTCCATAATCGGCGGCGTTGCGCCGCTGGCCCTCTCAGAGGTAATTGACATCTGGGGCCGCGTGGAGGGCTTCGTCGTCATGATCACCGTGTGCGTCGTCGGCATGATCCTCAAAGCCACCTGCCACACGGTTGAGCAGTACGTTGCCGCGCACGTCCTCTACTGGACCGGGCACATCGGCATGCTCTACGTCATTGAGGTGATGATCTCCGATATGACGAGCCTCAGAAACCGCATGATCTACTTTGGGATTATCGGGACGCCGCGGATCGCGAGTACATTTGCGGGCCCGGCGATCGCGGATCTGTTCTATGTGCATCTGAACTTCCGCTGGGCGTTTGGGGCGTTTGCGATTATTCTTGTTGCGTGCAGCGCGCCTGCTATGGGGCTGATGGTGTATATGGCGCGGAAAGCGAAGAGGCAAGGTCTTATTAGACCACGGGCGCGAAGTACACGGACCTGGCTCGAATCGCTAAAGCACTACGCCATCGAATTCGACCTCCCAGGTATCCTGCTGATAACAGCAGCACTAGCCCTCCTCCTCCTCCCATTCAGTCTAAACGCCTACGCCCCAAACGGGTGGAAAACACCGTACATCATCGCGATGCTCGTGCTCGGCGTCATTCTCTTCCCCGTCTTCTACGCCTACGAGGCCCTCCTTGCCCCTGTGCAATTCCTGCCCTTCAAGTACCTCAAACAAGGCACGATCATCGGCTCCGCCCTCCTCTACGGCCTGATGTTCCTGTCCACCTTCACCTGGAACGGGTACTATGGTTCCTACCTGCAAGTCGTGCACAGACTGAGCATCACGAACGCAAACTACGTGCTTAACGCGTACAGCCTTACATCCACCGTCTTTGCGCCCCTCATTGGCGCCTGGATAAGTTACTCAGGGAACTTCAAGTATACAGCCTACGTCGGCGTGCCCATCATGCTCCTCGGCACGGCGCTGATCATCCCCTTCCGCACCCCCTCCACGAACCCGGGCGTGCTCGCACTCACGCAAATCCTGGTCGGTCTAGGAAGCGGCTTCTTCACCGTGGCCAGCGGGCTCGCGATCATGGCGCCCGTGACGCACCAGTACATCGCGGTAGTCAACGCGCTAGGCGGGCTCTTCGGCGGCGTGGGGTCAGGCATTGGCCTCGCGATCGCCGGCGCGCTGTGGAATAACCTCCTCCCACAAGAGATGTATAATCGGCTCCCCGAGAGCCAGAAGGAGAACGCGCGCGCGATCTTCGGGGATATGGTCCTTCAGATGTCGTTTGCGGATGGGTCGGACGAGAGAACGGCGATTGTGGATTCGTATGCGCATGTTATGCGCTTGATGGTTATTGCGGGGGCGGCGCTGATGCCGCTTTGCTTGCTGAGTATTGTTGTTTGGAGGGATATTAATGTGAGGAAGATTGAGGAGGAGAGGGGGAGGCAGACGAAGGGGGTGGTTTTTTAGGCTGGTGTCATAGCATGTACCATATACCCGGCCCCAGGGTAGCAGAACATTTCCAACGAGGGTGTTAGACAAGGGCAAGCCAGCGTACAACCTCTGCTCGTATTCCACCTCAACTATACTAGATTAGCGGTGGCTGGGCAATGCGCGTCCAATCATGTTTCTGTGGAAGCGCTTAAGCCCTCGGCCCCAATCTCCAACCTCAACCTCGCTCTTACCTGCTGCTCGTTCTTTGCTTCACCGTGACAAGAGCATCTCATCCCAAGGGCTTGCGTCTTTTTGATTAATCATGGACCACATCCCACGAGTCCGTGACTCCGAACTCAAAACCGCCCACCTCACTGTCCCCTACTTGGCGGGTGACAGTCCTTGGGAATATGGGAGCCGGATGCGAGGTTTTGATAGCTTTCGAGCGTTCCCCAAGAAGCACGGGTTTAGCTCTCTCCTAGACCAAGGGTGCAGCGGCAATGACCTGCCAGTCCCATCGATTGGCTTCCTCCAGGCATGGCTGTACTTCGGTCTGCTGGCTGAGGCATTTGGCACGCCGGAGATGAAGTTCCAACCAGACCATTTCATCGGAAAATCAGGCAATGAGATGGTAATCACGACCAAAGAGCTCAATCGGTATATCTGGTACTGGGCCGCTGCCGTGGCACACGGAGTCCGCGACGAGATTGACGAGCACTCTGCGAACTTGGACAGATGTCTTGAGCTTGCGAATGCCGTTGTGAATGGGTTCTATCGCCGCTCGTCAGAACCAAAAGGATCAGAGAAGGTAGATTCAAAGTGGTCAACGACGAATACCGTGCTCTTCTCCATCATCACACTGGTTGACTACCTCCGTCGGGCACGCATCGACATCAACATGTACAGCTTCGAAGTCAATCTCCCTCCCTTGGTCTGGGACTTTCCACCGCTTGATCGGGCTTTAGCCGAGGCAGGATGGTGCGCGGCGGAGATTAGCAGGTTGAACGATCAGACCGACTGCTCGACTCGGTTCTACCTTGCGCAGGTTGACCGCTGGGCGCAGGGGAAGGACCATAGTCGGTGTATAGCCGGGCAAGGGTGCCAGGCGCACCAGATCGATGAGCCGACCTACAGAACGCGGCATCGGCCGGACTGTAAGGGCGAGATGTGCTGGGACATGGGGCCGGTAGTGGAGGATGTCGTGAAGATCCTCGATGAGGGGGGATACCCGCTCGTTAATCTGTCGGACAATAGTAGAGACGTCGAAGTCCATCCAGCTAAGCAGGGAGAGGTCTACGTGACCATTTCGCACGTCTGGTCAGACGGCCTGGGTAATCCGCACGATAATACGCTACCACACTGCCAACTCGCCTACATCCAAAACCTTGTCAACGCGCTCTACGCAGACTCGCCTCACCCAGTGAGATTCTGGCTCGACACCCTCTGCATCCCAGTGGGGGACAGACACTCGCCCTTCCGACGCATCGCCATAAACCGCATGCACGAGACATTCAGAGCCTCAGACAAAACGCTGGCACTAGACAACTCGCTCATGGCCCAGCGCACCGACGCAGAAATGGACTGGGTCGAGATGAACATGCGCATCAAGTACTGTCCCTGGGTGACGCGCGCCTGGACGCTCCTCGAAGGCCGCGTCGGCAAAGAACTGCTCTTCCAGTTTCACGACAAGGCGGTTTCATCGAACTTCGTTTTTGATCGCTCTTACGCTGAGCGCAATATCCTCGCTGTATCTGCTATGCTCGAGAAACGAGGCGTGGAAAATGTCCTCAGCGAGCCGAATGCGCTCCGTCTCGCTCGTGCACTGACGCTTCTCCCGGAGACTCTGGGCTCGACTGCCCAGGTCTACGATACCTGGATGCCCATTCTCCAAAGCGCAGGTGTATTCTCCGACCTTTCCGACATTGACGACGACATGAGCGTCAACATCCAAACGCGCGTCTTCTGCCCTGTAACAAAACACTCGAACGCCGGGACACGAAACATCCGCGACGAATTCTGGCTTGAGAATATCGTATCTACCCGCGAGGACGCAAAAGCCGAGGGGACGCAGTACGCCGCTTATGCGTTTTTCGAAGGCGTCTCCCTTGGGTTCCGTGGACGGACTGCAAGTAAAGCCGAAGACGAGACGATCTGCTTCGGCCAGATGCTGGGAATCGATACGGCGCCGTTGACGGCTATCAAGCCTTTGAGGCCGAGGGAGAGGTACTGGCTTAGCCTGATAGATTCGAACCCGCTGCTAAGCGTGCTTGCTCGGGCATTTGGGATTGATGCGGGAGGTAGATTGGCCGAATGCCAGGAGAAACGGATCCAGACGCTCCTGACGCATATTGAACGGCTGCCTCTGACTATCCTGCTCTGGGAGGTCTCGCGCATGCGGAGTCCAGGCTGGAAATGGGCGCCGCTGTCGCTGCTGGATGTCCGTCCTGGCTCGGAGGGCGAGGGGACATGGGCGAGCAGTGAGCGGGGAATTGTTGGGTCTGATGGGCTAACTGTCTCTCTGCCGGCATTGCAGCTGCGCACAACAGATAGAACAAGGGCAGCGGACGTGAATGTACCTCTTTCACATCCCATACACCTTAAAGTCGCCACGGAGGACGACGGCATCGGCCCCGTTGGCGGCGGCGAGGTCACCTTCATACTCCAGCTTGATAGCAAGTCCATACCGCCTGAATGGAAGAGGTATAAGACGTGGTCGGCGTTCATCGGTGCGGGCGTGTTAGATAGTCTTTGCATTCTGACGAGGCGCCGCGCGTCGATCCATGATCCGTTTAAGAATAGGGGTGTTTTGGTGGAGGTTTGTGGGCGTGAGAGACGGGTTGGGAGTGCAGGTGAGGCTATGATGGCGCAGTATCGCGTCGTCGTTGAGAGGCCGCATGAGGGTGAAATGGCTGGAGCTAAACTGCCTGTTCCTGTTGTTTGTGTTGGTGGGAGGTGGGATATGCAGTCGAGGTGGTGTATTGGATAGTAAACTTGGGACCACCACCTACAGACAACACAAGCCTCTTGCGACAGCGCGCTAGCGCTGTTAGAAAGGGGCTTACTCAAGTTAGATATAACCAAAATTTACTACGTGCTACGCTTACCTTAAGGCCTAATTTTTAAGCTATTTAATTTTTATAATTAGGTTTTTATTAAGTTACTTAATATACTAGGGGCTTAAAGGGGACTATTATAGGTATATTAAAAATTAAAATATAAAATAAAAATAATAAATTTTTAAAGCCGCACGCATATTATATTAAATATTATTAAAAAAAGTTTATATAAATTAACTATTAATATTAAAACACCCGCACTAAATTAATTTTATTATTATATTAATTTTACTATTAGTAATAAAATAACCTATTAAATACTAAAAATATTAATTAAGTAAACTATATTTTAATTAAACTAATAATAACTAGCGTAAAAAAGCTATTAATAATACCTAGATGTGATAACGCTAGCGCTGGAGATTACCCGGCCGGTGAGGCCGGGCAATTAAGAGAAAATATATAAAAAAAATTAAATATAAAATTATTTAAAGGTTTTTTATTAAGGCCTTTAAGCACTTTATATAACTTTTATTTAGGGTGGTAAGGCCTAAATATTATTTTTTAAGATTATTAATATTTCTAGGCCTTAGTATTACCATAACTAATAAAATAACCTAAGGTATTAATACTATTAATAAAATTATATTTTTTTTACTTAAATAAAATAATACCCTTAATATTAACCCCTATTTTTAAATATATTTTAATAAAAAATATAAAAAATCAAAAACTTTTATTAAAGCCCCTAATATATTATAAATAAAAAAAATATATTATAATATATAAAAAATATTATTATTTCTTATAATAAAAAAATTTATAAATTATAAAATAACTTTTTTAAGTATAAAACTAAAAAAATTTAGCTTGCTAATACTAATAAAAATTACTTAATATATTTTTAACTTAATATTATTAATTATAATAGCCTTTATTTATACTTTATTTTTAAAAACTTTACCAGGCATAACTTACCCTGGCTTGCTTTTTATTTTTTTAAAATAAAATAAAGTAAAAAATAAAAAAAGTTTAAAAAAAAGGTTAAAACTATAAGTTATTAACTTTTTAAAAAGGCTAGCCCTTTTAAAAAACTAATAATAAAAGTTTATTATAAATTTTAATAAAAATTTAACTTTAAAATAAGGTTAACCCCGCGCCTATATAAAACTCCCTTTTTTTTAACTTTTTTATTTTTTTTTTATATTTTTTTTTATAATTACCCTATAACTTTTTTTTTTTAGTTCTTGCCTTGTTATATTAAATTATAATATATAATAATATTTTTTTTTTATTTAAGGCGCTTGCTTTTAATATATTTTTTATAAATAATAATCTTAGCCTTTATAGCTAGTGGTATTAAGTATTTTTTATTTTAAATTTTATAATAGTAATTATTTGCTATTTATTTAAAAAAAAGCTTTTTAATAAAATATTTAAAGTGTTTAAAATAAGGTTTTATTATTATAATAATTATAAAGGCCTTTATTAATAACTTACTTATTACTAGTAATACCCCCACCATAATATTATTTTTTTATTAATAAATAATATTTTTTTACTTATTTTTTTTTATTTTTCTAAAACTTCCTATAAATTTTTTAAATATTCTAGCTTTCTTTCTTACTTTTTTTTTATTAAAATCCTTAATTATAGCTTTTAAAAAGTTTAGTATATTACTTTTTAAGCGCAAGTAAAATACTATAGTAACTTCTTTTTTTTTAAAAAAAGGTAAAAACTAGCCGTACTAGTAGTAAAATAGTAAATAGTTTTTTTATAACTTTTTTTAGTAAGTATTCCCTTTTTTTTAACTTAGTTAATAATAGTAAAAGCTAATATATTATTATACTTATAAAACCTTATAGGTTATTAAAGCTATTTAAAGCTTTTTTTTTAAATATAAGAATCTAAATTAGGTGTTTATTAGGCTTAGTAAGTATAAAGTTTATACTATTAAAAACTAATATTAATAGTTTATTATAGCCCTGTAATAATAAGGTATTATTATTAAAAAAAAGTAGCTTATAATAGTTATAAAATATTATTTAAAATAATTTTTATTACTTATATTTAAGCCCCCAAGCTTAAAGGTTAGGCGCTTTTTTAAAAAGTATATATTTACTATATTTTTATATATTAATAAACCTAGTGCTTTTTTTAAACTATAATAGCCCCTTAATTTATTAAATAAAATAATAAGTTAATAATATAAGTTTTTTTTCTTACCTTATAATACTTAATTATTAATATTTTATAAATTTATTAAAAAGCATGGGACCTTTAATATAATAATTTATATAATAAAAATAAATAAGATTCGCGTGATAAAAAAGCAAGTAATATTATTATTAAAGCAGGCTTTAAAAAAGCAAGTAAATTTTAATAAAATATTTAAGTATAATTATTAACTACTAGGTAAAAGCAAGGGCAAGAAGCCTATATAATTTATTATTTTAAAAACTAACCCTAGTAATAATAAAAAAATAGATTTTAAAAATTCTAGTAATATAATTAATAATATTAATAAATTTAATATAACCCCTAAATTTTTTTAAAAATATTATACTATTTTTAAGCTAGCACCTACTTTTTACTTTTTTTTTTTAAGTTTTTTAATAAAGTTTTAAATTTTATACGGGAGTTTACTATCCTACCCTATAATTTTTTAAATAAAAAGCTTTTATTATAATCCTTTTTAATTATTATATAAAAAAGCCTGGAAGCACTTTTAATAAGCCTTAATAATTTTAAGGCTTTTTAATTAATAATATATTTTTACTTGCTTTATTTTAGGGTTAATCCTAGTAATTTAAGTTAAAATTTAACTTATTAATATAATTAAGCTTTTATACTAGGGCTTTCCCCTATTATTATTTTTTTTTAGCTTTTTATTTTTTTTTACCCTGCTGCCGGCCCTTTAGGCTTGTTAATATATTTTAAAAATATTAATAAAATTTTTAATTTAGTTAAACCTTGCCCTAAAGCAAAGGTTTAAGTAGCTTAATTTTTTTTAAAATAATTTTAAGTTTTAAACTTAATAAGTGTTGGTAAGCGCCCTTTTACCTTTAACTATTTTTTTTAAAAAAAATTTTTAATATAGGGATTAGTGCTATTAATATTAAAATATATACTAACTTAATTTATTTAAATCCCTTTTTTAATTTTAGTTTTTTTTTTAATATTCTTTTTTAAAGGTAAGTTTTTCTTTTTTAAGTTAGTTAATAATATCCCTAATTATTAATATTAGGTATTCCAGGCTTGTAAATAGTACTTAATAAAATAGTAAAAAAAAAATCTTATTTTTAAAATTTAAAAAAAAATTAGTTACTTTCGCAAAGTCCTAGGTAGTAATTTAGGTTTTAATAAAAATATAAATATAAATATAAATATTAATAATAAAATAATTATAAATAAGGAGCTTGCTAAGTTTAGCAAGGTAGATTTAAATATAAAATAGCAGGCGGCTTTTACTTTAAGCAAGTTAAAAAACTTAAATATAGTTAAGGCTGGTAATAAAATAGTTTATAATAGTAATAAAGCGTAAGTTAGTTTTAATTTTTCTTAAATAAAATAAATAAAATATTAGCAAGTTACCTACCAGGTTTTTTTTAGCATGGGCGCTACGCTTTTTTTTTTATAAAATACTTTTTTTTTAAATATAATAATTTAAAATAATAATAGTAAAGTTATGCTTAATACCAGTCTCTTTAGTATTTTATAAAGGTTAGTATTTTTAGTATTTATTAATAGTTTTCTTTACTAAACTATTAATTAGGATTAATAAGTCTTTAAAGTTTATTTTTTATTTAGTTTTAAATTTAAAAATATATATTAAATAAGATTATAAGTTCTTATTTATAACATTTTTATTACTAAAGTGTTACTAGCCTTAAAAGCTCTTGCCTTTTTAACATACTTTTTATTTTTAATAGTAAGCTTATTAATAGCGGTACCTTTTTTTACTTAATTTAAAAATAGTCCCTTGTTCTTATGCTTATTTTATTCCGCTTTTATTTATATTAATAAGTTAAAATAAAAGGGGGTTAAAGGCTTAATAGTATTAATAATTTACTATACCTTAATTAGTTTTATAATTTTTTAGCCTTACTTTTTAAAAACTTTTTATAATTATATACTTACCCAAAGCTTTTTTAAATTATTAACTTTTATATAAATAAGGTATTATTTATTAATAAGATTATAAATAACGTGTTTATTTAGTTTAGTAATAATATATATACTAAGTAAGTATAATTTTAATATTTTATAAGGTTTAAACCACTTGGCATTAAATTTTTATAGGTTTTTATTTTTAATTAAAACTTAATTATTTTTTTAAAATAAGTAATACTTTACTTTATAATTATAAATATGCTATTACTTAATAGCATAAGCTAATAAATATTTTTTAATAATAATTTAAGTATATTATAACTTAAAAATATAATCCTCCGCGGTAATAGTTTTTATAAATATATTATTTATAAAAAGGCATAATTAAATATTATATAAAAATTTAAAGAAACTTATACTAGTAATATTATATAATTTAATATATATAATAAATAATACCTAATTTAAGTACTAATTTTATAATTTTATTAGTTTTTTAAGTAATATTTTTATAAGTATTAAGCTAAAAATTTTATTTAATTATTTAATATACTTATTTATTTTAGGGTAATATAATATAGTAACACGGTGCTTTATTTTTAGTAATTATATAAAATAAGTAATAACCTTAAATAGCAGGTTTAAATTATTATTTAATATTAACTTTGTTATAGCCCTATAATAAATAAAAAATTTTTTATATAAAAATCTTACTATTATTTTATTTTTAGTATTAAAAATAGCTTTAGTAACTAGCTAGCTTGTTATATAATTAATAATTATAATAATTTATTTATTATTATTAGGTGTTACTAGCAGTACCTTAATAAAATTAATTTTTTATTATTTAAAAGGTTGCATATTCCCTTTAAATATATAAAATTACGCCTTATATTTTAATTTTAGTTATAACCTTTATATAACCTAGCAAGTAGGGCAGGCGTGAACTATATACTAAATATTTTTTTTATTATAGGCTACCAAGCATAATTACTAATTATACCTAAAAGGCCTAAATATTTTAGGTAATTATAAAACTTATATATCTTGCGCATAAAGTTTTTTTTAAAAAATATTTATAGGTATAGTACCTTTTAACTATTTAATTTAATATATAAAAAAATATTTTTTATAGTATTAAGTTTTACACCTGGTTAAGGGCCTTAATAAAAATCCTTGCTTTTTTATTATACCTAATTTATAAAAAATTTATTATTAAGTAATTAACTATTTTTAAGGTAGGTTATTATTATGTTTTTTTAATATTTTTTTTTATTTTTAGCTAATATAATTATTAATATTAGTATCATGCGCTTAACCCAAGCATTTACTATTTTTTTATTTTAATTACTTTAAATATTAGCAGGGCTATTTTTAATAAAATTAGGTTTTTAATTAAAAATATTAAAAATAATAGTTTTTATACCTAGGTAATAATAAATATTTAGGTTATATACTTAAAACTTTTTTACTTATTATACTAGTTACTTAAAGTAAGTTCTTATAGTAGCAAGGTATTTAAAACTCTTATAATTAATAATAACTTTGGTTATAGTATAATTTTTAAGGTAGTAATTTTATTAGTATAATACCTTTTTAATTATAAAAAGCTTTTTTTTATATTAAGTAATTTTTTTTAGTATTATTAAGTTTATAGTTATTATAGGTAATAAGATATTAATATCCCTAGTTATCCTACTAGCTAAAAATTATGCTAATTACCTACTTTAAGGTATTTATTTTAATTTTAAAGGGTTTATATAGCTCTATAATTTTAAGCATTAAAGTATTAATTAATATTTTTTTTAAAGTAATAAATATAAGTTTATATTAAATATTTTATTATATTATATAATACTTTTTTTTTTACTTGGCGGCGTTTTTTTTTAAAAAGTTTATATAGTAATATAGTAATTTTAGTAAAGTTTTTAATATATTTTTAATAATACATGGCAAGGCCTAAAAATTACTAGACTTTATAAATATTTTAAGGTTTTAGCTAATTTTAAATAATATTTAACTTTACTAGCATGGGTTAAGTATATTTATACCTAATAATATAGCTATAAAACTTTAATTTTTTTATAATAAAGGTATACTTAAAGCCTTTAATAAATAGCTTATTATTTTAAAGGGCTATTATAATTTAGTAAAGGTATTTTTTATACTTTTTAATAAAGTTAAAAAAAATAAAAATATTATTAAAATATATAACACAAGTTTTTTTTATATAAGGGGTAAAAACTTAGTTTATTAATATTTAAAAGGTGGCTAGGGCGTTGCTTAGCCTAAATAATATTATTAAAAACTTATATTTTTTAAAAATAATATTAAAGGCTATTTTTTAAATTAATACTTTGCTTATCCGCACTTACTAATATTTTAAAAAAAGGTTAATTTTAAAAAAATATTAAGTAAATTTTATAAGGTTAATAAGGTTTTTAATATAGGGGAGTAAATAGCTATTTTTAATAATTTTTTAGTTTAATAATTAATAATTAATATATATATACTATTTACTACTAGGCTTTAAAATAAAAATAACTAGAAATTCCTAAGGGCTAGTAAAAATATAAATAATACCTTTTTTTAAAAGCTTAATAAATTACTTTTTTAACTTTTTAAGCTTTTCCTGGGAGAGCGAATAAAAAGGTTAATTAATAAAAAAAAAATTACCCGTGTTAATATTATAAATTATATTTTATTTTAAAAAAAAGTTAATAGGAGTTTTTTTTTAAATTAATTTATAAACTTTTAAGTAATTTTTTTAGCTAATTTAAATACTTTAAATCCCTTTTTTATACCCTTATTTTAGTTAAAATTAAGGTAAATAATTATAAAAAAGGCCTGCTAGATTTGCTTTTATAGTAGGCATTTAACTTACTTTATTAATATAATTTTTAGGGAAGTTTAAATATTATTAATATTAGGTTAAGTTTAAATAGGCTTAATAATAAAAAGGTGTTTTTTATTAATAATAGGAAAATATATCTTATTAATATTAAAGTTTATTTTTAAAAAATATTTATAAAGCTAGTCCTTTTCTAAAATAATATTATATTTTAAAATATTTATTTTTTATAAATAATAAACATACTTTTAACTACTAAACACAAGTAATACTTAAAAGCTTTTATATACTTTTACCTGCTATTTATTAATTATAATAACTTTAAGTTTATTAAGCAAGCCCTTTACCTTATATAATTATAGTAAGTATAAATATTTCTTATTAATAAAAAATTATCTTACACCTATATTAATAAGGACTTAAAGGTACTTAGTACTAGTAAAATTAATATTAATACTTACCTAGTACTATAAAATATTTTTATTAATAATATATAGCTTGGTTTTAATAACTTAAAAAATAAATAATATTATATAAGGCTTGGGGTTTTCCTGCTTTAAGTTTTTAAAAGTTTTTTAAAAAAATTAATAATAATAAAAGAAATATATTTAAAAGCCTTTATTATTTTAATTATTAATACTTTTAAATTTAGCGGCTAGTCTTGTTTCCCGGATAGGGTAGCTTAAAATAATTAAAATAAAAATATTTATTATTACTATAGTTAAAATAAAGGTAATTATAAGTATAATATTTTTTCTAGCCTATATTATTAGGGTTTAGGTTAATATTAAGTGTAAAGGCAAACTAAAAGTTTTATGCTTTTTTTTTAATTATTTTAACTAGTAGGTTAATAACCTTAATTATAACTTTTTAGTGCAGGATTTTTAGCTAGGGCCTTAATTAAAGTAGTTTTAATAATATTTAAGTTTATAATATTTAAATTATAGTGGCTAGATTTTTTACTAAAATTAAAACTATATAAAAAAAATAATTACTAAAGCCTTTTTAAGTAAATTTTTTTATATAAAGGCTTTACTTATATAAGGTAAAATATTTAATTACTATTTTAAAAATAATAAGGTAATTATAATTATAAGCTTATTTAGCTTAAAGTTTAGGTTTAGCCTTATTAATAAAGTTTATAATTTAAACCTTTATAAATATAGGGTGTTTAAATAAGTTAATAATAACTTAAAAGTAGCTATTATAGCTTTATACTTTAATATTATTTTAAGCCATGTTTTAATAATAAAAATAGTATTTTTAGGTATTAAAATACTTTTTAAAGTTTTAATAAACTTAATTTTTAAGTTACTTAAGGGTAGAAATTTATTTAAGTATAGTTTTTTAATTTTTTTAAAACTAGTAAGTATTTTAGCGCTTTTTAACCTAGCTAGTAAAAAAGTTAATAATAACTAGGATTTTTTTATACTTGCTAAAGTCTTAATTATAAAAAATATACTTATTATAAAAGTAATAATTTATATTTTAAATTTATATTTTAGTTATATTTAAGTTAATACAGCCTTTATACTTAGTAATACTTTTAAAATTAAAAATTTTTTAAGTAATTAGTTTTTTATTAAATAGCTAACCTTGGGCGTTTTCCTAATACTTATAAAATAAGTTATTTAAAATAATAAATTAAATAAATAGCCCTTAAGTTTTTTTATTTTAGCTAGTTTATTTTTAAAAAAACTTAACCTTTATATATTATAAGTTATACTACGCGATAACCACGGGGTTAATAAGGTTAATTAGGTTTATAAAGTATTTTATAGTAATTAATTAATTAAAGTTAAATAAAATACTAAAAAAAGTTTTAATAAATTAAAAATTAAATAGGAAACTTAATTAAAATAGTTAATATTTTTTTTTATTTTTTTTAATAATTTTTATAATATAAGCATTACCCTTACTTAATACCCTTAATTATTACCCTTACTTTAAAAAGCTAGTAATAATAATAATTATTATAAATTTTTTTTTATATAATTAAGGTTAAGTTACTAGTTAAAAAACTTTTAAACTTTTTTATTTATATAATTAAAAATATAATTTTTTAATTAAATATATAAGCAAGGTAATAACCCTTATTATTATTAATTATAAAAAAAATCCTAGCTGCCTTACTACCCAAGCATAAAGTTTTTTAAAATAATAATTAAATAAATATTTTTTGCTAGTGCTAATAAAAGGGGTTTTTAAGTTAAATAATTATTAATTATTTTTATTAATATTTTTAATATAGCTTTTGGGCCCCTTAAGAATTTTTTAAGCTTTAATTTTTTTTTATTAAAAAAATATAGGCGGTGTTAAGTAGTTTATATTATTAATAAGCCTTATTATAAATATATTATTAAGTAACCTTAATAATTAATTATAGTAATTACCTTATTACTATATTTAATTAAATTTTATAGTATTAAAAAGCTTATTAATTAAATAACTAAAAATATACTATTAAATATAATAATACTAGTACTGGAAATTACCTGGCTAGTAAGGCTAGGTAATTAAAAAAATATATATAAAAAAAATTAAATATAAAATTATTTAAAAGTTTTTTATTAAGGCCTCCAAGCGCTTTATATAGCTTTTATTTAAGGTGGTAAGGCCTAAGTATTATTTTTTAAGGCTACTAATATCCCTAGGCCTTGGCATCGCCACGGCTAATAAAGTGGCCTTAGGCATCAACACCGTCAATAAAACCACATATAGCTAAGCTATTAATAATACTTATAGCTAATTATATAATACTACTATAATTAAAGGTAAATATTACCTTACTAACTATTACTTTTTAAGTTTTTTTATTTTTTTTATTACCTTAAGCCCTGCCTATACTTTTATTAGTTAGTTTTATAAAAGCTTTTATAAGCTATTTATTAATATTAAACTTAAAAAAATAAAAAAACTTAAAAATATAAATTTATTTAAAAATAATTTATTAAATTTTTTTTAAGCTTTTTAACTTTAATACCACGGAGCTAGAGGCTTAAAAAAGCAAGGTTTTAAATAAAATTTTTTAAAAAGGTTTTAAAAGCACAGCACCTAAGAAAAACTTTTTTTTTTATTTAGCTTTTAAATATAAAAGGGTTAAAAATAATAAAAAACTAGGTAATACTATTTTTACTTATAAAAACTAGTATTAATATTAGCTTAAAAATATTATAATTAGTATTTTTTATACCTATAATACTTTTAATATTATTTTTATTTATAAATATTTTTTATGCCCGGGCCCATAATTAAAAAAGTTAATAAAAGTTACTAAGATAGCCTTTTTTAGCTTGCAGTAGCACTTAATTAAATAATTTAAGGTTAAAAAGCTAGAAATAATAAAAGTAATATTATAAGAAATAAATAATTAAGCTATTATTTTAATAAAAAGGTAAAAAATATAATTTACTTAATAAAAATTATATAACATGCCTAAAACCTAGGCCATGGCACCAGGGGTTATAAAAAAATAAATTATATAAATAATTAAACCTAGCTATACCACATGTAACCTAAAAGGTGGTATAATTAATGATTAAAAAGTTATAATTATAAACCATAACCCTTATAAGTAAAATATAGTTTTTCTTTGAATTAGCTGTTTTTTTAATATAAGTATTAATAAAAAAGATAAAAGGGAATTGTTATCACCATTATGGTATTATAACTGCGCAGTGTTATAATAACACAATCCAGCGGCCTAAGGCCGCCTAACAAAGGAACTTTGGTATTAATTTAACCACGCGCTAAGGCGGTGGTTAGCTATATAATATATAAAATACTAAGTTTAACTTAAAACTTTAACTTAAAAAATTAGTAATTAGTTTTTACTATAAATATATAACACTTTTTTATTATAATAATTTATATTTTTTTAATCTTAGTGTAGTATATAAAGGCGCCTTATAATTTTAATTACTTTTTTTTTAAAAAAAAAACTTATTTTATATAATAGCTAAGTAGTAAACTTAATCCTAGGGGCTAATAAATAAAGCTTTAAAAAAGTAATTATAAACCCTAACTTAATAACTAATTAATATATTTAAAAAAAAATTTATAAACTTTTAATTAAAAAAACCTTAAGGCACTTTTAAAAATAAAAACTAAATTATACAGGGGATATTAAAATATAAAGTACTTACTTAAAAATATAAAAATAAAAATAATAAAAAAACTATTAAAAAACTATAGGTAATATTAAATATAATTCTAGTAAAAAAAAAGGAATTACAGGAATAAGAATATTATAAAAAAAAAAATATTAATAAATCCATGCCTAAATTAAAAAGGCATGCTAGTAAATTATAATAGCTAAAGCTAATTAATAAATATATAATACCTTTATTTAATTTATTAAATAATTAATAATTTCCTACTAAATAAACTTTAACACCCTTGCAAACCCTAAGAAAATTATTATAAAATTAATTATAATAATAGCTGCGCGCCCTAAAAAGGATTTTTTAAGAAAATTATTATTTATAAAACTATATTAAGTAAATAATATTAAAAAATTTAATAATTAGAAATTAAATATGAAAACATACTTTAAAACCTTTTTAACCTATTATTTTAATAATAGTTATAAAATATCTTAATTTATTAAATTCCTAGTAAAAAACTACTAACATAAATAGTTTAATATTTATAAGGTAAAACCTGTATTTACCTAAAAAGAATTTTTTAATACACTAGTTAAAATAATTAATAATAAAACCATGCTTATTAATAATTTACTTATTAGATAGGGCAACGCAAAATAATAATTATAATAAATTATTAGGTAATTTATATAATTACTAAATTAAATTAAGAAATACCTATTTTATAAATATAAGAATAACTAGCGCAAAGGGCACCTATATTAAAAAATCCTAAAAAATATATAAAAAAATTTCTTATTTATAAATACCAAGAACCAAAACACTATAAAAACTATGTGTTATATTTAACTAGTATTAAAAATAATATACCTAAATAAAAAAAAACTATTACAAAAAAAAAACAAGAATTTTTAAATTAAACATATACTAGGTTATTAATAATAAAAGTTAAAATACTATTTATTTTAAAAAAAGGTATAAAAGTAAACACTGGTATAAAATAACCTAGTAATTTAAGTAATTACTTATTTATAAAAAAGCTATACCCAGGTAAATGCCTAAACTATAGTTATACTAGGCACTTTAAATAATATTACTAGTTACCAGGCGGAGGTTAAAAAAAAGCACCTTTATAATAGTAATTTTTAAGTAAATTTAGTAATATAAAAAATATAAAATCTTAAAGCTTTGCGCGGTACAAGCTTTAAAAGTTTATATAAAATAAAAAAGTGCACCGCGGGCCTGGGTAATTTAAGTAAAAATAAAAAAAAAAAATAAAAAATAATAATATATAAGAGTTTTTATTAACTTTAAAGTAAAAGTAAATTTTATAAACTAGCGCTAGGCAAAGTCTTACCTTATATAATATAAAAAATTAACTTATAAAGTATATATAATTAATAACCACATGGTAATATTTTATAAAAAATATATACTTATAGTTTATATTAAAAATTTTGCGTGTAATATATAATATTATTAGTAAAATTTTAAAGCTATTAATATTAATAGTTATAACATGATTTTAGGGTTCCCGTGGCTTTTAGCTATAATACTTATTTTAAATTAATATATTAATAATTAAATATATAATTAAAAAGTAAAATATAATTTTAAATACTTATAATATATAATAATAACACAAGAGTGCGCTATAAAAATTACTATAAAAGTTAAAGTACTTTTAATATAAATTTTTAAGTAAAAAGACCATGTTATAATATATTTTAATAAAATAAAGGTTAAAAAAATCTTACTACCTAAATAATACCGCGAATATATAAATATATTTTTTAAAGTAAAGGCAAATATTCTCATGTTTTATTATTTATATAATTATATAATTAAGTTATAACCTAATACTAAGCTTTTAAGTAAGTATATTTACTTATTATTTTTAAAAAAGCTTAAGGTCCTACGCGAATATATTAAAAAAGCCTTAAAAAAAATTAAATATATTTATTAAAAAGCCCTGCGGGAGCTCTGGTATTATTTATATTAAAAAAAAATAATAACTTATATTTTTATATTAACTACTAAGGCCTAAATACTATTATAATTAAGAATGCATACCCCTTATTATTACTTAACATAACTTTTAATTATTTAAAAACAGGAAAAATTTTTATATAACTTAATTTATATAATACGTACCACAGGCTTTAAATTTATAAAAAAAATAAATAAAAAAAAGTATTTAAAACGCGCTTTAGGCTTTATAAATACTAAGTTATGTCTTTTAAATTAATAAATATACTAATAATATTTTAATTTTATATAAACCGCGCCCTAGCTAGGCTAATTAATATAATTTATATTACTTACTTAAATAATATTATTATTTTTTTAAAAAATAAGGAGGAACATAAATAGTATATATAAATAGTTTTTAAAAAACTATGTGATTTTAAGCTATATATAAAAGTTAGTAAATACTTATTTTATATTAAAAAAATTAACTTCTTGGGCTTTATTATAACTATTAATAAAATTAAAATAAAATTAAAAAGGGTTTAGACTATTATAAAGTGGCTAATACTAAAAAATATAAAAAAAGTAATATTTTTTTTAGGATTTTGCGGCTTTTACTAAAGGTTTATTAAAAATTATAGCTAAGTTATAATAATGCTATTTAACCTTATAAAAATTAACATGGTCGCGAAATACCTATTAAAAAAAAAGTATTAAAAATATTTAATATATTACGCCTTAAATTCACGGAGTGGCCCTTATTAAAACACTTTAATTTAAAATTATATATATAATTACAAACCAACACCTTGGGGTATGCTATTACTAAAGTATTATTTTAATTAATAAAAAATATATAGTAATATTTAGTTACCTTTTAATTTTATAAGTTAAAAAACGCAAAAACCTGTTATAAAACTTATAACTTTAAAATACTTGTAATTATAAAATGCTTTTAAGTTTAAAAATACTACCTTAAAGGTAATAAGTTTTTTATTAAGGTACTTATAAACTATAATAATTTATAATAATTTATAATAACCAAGGACCTAACGCGAAGGCAAGCATAATAAATTAAAAAACTTATAGCTTTTAATTTTATTATTAAGTATTATTTAGGTATAAAAAACCTAGTAAATACTTTAAGTAAAAAAGTAAATTATATTTTTAAAAAAGGGAAGGAAAGAGCTGCAGGCGGGATAGTTTTTTATAAATTATAAAAGTAATTAAATAATTAAATACTATTACACCTTAAATTTAAGTTATGGATAAATATGCAAGTAGCTATAATTAATAAAAACTAGTATATAAATAAATTATAACTAAATATTAAAAAATTACTTTAAATAGCCTAAGATTATAATAAAAAGTTTAAGAAAATAAAGGGTAATCTTGCAAA
The DNA here is from genome assembly GCF_003369625.1 of Aspergillus mulundensis. Lineage (NCBI taxonomy): Eukaryota > Fungi > Ascomycota > Eurotiomycetes > Eurotiales > Aspergillaceae > Aspergillus > Aspergillus mulundensis. Next base: position 970,604 of record NW_020797892.1, on the reverse strand, counting down.
TTTAGAACATGCAAAAAATTTTAAGTAATAAAAAGTAGTAAATAATGGCTTATTATGTTTTAAAAACTAAGCTTATATATTAAAATTAATAACACTATATAAAAAATTATAAAAGTAAATTATAATAAACCCCAAAATAGATACTAAGGTGTTAATATTATTATTATAAATATTTTATAAAGGTATTATTAGCTAGACATAACTAAATATATTAAGAAGCATGTTAAAAAATATAATAAATACTAATAAATTACGGTTTATAAACACAAGCTATATAAACTTTTAAAATTACTAAATTTATTAAAAGTGCCTGTAAAATAAATTAGCATAAATTTTATTACTAAATTACTACTTATAAAGTATAATAAGCGCGTGTATAATACCATCCTAGTAGTAATTAAAATATATACTAAATTTATATAATATATTCCTTGCTTAAAAAGTATTAATATAAAATAACTTATAAATATACTTATAAATAATATTTTTTACTTTATTAATATACTAAAAAATATAATTAATAACCGTGAAAGCCTTTTTACTAGTATATTTTAGGCCATGTTAAGCTACTACCTGGGCGCAAAATAAAAACTATTTATTATATATTACCTATAAATAAACAGCTAGACTAAAAGGCAGAACCAAGTTTTTAAGCACTATTTTCGCGCCTATATTAACTAGTACTAAAATAACTAGTTATACTAAATTAAAATAGCATAGTTTATAAATAATAATATATATAAATAATTTATAGGTTGCATACTTACTAAGACCCTTATAAACCTAAAAGCTATTATATATATTAATATTAAGGGACCCAAGCACGTGTTAAATATTAAACTTTAAAAAGCTATAAAATTTAAAAAAATTCGCGTAAAACTAAAAAAGTAATTATAAAAATTAAAAAAAGTAATAACCGTGTAGTATAATAAAAAGCATAAAAAAATAAGCTTTAAAATTAATAACTATATTATACTTTACATAAAAAATATTAAGTTTATAAGGCTAAACTATAAACTAAGTAAAATATTTATTAGCCTATTCTTAATAATTATAAAATAAAAAAGGTAGTTATATAAGCTATTACTTTTATTAAATATACACTAGTTATATAATATTTTTTATATTATACTTTTAAAACCTTATTAAGGTAACTTATTTTAAGCGTTAAATATTGGCCTTATACTAGTAAATAATAAAAAAAAATACTTTATTAAAAAAATTTTTAATATTTATAAATATAAAAGTAAAATATAATATTTTGTAAAGTAGCAGGGTTAAGATAATATAAAAAATAATATATAAAAGCTAAAGGCTTATATTACTAAAACTACGGCACTTAATAAGTTTAAGTAATTTTATAAAAATAAACTATAAAAAGTAAAAAAAAAGCGTACTTAAAAGTTTACTTTTTATAAGCTATAAGTAATTATAAAAAAAAAAGTATATTTTATTTTTACTAATTAGCAGCGCCCGCAGGGCCTTTAGTAAAAAAAATAAAAAAATAAAATAAAAAATAAAATAAAATAAAAAATAAAACTTAAACAAGTGCCTAGGCAGCGTGGCGTGTAAAACCTTAAATACTTAATATAAAAATAACACCTAACAGGGCACTAACACCAACCCTTAATATAAAAGTTAATTAAATAATAACCCTAAATAGTGTTGTAGCGTAATAGATACTAAACTAGAAAAAATATGGATTTATAATAGGGTTAGTAATATAATATAAGGTAAATTAAATATATAAATATATAATTAATGGCTAAAGCCGCGCTAGCACGAAAAATAAAAGTAGTTATTAAGGTAATAATAGCAAAGAGCCTAAAGGCACGAATAAAAATTACACGTAGTATTAGTATAAATAATATTAGTAAAGTATAATTATAACTTATAAATAATAATATTATCACGGACCGCACGGGCACTAGCTAAAAAAAATTTTAAACTAAATATTAGTATAATTAAATTAATAAAAAGGGTAATTATACTTATAGTTGCGGTGGCCTGGATAGCTATAAAAAAGGTATTATAAGTTTTTTTTAATATTATAATATTTATGTTTTCCTATAAATTATTATTATTAATATATATAATATTATATAGGCCTAGGACCCGGAGCAGTTCTAGTTAAATTATAATTATATTAAATATAATATACTTTACTAGGGTTATATAATTATTTTTATAGTAATTATATTTTTTACCCGCGGGCTTAATATATTTAAAATACTAAATTATTACCCACGCATAAAAATAATAACTAATTTTTTAAGTAATAAAAAGTATATATTAAAAATAGTAAGCCTAAAGTAAATTAAGGGGTAGTAAAGCAAGGGGGGCCAGGGCGGGTATTAAAAAAGCTAGGGCCAGGGCTAAAAGTTATACTAAAAATATAAAAAAAATAATAATAATAAAGTTAGTAGTAGGGGCGGCAGCGCAAGCATAATAAAAATAAATTATTTTAAAAAATATATTAATAATTAATATTATAAAGCATAAGCAGGAAAATATAATTTTTATATGCCAAGGGTAAAATAAAAAGTAAAGGCTAAAATTAAGGCTTAATTATTATAATAAAAAAATATAAAATAAAACACTATAACAAGCTAAATAACCACTAATAATAGTATTTAAAGTGTAATATAAGACTATATTAAATATTAAAATAAAAAAAATATAAAGTAAAAAGCAAGCGTGGGAGACCTTAAAAAATAAAATAGGGTTAAAAACATGTAATATAATAAAAGCTATAATAAAGGTAAACCATGTTTAATTTAACTATTAAAAATAGTTTTAAAAACATAAAAATAAGGAGAATTAAATATAAAAAGCTTATTAGCTAAATTAAAAAAATAAGTGTGTAATAAGGCATAAAAAAAAGGTGGATAAAAGGCTAATATAATAACATGTTAATAGCTAAAATAAAATAACCATATATTATAAATAATTACTAAAAGTATTAAAAAAAGCGCAAAAATAAGGAGATTTAGCTATTTAAAACTTAAAGCCTTATTATAAAAATTAAGTATAAAATAAAATAAAATATACAGGCCTAATAATAYTAACACGCGGCTAATACTACTAAAATAAATAATACCATGCTTAAAAAGCATGGGAAAGGGTAAATATAAGGTATTTTAACTTTAAAAATATAATTAAATAATTAAAAAGTAATAAAAATATAATAAAAAAGGCGTATACTTACAGGTGTTATCTTACTTTAGGTATTAAAAAAATTTAAAAAAAAAAAAAAAAGAAATCACAAGGGCGCTTTAATATTAAGACTAAAATATTATACCTAGCCACCGCAGGCAGTAATATTATATTTAAACCTAGTAATAAAGTAAGGTAATTAAATTAATTTTTTACCCTTAACTTTAAATATAAATTATATATAAATTATAACACTTTATAAACCCGGAAATAGCTTATTTTATAATACTTAATAAGATTTATAATTTAAATTATTTTTTATAAAAAAAAATATAAATTTATGGATTGCAAGGGCGCGATTACTTAAAAAAAAAGTATTATTATTATTATTATAATATTATAATTATATAATATTATAATAACGCAATCTAGTGGCCTAAGGCCGCCTAATAAAGAAACTTTAGCGCTAATCTAACCACGCGGCGGTTAGTTATGTAATATATAAAATACCAAGTTTAACTTAAAACTCTAACTTAAAGAATTAGCAATTAGTTCCTACTATAAATACACAACGCTTTCCTATTGCGGTAATTCACGTTCTCCTAAGCTCAGCGCAGTATATAAAGGCGCCTCACAGGAATACTATTAGCAGGATAAAATTATTATATAAGTTATTAATAAAAAAACTACTTATCTTAAAAAAAAAGCTAGATATTAGTATTATTTAAAATATATATTATATAATTATAAAATATAAAAAACTTATAATATTAAGGCATTAGCCTGGATTATTTAAAAAAAATAGTTATTATTAATATTATTAATTATAAAAAGCTACCCCTAGTAAATAGCTATAGTATTTTTTTTAAAAATAATTTAAACTACTTATAATAGGTAACTGTTATAAGGATTTTTAAAAAAATTAAATTTAAAAAAAGCTTAGGTTTTATACTTTTTAAATTATAACTTAACTTTAAGCGCCTATTATTATTACCAAGAATAAAGTTAATTATAATTAAGCTATTAATAAAGGCGTGGGTGTTAAAAAATACTTTATGTTTACTTATATTAAAGTATTATAAAAAAAAATAAAAAAAAAATTAAAAAAAATTAATAAATTTTAAAAAAAATACTTGGGGGAGAGGCAGGTATATATAAAAAAATTTATTTAAAAATTTTTTATATAAATTTGCGTAGTACCTTTAAATAAACTATATTATTTATTAACTATGCTTTTATATTACTTTTAATTAATAAAATAATATTATTATTAGCCAAGGTTAATTAAAAAGTACCATGTAAAATTAATTATAAGTAAAAACTAAAAAATAAAAATTAATTTTTATATAATTTAAAGACTGCCCCTGTAATTTATTAATTATTATAATATATATTGTAGTGGGGTTGCACCCTAACATTGATTCCTATAGTACTTATAGCCTTGCTACCGGCCTCCTATACCTAGTCTATTATTTACCCTAATATATATGTTTTTTTTTTTATTATTATTTCTACCTATATTACATATTGTCTAGTCCTAGGTCCCCGCTATTATTTAATTTTTTTTAGCTTTTATACTTTAATACTACCCCTTTATATATTAGTAATTAACACAGGGCATGTTTTTTTAATATTATAAAGGTAAAAAGGGCGCCTGCCAAACCCCTAAATTAAAAGTTTTTAATACTAGTAGCTATACCTTGGTAACTTAGGCACTAAAAATTATTAAAAAAAAAGGTAAAAAACTATTAAGGCTTAAAGGTTAAAAAAAATTAAATAGTAAGTATAAATTAAACTTAATAAGCAAGGTAGGTGGGCCGCGCATAAAGCGCCCTAGTAATTTTTAAAAAAATAATAAACTAAAAAATCCTAAGAAATACTAATTACCTAATAAACAGGATAAATTAAATAGTAAAATTAGTAAATTTAATATAAATATAACTAGTAAATTTAAAGTAAAGCTCCTAGGGGCTTACCTAGATAGTTATACTAGGTGCTTAATAATAAAGTAAGAATATTTTATAAGTCCCTTTTTATAATTATAAAGTTTTATTCTTTACCAAGCATTTACAAACCTAGCCCTTTAAAAAATTATTTAAAATTTTTAATATATATAAGTCTACTGCCTACTTATTAACTTTTATTATTAAGTAAAAATATTTCACGCATTTAAGTTTTTAAATAAAAAAGGTGGTAAAAATATTAAATAAATACCCATGCCTATATTTAAAAATTTTAATAATATATTCCCCGCGGCTAAAGGTAAGCCCGGTAGTATTATTAATAAAATTTATATACCCTTTAATAACTCCCGCGGTAGCAATACCAGTATTTTTAAAAATATAAAAAGCATGGTAAAAAAAAAGTATTACCCTTTATTAATTACCCCTATATTAATTCCCGGTACTTTAGGCATATTTATATTTAATAATAGGAATATAACTAGGTTTTTAAAAATATATAAGTAAGCCTATAAAAACTAAAATATTTATAATAAACTAAAAAAAGTTATTTAAGTAGCAGGCTACTATAGTTATAGTATTTTAAATATTATTAAAAATCTAAAAGGGTACGCCAAACAAGACTAAAAGGTTTTAAAAACTATTATATTAAATAAATACTAGTACCTTAACTAGTGCTAAATTAAGTAATTATACTAGTATTTTAAAAAATTTAAAAGCTAGCCATGCACGTGAATTAACAACCTTTATAATTATATTATAAAATATAATATAATTTTAGCCTAAGTTATATAAATTAGTAAATTAAATAACTATACCTAATATATTTAGCTAACCCAAGGCCTCCCAAGTAATTTAGCCTAATAAGTTCTTAAAAAATCCAGGCTAAAAATAGGGAGCTACTACTAGCTTAAGTATAAGGTAATTAAAAAGCACATGCTAAATACCCTAGTAGTAAAAAAACTATACCTTAAGGTTAGTAAAAAGGTTATTATATTTTTAAAAAAAAAAAGCTAAAAAAAAAAAGCTATATTTTAAATATTTCTAGGCACATAGCTAGTATTTTAGTAACTAAAAAACCCCTAGTTTTATTTAATAAAACCATAAGCTAGTAAAAAAGGCACCTAGGTTTTATATAAAATAATTTTTAAAAAATTATAAAAGCTATTAAAGTATTATAACTAAACCTTAAAGCTATAATAGCCTAGCAGGCATAATAACCTCCCTACCCTTTAAATATATAGCAGGCGCTGCCCCCCCAAGCATTTATATACTAAACCGCTATATATATTCCCTTTTAAATTAAAACCGCCCTTTAATAATACCCGCCCTAGTAGTACTTATTCTAGTAATACCTACCCTAGTAGTACCTGCCTTAATAATATTAAGAATAATAATATTTACTTAATAATATATTAGTACTCCTAGTTTAAGCGCCCTTATTTTATAATAACTACTATTATTATAGGACCTTAAAATACCGCGTAGGCACTTATATTATATAAATAGTAAATATAATAAATAAAATATATTATAAAAACCTAAATATTAATAAACTACATGTTAGCAAGGCAGGAAATAAAAAACCTAAAATTAAAGGCTAGCTAAAAGTATTAATAATAAAGCACGTGCTAGAAGCTATTAAAAACTAGTTAAAGCTAAAGTTTTTAAGGGTAAATATTAGTGTTATTAAAGCCTTAGTTATTAAGCTTATAAATACTAAAAACCTAAAAAAAAACGCCAAGAATAGTAAAAACTTTAATTATAAGTTTAATAATTTAATTAAGGTATAACTATAGTTATTTATAGCTAATAAATAAGTTAAAAAATATAAAGCTACTAATAATAAGTACCCTATTATTTAATTAGCAAGATTTAGCCAGTATGTAAATAAAATAATTAAAAAGTTTAAGCTTTTAAAAAACACGAAAAAATAGCCCCGGGTGGAAAAGGTAATAAAAGCTATAAAAATTAAAAAAAAAAAAAAAAAAAAAAAAAAAAAACCTTAGGCTATTATTTAATCCTGGCTTGTAGCTAAAAATAAGCTAGTAATTAAGTTAAAAAAAAATACTAATAAACTTTATACTTAACCACGTACTTTAGCAACCTATAATTAATATTATAATTAATAACCTTTTTAAGGTATTTAAATGCTTATACTTTATATTTTTTTATTAACTTTTTATAAATTTAAGCCCTTTTATTACTATTGCCTAAATTTTTTAAGTAACCTTAAAAAATATAGCTACTATAAACCCGTGGTTAAAACCTAAGTTAACTAATAATATGCTCTTTTAACCCGCGCAAGTAGCACTTATAAATATTATTATAAAAGGCTTAAGGTCTAAGCTCCTACCTAGTAAAAAAAATTTTTATATATTCCTAAGTATTAAAATCTTAATTAAAGTAAAAAAATAATTTATAAAGGTGCTCCTGGACACCAGCGCGGAACTTAATATTATTAATAAATAATTATATAAAAAAATTAACTTGCCTTATAGGTTAAAGCCGCGGGTAAAAATAGTAATTATAAATTAAGCTAAAAGTAGCTATATAGGCATTATAAAAAACCTTTTAGTAATTATTAATAATCTTATATATTAAAGTATTAACTATTTTATGCTAAATAACTTAAAAAAAAAATTTATTTTAGGGAGGCCTTTCCAGCACTAAGCCTTATTTATAATAAATATAAAAAAAAATAGTAATATAAAGTATATAATTTATTTTACTAATTATAACTAACTTTTAAAAATTTATGTACCCTAGAAGCCATTACTAGCTAGATATAAAAAAAATATTTAGCCTAAATAAAATTTAAAAAACCAAGCAAGAATTATAATATTAGGCGGTTACTTATTATAAAAGCTAAAATAATAATACCAGGGGCCCTAATATAACTAATAAATAAAAGCCTTAATAAAATAAATAAATACCCAAGCTGCGCCCGAGCGCCTAAAAAATTAAAAATTAAAATAATTTTATATTTAGTTAAATATAAAATTATTAAATAAGTTAAATATTACCTAAACACTCCCTAGCCACTTAAAAATCTAAAAATTAAGTTAATTTCGCGCCTGGTAATTTCGCGTTTAAATAAATATAAAATTATTAAGCTAATTATAAGCTATAAATTTATAATTACTAAGTTTATACCTAATACACCTAACACATGTAAAGCACCTGCTAATAAAGTTACTTAAAAATTATTAAAATACCTAAGTAAACCCCTAAGATATATTTAATAAATAAGGTATAAAACTAAAAAAATATAAGAAATATAACCTTTAAATATAGCCTAACTAGTAACCTTATTTAAAAAAAAAGCTAATAAAGTATAACTAGTAAATAGCGTAAAAAAAGGTAATATATTAAAAAGCATGGAAAATTAGCAAGAACTTTACCTTAAGTAATACTATTTTTTTTATTAAGCGCCCGAAGCAAGTACTAAGTTTAACTTTTATTTTTAATTATAAATTACTTAGTTCCCGCGAGGAACCTAACTAACACCTAAAAAAGTTATAAAGTTAAAAGTTAAAAACTAGTTAATAGCACAGGAAAAAAAATACTACTAAATATATTATATTAAAAAAAAGGAGCGCTAAAATAAAAAACTAAGAATATTAGCCGCGTGTAACTAAAGGTAGCACCCCTATAGTAATTATAAATAGTAAAATACTAAGCATGGTAAGTACCTTTAATTAAGATTTTAAGAGCGGCCTAAAAAATAGTAGTTAAAATACTTAAAAAATACTTAAAGGCTGGAATATTTAAACACTCCCAGGGCCCTTATAAAAATTTATACTTTTTAATTATTAAAAAAATACCTGGTACTTACTAACTAGTAATTAATACTACTAAGCTTAATAAGGTTATTATATAAGATATAAACCTTTTGCTAAATATTAATAAGTTTTTTAATAAGTTTATTAGCATAGCTGTGGCATCCCTTATTAATTAAATATTTAGGTATAACTAAATTACTTTAAACCCTAAAAATAGGGATAAAACCGCTATTTATATTATAATAAGTCTTTTTTAGTAAATAATTATTATATAAAAAGCTATAAACTTAGTCGCCTAGTTTATTAGGATTAAAAAAAAGATTTTAAAAAAACTAATTTTACTAATAGTATAGATATTTTTAAATAATATTAGCGTGAAAAAACCCAAGACTAAGTATAATAATAAAAAGGCTTTACTAGAAATTTAATAATATATATTAAAGCACTTAATAAACCTAAATCACGCGCTTTACCTAGTAAAGCTTGCTAGTGTTATAATCTTAATAAAAAAGTTATAATTTTATATAAAAAGGCTTAAAATTATAAGATAGGTATGTAATTATAATAAAAAGTATTTTAAAGTAATAAAAATAGCTAAGGTTCTTTACTAACCCAAGCCTTAAAATATTAAGTAAGTTTATAAATTTACAGGGCTAATAGCTAGGTTTAAAATAATTATTAATTACTATATTTAAAAAGCTAAACTACTACACCTGCTACTTTGTAAAAACACCCGCTAGTAATAAAAAAAAAAATAAAAAAACATTTTTATCCGCCTGTAAAAAATTATTATAATATTCCCATGCGTGCTACCTATTAACTATATTATTATTTTATTAATAATTATTTTAGTGGTAAACGCAAGCCTAGATAAATAGGGGGCGTGTATTATATAAAAAAAAATAAAAAATAACACGCGGTAAGATATAACTCTAGTATATAAAATAATATAAAAAAATAATATAATATTAAAAAAAAAAATATTAAGGCCTTATAATAGCTTTTAAAAAGCTTAGGTTTTAGCTATATAAAGTGTATTTTTTTTTAAAAACCAACGCTAATACCCTAGTAAGCTAGTTAAATAAGTTAGTATTTAATTTACTAGGCGCGCTAGTAGTAAGTTAGTTAGTATAAATTTAAATATTTAACTTTACTATAAAGCACGTACTAGGTAATAAAAATATAATTATAAATACTTTATCACGCAGGCCTATTATAAAGAAAAATATAATATAAAAAAATATTAAAATTAATATTAATAAATAAGTAAAAGTAAAACTAAAAGTAATTAAGGCATAAATATAACTAACTAGGGCAAGGGCTTTTAGTAAGTTTATAAAAACCTTAAAAAACTATAACCTACTATTAAAAAAAAATAAAAATAAACCTAACCTAAAGGTAAGTATATTTTTAAAAGGCTATTATTTAACAAGGTATTACAAGATTACCTGGTACCTAGTAACCCTATTAAAATTACTAAAAATAAGCTAGTTAAACTACTATAAGCTTTAAGCCGCTGCTATTATTTATATTTTATATAAAGGCCACCTATTTTAAAAAGGCTTTAAAGGCCAACTAGTCTAATAAGTAGTTAATAATATAAAAAAATACTATATAATTCTTAAGGTAATATATAAAAAATTAGGGTATTAGGATTACAAAGGCACTTATAATTACTTATTTTTTAAATACTAGTGGTTAGGTAGCTATATAAATATAATAGCTTTAATAAAAAAATACCTTACCTGCCAAGTTAGAAATCCTTAATAAAAGTATAAAAAACTTTATTCTACCATCACGCTGCTTTTTTTTAACATGTTTAATATTAATATTATTTACATGTTTTTTAACACTAATTTTAGGTATATAGTGCTAAAAACTTGCCTATTATTAAAATAGCTTAAAGGCAAACCACTAGTTACCGCGAATATACCTGCTATTATAAAGTTTTTATTTAAATATATTATTTATAAATTTAAAGTTCCCCGCTAAATAGTCCTGGATAAAAAACTAAAAATAAAAAGGGAAGTTATTAATATTTTTTTATAAAAGTATAAGGTTAAGCAAGCTAATATTTTACTATAGCACCTAAAAGTAAACACCACTATTAAATATATAAACTAAGTTATTAAAAATATTATTAACAAGCTTACTAATAGTACTAAAAAAGGCTAAACCTAACACTTTTACCTAATACTATAATTTATTTAATTAATAACTTATAAAACCACTGGAATAACTCTTATTTAAATACTTATAAGTTAAAAAGTAATTTTTTTAATTAAACTTAAAGTACCCATATGGGCAACCCTACCTTAAAAAAATGTTTATACTTAAAAAGACCTAATTATAATAAAAACCTAATAAATTAAAAAAAAAAAATAAAAATATAAAAAAAGCGGTTTTGTAACTAGAACATATTTAAAAAAAAAATAAAAATATTTAAAATAATAACCATATTATTAAGCATATATTATTAAAAAAAGGTAACTACATGCTCCTATAAAATAGTAAATAAAAGTAAAATTTAAAAATAATAACTAAACTATAATTTTAATAGCTAGGACCCTACTAAATTAAGAAAGTATATATTAATATTAAAGCTTATTAACTAAGTAAACTTAATAGCACACGCATGGCCTATATAATAAATAGCAACAGGTTAAAGTTATTTTACCTAAATAAAAATTTTACTAGTAGCACCGCGGAACCCAAAAAGCAAGGTAAAAAATAAAAAGTAAAAAAAAACTAGAACATAAAAAACTAGGTAAATATAGTGGTGGAATAAGAAGCTAGCTAGGTGCTAAATAAATAAAATCTAGTTATTATTATACCGCCGCCACTGGCTAAGATAAGTTAAAAAGTTACTAAGTAAAAAGTAAAAAGTTAAGGAGTTACTAAGTAAAGAGTTAAGAAGTTACTAAGCAAAAAGTTACTAAGTAAATTTTTTTTATATTTTACCATTAGTTAGTTTTTTTTATATTATCTTTTATTAGTTAATTTTTTTTATGTTACCCCCTATTAGTTAAAATTAATTTTTTTATATTTTACTTATTATTACCTAAACCTGCTTTAACCATCGTGACTTGGTGCTTTTTAAAAATTTTATATTTTTTATTTTTTTTTAACTCTTGCTATTTAATCTTATGGTTTCCCTAGTTTATAATATTACCTTTACTTATTATTTTTTATTATTATATACTACTTTTTTTTATTAACTACCTGCTTGCCTAAATTATTATTACTTATACTAAGGTACTAGGTATTATAACTATAGCCCTATTATTTTTTTTTAATTTTAACCCCTTTAAAAAAAGTAAGAAAGTAATAGCTACCTAACATAAATACTAAAAAAAAAATAAGTTAAAAGCCTTTTAACCTAGCAAAGGTACTAGTACTAAGTATGCTAAAACTTACTAACCTTATAACTACTAAGTACTTAAAAGCTAGGATATTTAAAAACCTAATAATAATTATAATAATAAAAGTGCCTCTCCGCGTACGCGGATAAGTTTACTAATTAATATTATTTAGTACTACCCCTTTTAATTATTAGGCTTTTACTAGCCCTAGCAGCGTGCCTTAACCTTATATTTGCTAAATATTTTAAAGCAAACCTAAATAACCATAGGTGCTATTTTTTTTATAAAGTAGTAGTTAATTAAAATTAAACTAGTAACTTATACTAGTATAAAAAAAGCTATTTAAGCTATTAAAAACACGCCGCTTAACATATAATATAAATAATAAAAAAAGCTATTTATAGCGCTATTTATTATAAAAAATAATTTAAAAAATACTATTATAAAGCTTTAAAAATATATTTTAAAGGCTAAGGTGTGGAAAGTAACTAACTCTATAGCTATTAATAAAAATAAGTTTTAAAATATAGCTAAGAAAGCTATTAAAAACATGGAAAAGTAGCGCGCTAAAGTAAAGGGGATTTAAAATACCCTTATTTTTAAGTATTATAATAACAAGAATTAAATAAATATTATTATAAATATTTTTAAGCATGTGTAATTATAACTATTAGCTAAAAGGATTTAAAAAATATTTAATAACTTAAGTTTAAATACTAAATAATAAGTTATTTAAAATAATATTAATAATGCCATGGTGAATCGCGTGGGTAATAAAAAATAAAAAAAATATATAATATTAGTTATTATACCTAAAAATATTAACCACGCCCTAAGCATGCCTTTTTAGCCTAGTTATAATAATTACTACTTAAAAAAATTAAGATTAATTATAAAAAATAATAAACTTGTTTGTGCCCGGGACTTTATAAATAATAAAATTAAAAAAAATTAGCTAGTAACTTCCCGTGCGCCTATTTATATACTAGGTTTAGTTAAAACTTCCCGCGCCCTAAATTAGCTATTAACCTAATTATTATTTTAATTTAGCCTTGCTTTATTATTTAGCTATAACTTAATTACTTAAAGCTAGGCTAAATTACACGCCTTAGGCCTTTTATAACTAGCTAAAACTAAACTTATAAAACACGCCGCCGCCTATAATATTATTTTTTAGGAAATACTTAATAAATTTAAAAGTTATATTTTAACTTACTCCTAGTATACTAATAATACTATATTTCTTAACTTACCAGCCCTAGGAGCCCGCCACTAAAAATAGGTAAGTATAATTAGTTAAGGGTTAGCTTATAGTACCATAGTCTTATATATATTAATAAGTATAAACTAAATATTTATTACTAGTATTTTATATTTACCTGGACATAAAATAACCAGCTAATTAAAAAAACTGCCACCGCGCACTACTAGCCGCTAAGTAATAAAAATAATTATATAAAAAATATTATAAAATAGCGCGACTAACCTAGCACAGGAAGTTACTAAAAATTTATACCTATTTAAATTTATAAAAGTATTAGCCCCGCCTACTAAAAGCAAAAACACCTATTATTATATATAAGTACTAACCACTATTAATTCCGTAATTAAAACTAGTAAAAAGTAAAGTGCCACCCTACAAGCACACACCTTATAATAAATTTATAAAGGGACTATACTAGTATTAAAAAAAAAACGCTAGTATATATACCACCTTTATATAAAATAACTAAAGGGAAAAATTAGTATAAAAATTAACTTACTTAACAAAGTGCTGCGCCCTTGTGTTAAATTTATTTTAAAAAATTATTTAAATTTAGGTAATATTATAATAAGCAAGGCTTACTTTATATAGTTTTAATAAAAAATTTAACCTTTACGCCTAAAAAATATACTAGGTATTTATTAATACTATTATAAGTATTTTTAGCTCCCTAAGTTACTTTTATACCTTAATATTATAAAAATTACCCGCGGCACTCTCCCTAGTAAATTATAAAAAAAAAATTATAAAGGTTTATTTAATAACCAAGGTTTTATTAATATTAATAGTCTTTTTAACTATTTAGCCAAAAAACTTAAAAATCTAGCGCCTAAAAAATATAAACTAAATACCTAATTTTTAGACCTTGCCTAAAAAAAAATAAATATTTATTTTTACTACCTACGCAAGTACTAAAGGGCGCTAAACTATGGCTAGCTATAAAATACTTATTATACTATTATTTAATAGCTTATGCGCTAGGACCTATTTTATTAGGCCTAGTATATTATATTAAGGCCTAATTATAAGTACTAATTAATTTTATATTTATACTATATAAAGTACGCCCAGCAAGAAAACTATACCTACTTTTAATATATAAATATTAATATTAACCAAGCACTTTAAGATAAATAAAAAGTAAATATTATTTAGGAATTATTATTACTAAATATAAAAAATAATAATAATTATATTAAGGTTTTATTAAATATATATTAAAAAAACAAGGTAAAGGCATAGCTAGCACGGGTAAAGGTATAAAATAGTATTAATAACCTTTTTAATTTAGTTAACCGCGTGAAAAATAAAAAGTAAACTAAAAATAATATTAAATACTTTTATATAAACTAAAAAAAAAACCCCTACTTATAATTTATTATATAAATTATATACCTGCTAGTGCCGCATAAATTTACTAAACTAGTTATAAAAATAAGGCGCATGGTATTACCCTAGTATATTATTATATTAGCTAATTATTAAATACTTAAAATAGTAAAAAAAGGCACCTAAAAAAAATTAATTATTATATATTATAACCTTATGCCCGGCCCTACCTTCCTATTTAGTTTTTTAAATTATTACTTAAAAATTTTATAATTATTTACCCTAACTATTTAACTCCAGGGGCTAGGAGCTATTAGTAATACCTTAATAAAATATTATAAATAAAATTTAGCCAAGGTGGTTAATAAAATAAAGCTAGTATTTAGCCTAAATATATTTATTAGGCATAACTTTTTTAAGTCCTAAAAAAAAAGGCTATTTTTATTATTATAAATATATACATGCGGTTTTAAAAGCTAAAATAAGAGTATTTTAGTAACTTTAGCTATAATTATTATAAAATAATACTACCCCTTGCCCCTATTCCCGCCCATATAACCATGGCTATTAAAAAAGTGCTAAATAAAGCTAAGCCGCCTGTTAATTATTATTAGTGCTTTTTACCCCGGTAAAACTAACAAGCTTTAAAATATATTTACTAAATTACTTAATTATTGCCTGTATATAACACTAATAAAAAAAAAAAAAATAAAAAAAGTAAAAAAAAAGGCCTAGTAAAAACTAGCTAAGTAAAGCATAGCTAGCTATTATACTTTAAAACACTGCCTTAGGGAAAAATAAAAAATATAAGTAAGAAAAAGTCTTACCTACTAGTAAGTTTTAGCCCCCCCTAAAAAAATATAGTGGGGTTATACCTTAATATTAATTTTTATAATATTTATAGCCTTGCTACTAGCCTTTTATATTTAGTTTATTATTTACCTTAATACATACATTTTTTTTTTTACTATTATTCCTACCTATACTACGTACCATCCAGTCCTAGGTCCCCGCCACTGTTTGGTTCCTTTAGCTCCCATGCTCTAGCACTGCCCCTCCACAATATAAGCTAAACTAAAAATTAAACCTAGGTAAGTATAAATAAAAACTTACTTTTTATAAAAAATAGTTACAGGCGCGGGAGCAAGACTTTATTATTTTTATATTAATTATTTTTTATAGTATTTTAGTATTTTAAGCACTTTTAACTAATTTAGGTTATAATTAGCCAAGTTTTATTATATAAACTATTAAAAAAATTATAATTTCATGTTAGTAATACTAGGAAGCTAGGTTTTAGGTATAGGTCCCTTATTAAAAGGCTTAAAAATTAAAAATTATATAGGAATTCTAGGGTGTATTTTTATTAATAGTTTTTTTAATACTATTATAATAATTTAAAAAGGGCAGGTAAATAGTAATTTTAAAAATAGTAAATAAAAGCTTAAAGTTAAAAATATTTATATTTATATTAAAAGGTGTTAAAATTATATAATTAGTAAATATGTTAATATATAGCTTATAGTATATTACTTAATTTTAATATAATATTAACAGGGCACCAAGCTTAAATAAAAAATATATTTTAAATATAAAAAGTGCTAAATTTAAGATTATATATAAAAAGTTAGGGATTTATATAAAACCATGCATGGTAATATTATAGTTTAGTAAATATAGCCACTATATTAAAAATAATTATTTTTATATAAATTTTAAAGGCGCATGTTTTTAATAAAAATAATAACCTTAATGCCATTTTAAATAACTATATACTAAATATATATACCTATAATTATAAATTAATTCCCACGCGGTATAACCAGCAGGATCTATTAAAAATTATTACCTAAAATAATAAAAATATTACTAAAAGGGATATCGCGTATAGCTATATTTTTAATATTATAAATATTTTATAGTATATATTTAATAATATTAAAAACATGCTTATTTATTATTAGGGTTTTATCCTAAATAATTAAAGATATTTTTATAAGAGTTTAATAAGGGTACTTTTTTAATAAATATTATAAAATAAGTCCTTTTTAATTAAAACTAGGATATAAAATTATTTATAAATAGTATAGCTACTAGGTAGTAATAATATTATAATACTAGTAAAGGCTATATATAAAATAATTTAATTAAAAAAATAAAAGTACTTGGCCAAGGCCTTGTATAAATAAGTCTTGCTTGCTAAAGGTTAATATATATATTAATAAAATATAGATTAATATACTAATACTATTAGGGTTATAAAAAAAAAGCATATTAAGCTTAGTATAATTATAACCACCTTTTTAATTTAATTAAAAGCTATTTTTTACCTATTATTAAAATTTATATACTTTATTTTAAAGTCCTAACGCATGTTACTAATATTATAGGCAGTTTCTTGCTAAATTTTATGGTTATTAAATTTTTTAAGGTTTTTTTAAGGTAAAATAGGCTTTAGTAGCCTAAAATTATTTAAGGTTTTTTTATAAATAATTAATATATGGCTAATATATTATAAGCTAAAGTTTAAATTTAAATTATTTTTTAAAGGGTTATAAAAAACTTTATTAAAATTAAAAGCCTAATATTAAATTAACTAAAATAAGTTATTATAAATAAAATAGTTATAATTATTTTAAATAGCCCTAGTATAGCCACGGGAGAGTAACACCTTTATTATTATAGTAATAAATATTTTATATAGTACTTTGCTAATTATAAAAATAATTACCTTTTAAAAATAATTTAGCTACTCCTGGTCCTATATTAAAATCCCCTGGGTATAATAAGCCTTTTAAAAAAATTATATAATTAATTATTTATAATATAAAGGTTTTTAAAGCTCTTGGCCCTAGTAACTATTATTAAAAGGTATTAAATATAATACACCTTATTATTTAAGGGTAATAAATAATAAACTTAGCTAAATATTTTTTAGGCCTTTCTTGGCTTTTAGCGCTTTTTATTTTAGGTAAAATAAAAGGGAAACTTTAAATATATATACTACCTAGCGCCAGGGTTAGCAGGGTTATAATTATAAGTAAAGTACTTTAATAAGTATAATATATTATTTTATAACATGTTTTTTAGCTTTATTATATTATTTACTTAATTATTAAAAATTATAAAGTGTTTCCTAGGTAAATAAATAATTAAGGCTATAACTAGGGGCTTTATTTTATTAACTAGGTACTTTATTAACTTTTAGGCTGCCTTTAAGGTATTTATATATTAATTATTTATATACTTTATGGTTTTATTAAAGCTTATTTTTATAGTTATCTGGTTAACTCCCTTGTAAAGGTATTTATATAAATAATAAATAACCTTAATACTACTATATATTTTAATATTAATATAGGCCTAATACTTCTAGCTTAAGTAAGGGTTATATAATACTATTTACTTATTACTAATATATATTTTTTTTATTAAATAATTAATCTTAATCTTGTACTAATTTAAATCCTAGTATTAGTAATTAAAATAACTATTATTTATAATATAGGTTTTATTATAAAACTTTTTAAAAAAATACTTAAAGTATTTACTATTATTATTCATGCACGGGGCCTTTAAGTTATGTTTATTATAAAATATATATATTATAATAAAAATAATAATATTATATAGCTATATATTATATTTACTATTTTTATTTAAAATTTTTACTAAAATAATTTTATTTAAAACCTTAGGTATTAAAAACTAATTCCTGTTTAATAACTAAACTAAGATATAGGTATAAAATAAATTATATTTTTAAAACTTAATAATATAAACATGGGCGCAGGTTTCCCTAAAAATATTATTTTTAAAAATTCTTTTTAATAAAATATAAAGCTTAAGCCTAAACACGTGGGTTATTAAGTTAAAATAATTAAAGTACCTTTAAATAATTTTATTAATATTTAATATTTTTATAAGCTTATTTTAAATTTCTTGCCACCGGGGGTTTATTATAAAAATAATAAATAATATTAGCCTATTATATTTTACTATAATAGTAAAAGAGTTTTAGTAACACTTTTACTTATACTAGTTATATTTAATAAAGGTAGTAGGTAGGATAACCTACTTATTAATAACCCTTAAATAACCCTTTATATAAAAATTTTTTATTAATTACTTAACACGCGAATAGCTAGACCCAAGTATTATTTTTTAGTTAAAGTAGTAAAAGTTAAGATTTTGCTATTTAAAAATAATATAAAGGTTATAAAAAAGTTATTAAAATAGGCCTACCGCGCGCTGGAATAGGTTAAATAAATTAAGTTAAATATAAAAATAAAACCATGCTTATATTTAATTAGTAAAATTAGTATTTTATATTATAATATTAAATTATATAATAGCACCCTTATAAAGCTATATATTATAATAAGAACTAACACCCTTATTTAGCCATAATAATATAAAATAAAGTAAAAAATAAAAAGGGTAATTTTAATATATTTTTATAAGATATTACTTACCCTTTTACTTAATTAAGGCTATTTTATTTTTAAGATTATAGGGAACTTTATTATATAATATATTATTATTAACTAGTATAAGCTTTAGGTAAAAATAATATTTTTAATAGTTTAAATAATAGCAAGGGCTATAAAAGTCTAGAATAAAAGTAGTATATTTATACTTTAAAAAAACTATATTAAATACCCTGCCGCCCTTTTTATTTTTAGTTAGGTAAAATAAAATATTAATATAAAGTTTAAATAAGTTAGTTAACTCCAGTAAATTAGCTACCTTTATAAAAAATTTATAAAGGGGGTTAGTTTATTAAAAAAAAGTATTTAAATTATATAATAATTACTTTATATAGGTTTTAAGCTAGAAATTATGCTAGGTATAGATTTTAAAAGTAATATTTAATAAAATTATATAAAGGCTAGTATAAAGGGGTCAGGAACCTACTTATAAAGTTAGTAAAAAAATAAATAAATAAGAATATATATATATATTATATAATAGCTTAATTTAATAATATACTTATTTTTTAATTTTATATACCTATTACTAGTTTATTATTAAAAAATCTAAGCCCTTTTTATTATTTATTAATACTATTACTATAGCCAAGTTTAAGGTATTAATATATTAGCAAAAGCTATTAATAATAGGTATATTATAGCTAAATAGCTTTATAAGCTACTTATTAAATAAAGGTTAGGTAAGCCATAGGTTAATATTATTATTATTATAATATTTTTTTTAGGTTACCTTACTAGATTTTATATAACTTTTTAAGTTTTAAAATAGTGTATAATAATTTAAATACTATATATTTATATAGCCTAGTATTAAGTTTAAAAGGTCCCTAAGGTAAAAGTTAAATATTATTAAAATTAAGCTATTTTAAATATATTACTTTTTATAGTAGTATTTACTATACTTATATAACCTAAAGTTAATAAATAATAAGTTATAATATATAATATAAGCACAGTGGGTATTTATAAAAAATATAAATATTAAAATTAATAATTAATATAATACTAAGTTATTAATAACCTAATTTACATGTTATAAAGCACGGTATTCTAAGTACCTAGTATAACAGGCTTTATATAAAAATATATAGGTATTATAAAAACACCTTAAAACTTTAGTATAAACTTAACTAAAATACTAAAAAAAAATAAACTTTAAAAGTAATATATAAAATTAAATATATAGCTAATAATTAAAAAGTAAAAAAACCTACCTAATAAACTATTATAGCTAGTATTAATATTATTATTAGCTAGGGTGGTAGCTAGGGTAACTAGCTAGGCTAGCTTAAAAAAAATAATAAGTATAAAAATTAGGGTAAGTAAGTAACCTAGGCTATAATTAAATATAATACTAGGATTAATACCTAGGGTATATAAGTATAATATAGCTAGGTTACCTGGGGTTAAAGTTAATATTAAAAATAAATAATATTTAATTTTTAAAAAAGGTAATACTAGGCTATTAGTAACTAAAGTATTAGGGGTAGTTACTATAACTTTATTATAGTAATTTATATACTTAGCATGGTAATATTAAATTAAAAAGCTTATAATATATATAACATAAAATTAATGCTTACCTAGCCACCTAAAATAATTAAAATTATTTAAATTAATTTTATAGGAATTATAGCATAGGCTTTATGTAAAAATATTATACTTACTTAAAATACTCTAGCTATATTAACTATAGTAAGTAACAGGCACCTAGTAATAATAAAAATAAAAAGGTATTATTATAAAAAATTATAATTTATAAAAAATTATAATTATAATTAAAATTAAAAAAAAGAATAGTTTCTAGTATAAATAAGGGAGAGGAAAGTAAGTATATATAGTTTTTAAGAAAAATCCTAAAAAAATATTATAGCATGTATTAAAAAGGCTATACTATATTAAAAAATAGTACTTAAAGTTATATAAATAAGCCATGTAATTAATAATTAAAAAAAAATTATACTAGCCTAATTAAAATTAAACTAAAAAATAGTTTACCCAGGAAAATTAAGCACCAAGGCTAATAATAAGGGGTTATTATATAACTAGCTACTATTAAGATTTTAAAAGGTAGTTATATATTAATATATAATAACCTTAATTAAAAAAATACTAAGTAAGTATTAAACTTATTAAAATACTAAAATTTATACTAAGTAAAGTTAAATTTAACCTATAAATTTAAAATATAATAATAGCATAATATATATATTTTAGCTATAGTTAATAGCTACTAAAATAACTTAAGTATACTAAGTTATATAATATATAATTTTACCCCTAGCCCGGGAAACCAACCTTTTTAATAATTATAAAGCCTTTTATTTTAGTAATATATTACCTACCTTTTTTACCTGCTTAAATTAGTATATATAGTTACTAAACCTCTTGCACTATATTCTTATTTATTATTTATTATAATTTATTATTATTAAGGTTAGGAAGCCGTGGCCGGTCCTTTAAACGCTACTAACCTTAATATAAATACTTATAGTATTATTATAAATAATTTTTAATCTAACTTATTAAATATTATTAATTATATTTATTATATTAAGTATTATTAGTATTAAAAACCTTATTTAACTAGCTAAAAATAATACTTATATAAGATTAATAACCCTACTAGCTATTACCTTTTATAAGTTAATACTAGTAATAAAATAGCTATACTATAATAATTTACTAGGCTTTTTTTACCCCTATTTTACCTATTAATTAAACTATTTTTTTAATTATTATTTATAATATTTTTAGTACTCTTACTTTTTATATTTACTCTTATTATATTACTATTATTTTATAATTATTATTTAATAGCGCTAACCCTTACCTAAAATATACTATTTATAGTACGCCGGGCCTAGCCTAAGTTTATAATTACTTAGTATTATAAAATTATTTACTAAAAATTTAAAAAAAAGGCTTAAATATAATTTATTTAATAGGATATTTAACTAATAACAGGGCCCTTTTAAGTTAATATTAGTTTTTTATTATATAAGTTATTAAAGGGCTACTAAATAATACCTATTTTATTAAAACCTAGTTAAGTTTTTTAAAAAATAATAAAATATTATTATTAATATTAGCGTGCTATACCAGGTGTATAAAAAACTATTAAAAAATTATTTAGGTAGTATTTATATTTTATTTTAGGTAATAAAATATATAATAAAAAAATAAAATATATATATAAGGGCTGCATGGTAAGTAAAATAAAATTTATTTAAACTTAAAAGTTAGCTTAATAAGCTAGTAAAATATAAATATTATAAAAAAWTATTTATACCCTGCCTTTTTTTTAAATATTTAAAGTATATTATATATAGCTAGTATAATAACTAGATTATTATTTAGTACTAAAAATAACTAGGGTATAATAAATTAAAGCTTAGGTATATAATAAAAATATATATTAAAGTATATTAATTATTTATAAAATATTAAAATATAATTACCTACCTAAGAATTTTAGTAATCCCTAAGGTAATTATTATTATATAATACTTAATAAGCTAGTTATAGCCCATAGCCTTAAGCCTATTTTTATTAACTTAGTAATTAAAGTCTAGCCTAGCCACGTGTTAAAAACCCTTATTTTTATTATTAATTAACCTAAGCCTACCTAAACGTACCTAGCTACTATTATTTCTTATAAAGTTACTAAGTATAAAGTATTAAAAGGTGCTTAAAAAGTAGCCTTAGTATTATAATAAGTTTATTTATTTTTTAATACTTTTTAATTTTAAATTTTTTATAATAAAAAGCTTAAATATTAGTAAGAATATATAGTTTAAATATTTTTTATTTACCTAACTTATTAATACATAAACACACTAACCCTTAGCAAGTAAGTTATAAAAAAAAATAAAAATAAGCTAGTTAAAAGCCTAAATAATAAGGCTTACTAGGCCTAGTAATATATTTATAAATATTATTATTTTATTAAAAATATATTATAAATAATATAAATTAGCGGGCAGGCTAAGGTAGTACTTTTTAATAATATAATATTAAATAAATAAATTTATTAAAGTTATTATATTATTTTATTAAACTTTATACTATATTTTTATTATTTTTAAAAGTTTAATATTATTATTAAAGGGCTAGCCCCCTTTATAAAGCTATAATTTTAGTACTTAGTATATAAAAAGCCTTTAAAAAATAAGAAAATTATAATTAAGGCAGGCGCGGCAAGGCCTCTCTAGGTTTTATATAAATAAATACTTAAAAATAGTTAAAAAATTAAGTAAAATAAAATAGCTAAAATAAATACGCTAGTAATATTAAAAGGCTTAAATAAGTATAAAAATAATAAATATAACTATAACTAAAAATAAAAGCTAAAGTTTATATAATATATTATTTTTAAGGTTATTTATATTATAGGGCAACCTTAATATTAACTAAAAATTACCTTATATAATAAAAAATAATAATAATATAGTTAGTTAATTTAATTTTATTCTTAATATTAATAAGGTTACTAAATTAATCCTGGCACAAGTACTTTTTTTTTTAAATTTTTTATTACTTAAATATAATATATATTATTTCTTATATCCCTAAATTTACCCCCTAGTATAATAATTACTTACTTTTAATATATTTTATTATAAGCCCATCCTAGCACTAATTAATACTATACTAAGTAAAATAAGGTAGCTAACTTACCCACAGCCTAACTTATATTAATTTAGGGTATAATACCTTTTATAAAAAATAAAAAATATTTTAAAATTAGGCTTGGTTTTTTAAACTACTATACTTAATATATAAACTTATAAAATAAAAATATAACTTATAAGTTAAAGGCCAGAAGGCTATAAGCAAGTAAATTAAGTAAATAAATAATAGTAAGTAGCTAAATATAAAATATTAATATTTTAATAACTTTAATATTAATAGACTTACTAGCACTAAGTGCTTAATAATTTTAGGGGGTATACTTATTTAACTAGCTTTTATAACTATTATTAAAAATAGGCAAGCGTACCCCCAGGTATTTAATAGCTTTAATAAAATTTACCTTATAAGTAATATAGTTTTATATTTAAAAACTAGATTTTTAGTAAATATTATTAATAGGGTAGTTAGGTTAGCTTACTTTTATTAAAATATTATTTTAGGCTAGGTTCCTGGTAATAAAGGGTATACTAAAATCTAATTTAGGGGTTTTACCTAGGACCTAAATTATTACTACTAAGAACTTATGCTAAAATTTAAATTAAGGATATTAATACCCTATAGGCCATGGGTATTTTGCTAAAAAAAATATATTATATTAAATAGTTACTAAAGTAGGTTAAAAAAGGCAGTAGCATTTTTAGCTTTTAAGTTAAAAAATTAATATAAAGCTTTTTTATTATTATTTAGGTAATATTTAGCGCGCAAGGCCTGTATTAAGTAAATTTTTAATTTATTATTAAGATTATAAAGTTAGGAGCGGGTATAAAAGTATTATTAAAGTTAAGATTATTAAAATTACTAAGTATACTTTTATTAATTTAGCGCGCGAGGCCTGTATTAAGTAAATTTTTAATTTATTATTAAGGTTATAAAGTTAGGAGCAGGCATAAAAGCAAGGGTATTTTTAGCTTTTAAGTTAAAAAAAAAATTAAAAAAATACTTTTTTAAGGGTAAATATAAAATATTTAAGGGAAGCAGGATACTTTATAAGCTTATATTTATATTTTATAATAATAATAATAATAATATTTAACACTTTAAAAATTATTAATTTAAAACATGTTAGCTATAAAATTACTTAAAATAATAATTACTTACGTGTAGGGGCCTAAAGGCCATAAGTAAGTAAATTAAGTAAGTAAATTAAGTAGGTAAACTAACCTATAACTTATTATAATATAAAATTAAAATACAGGACTTTAGGGTTCCGCCTAGGACCTAATTTAGGTTAATTATAAAATTATTATTAAAAAGGTTAAAATTTTAAAGTTTAACTTATATATACCTTTATATAGGCATGTAAATCTATTATAGCTTATAATAAAATATATAATAGTAATAATAATATTTAACACCCTAGAAATTACTAATTTAAAACATGTTAGTTATAAAGCCTTTTAAAATAATAACCACTTATATATATTATAAAAACCCAAAGGCTATAAGTAGGTAAACTAAGTAGGTAAACTAAGTAGGTAAACTAAGCAGGTAAACTATTAAATTAAAATTACTAAAAGGTAGTTATTTATAATTTTTAGTTAAGGGCCTTACTTTTTTTTTTATAATAAGTACTATTTTAATTATTATTATTAAAAAATAAAACCAGCCCCTAAGTTTATATTACTATTAAATAAATACTTTTGGTTTAGGGGCCGGCCCTTTTATTTTTAAATTTTAAATAATTATTATATATAGCTATATATTATATTAGCTATAAAATTATTTAAAATATTAAGCACTTATATAAAAGCCCAATGGCTATAAATAAGTAAATTAAGTAAGTAAATAAGTATAGGCCTATATTAGGACCCAGGCCTTTATAAAAAAACCTTTAAAATTATAACTTTATATAATTATTACTTTTTTAATAATATATTTAAAAAATAAAATATAAATAAATACCACCTGTGGCACCCTAGGCCATAAATAACTTTTTTAATATTATATTTTATACCTAGTTAGCTTACTTTAATTTTAACCTAAAAAATAGTAGCTATAGCTAAACTAAATTTTATAACTACCCCCCCATGTTATAATATATTAAAATATTTAAATTATGCCCGGCATGGTATTATATATGTGATAACGCTAGCGCTGGAGATCACCCGGCCGGTGAGGCCGGGCAATTAAGAAAGAATGTATGGGGGAGAAACTAAATATAAAATTATTTAAAGGTTTTTTATTAAGGCCTTTAAGTACTTTATATAGCTTTTATTTAGGGTAGTAAGGCCTAAGTATTATTTTTAAAATTATTAATATTTTTAGGCCTTAATATTACCACAGCTAATAAAGTAGCCTAAGGTATTAATACTAATAATAAAACTATATTTTTTTTACTTAAATAAAATAACGCCCTTAATATTAACCCTTATTTTTAAATATATTTTAATATAAATATAAAAAACTAAAAACCTTTATTAAAGCCCCTAATATATTATAAATAAAAAAAAATATATTATAGTATATAAAAAATACTATTATTTCCTGTAATAAAAAGATTTATAAATTATAAAATAACTTTTTTAAATATAAAACTAAAAAAGCCTAGCTTATTAATACTAATAAAAACTATTTAATATATTTTTAACTTAATATTATTAACTATAATAGCCCTTATTTATACTTTATTTTTAAAAATCTTACCGGGTATAACTTGCCCTAGCTTACTTTTTATTTTTTAAGGTAAGGTAAAGTAAAAAGTAAAAAAAATTTAAAAAAAAGGTTAAAATTATAAGCTATTAACTTTTTAAAAAGGCTAGCCCTTTTAAAAAACTAATAATAAATATTTATTATAAATTTTAATAAAAGTTTAACTTTAAAGTAAGGTTAACCCCGCGCTTATATAAGGCTTTTTTTTTAACTTTTTTATTTTTTTTTATATTTCCCTTTTTTTTATAATTACCCTATGGCTTTCTTTCTTTCTTTTTTAGTTTTTGCCTTATTATATTAAATTATAATATATAATAATATTTTTTTTTCTTGCTTAGGGTGCTTGCTTTTAATATATTTTTTATAAATAATAATTTTGGCCTTTATAGCTAGTAGTATTAGGTATTTTTTATTTTAAATTTTATAATAACAACTATTTACTATTTATTTAAAAAAAAAAGCTTTTTAATAAAATATTTAAAGCGTTTAAGGTAAGGTCTTATTATTATAGTAATTATAAAAGCCTTTATTAATAACTTACTTACTACTAATAATACCCCTATTATAATACTATTTTTTTTATTAATAAATAATATCTTTTTGCTTATCTTCCCCCTTTATTTCCCTAAAACTTTTTATAAATTTTTTAAATATTCCAGCTTTTTTTCTTGCTTTTTTTTATTAAAATTTTTTATTATAGCCCTTAAAAAATCTAGCGTGTTACCTTTTAAGCGCAAGTAAAATACTATAGTAACTCCTTTTTTTTTTAAAAAGGTAAGAATTAGCCGCACTAGTAGTAAAATAGTAAATAATTTTTTTTTAACCTTTTTTAATAAGTACTTTTTTTTTTTAGCTTAGTTAATAATAGTAAAAGCTAATATATTATTATATTTATAAAACCTTATAAGCTTTTAAAGTTATTTAAGGCTTTTTTTTTATATATAAAAACTTAAATTAGGTGTTTACTAGGCTTGGCGCGCGCGAAGTTTATGCTATTAAAAATTAATATTAATAGTTTATTATAGCCTTATAGTAGCAGGGTGTAGCTATTAATTAAAAAGTAGCTTATAATAATTATAAAATATTTTTTAAAATAATTTTTATTACTTATATTTAAGCCCCCAAGCTTAAGGGTTAGGCGCTTTTTTAAAAAGCATGTGCTTATTATATTTTTATATATTAATAAGCTTAGTGCTTTTTTTAAACCGCGGTGTCCCCTTAACTTAGTAAGTAAAATAATAAGTTAATAGTATAAGTTTTTTTTTATGGTACTTAATTATTAATATTTTATAGTTTTATTAAAAAGTATAGGACCTTTAATATAATAATTTATATAATAAAAATAAATAAAATTTATATAATAAAAAAGCAAGCGGCGTTATTATTAAAGCGGGCTTTAAAAAGGCAGGTAAATTTTAATAAGGTATTTAAGCGTGATTATTAACTACTAGCTAAAAGTAAGGGTAAAAAGCCCATGTAGTTTACTATTTTAAAAACTAACCTTAGTAATAATAAAAAAATAAAGTTTATAAATTCTAGTAATATAATTAATAGCTTTAAAAAGTTTTTAGTAGGCCTTAAATTTTTTTAAAAATATTATGCTATTTTTAAGCTAGCACCTATTTTTTACTTTTTTTTTTTAGCTTTTTAGCAAAGTTTTAAATTTTATATAAAAATTTACTATCCTGCCTTATAATTCCTTAAACAAGAAGCTTTTATTATAGCCCTTTTTAATTATTATATAAAAAAGCCTAAAAGCACTTTTAATAAGCCTTAATAATTTAAGGGCTTTTTAGCTAATAATATATTTTTACTTGCTTTATTTTAAAGTTAATCCCGGTAATTTAGGTTAAGATTTAACCTATTAATATAATTAAGCTTTTATACTAGGGCTTTCCCTTACTATTACCTTTTTTTTAATTTTTTATTTTTTTTTTACCCTGCTGCCGGCCCCTTAAGCTTGTTAATATATTTTAAAAGTATTAATAAAATTTTTAATTTAGTTAAACCTTGCTTTAAACCAAAGGTTTAAGTAGCTTAATTTTTTTAGCATAATTTTAAGTTTTAAACTTAATAAGTATAGGTAAGCGCCCTTTTATTTTTAGTTATTTTTTTTTAAAATTTTTTTTAATACAAAAATTAGTATTATTAATATTAAAATTTATACTAACTTAATTTATTTAAATCCCTTTTTTAATTCCGGTCCTTTTTTAATATTTTTTCCTAAAAATAAGTCTCCCTTTTTTAAGTTAATTAATAATATCCCTAATTATTAATATTAGGTATTTTAGGCCTGTAAGCAACACTTAATAAAATAGTAAAAAAAAAAATCCTATTTTTAAAATTTAAAAGAAAATTAGTTATTTCCGCAAGGTTTTAAATAATAATTTAGGTTTTAATTAAAATAAAAACATGGGTATAAATACTAATAATAAAATGGCCGTGAATAAGAAGCTAGCTAAGTTTAGTAAAATAGATTTAAATATAAAGCAGCAGGCGGTGTTTACCCTAAGCAAGTTAAAAAATTTAAATATTATTAAGGCTAGTAATAAGATGGTTTATAATAGTAATAAAGTATAAGTTAGTTTTAATTTTTAATTTTTTTTAAATAAAATAAATAAAATATTAGCAAGCTACTTGCTAGGTTCTTCCTGGTATAGGCACTGCGCTTTTTTTTTTATAAAATACTTTTTTTTTAAATATAATAATTTAGAATAATAATAGCAAAGTTATACTTAATACTAGTTTTTTTAGCATCCCGCGAAGGTTAGCGTTTTTAGCATTTATTAATAGTTTTTTTTATTAAATTATTAGTTAGGATTAGTAAGTCTCTTCCTAAAGTCTATTTTTTATTTAGTTTTAATTTTAAAAATATACGCTAAATAAGGTCGCAAGTTCCTATTTATAATATTTTTATTATTAAAGTATTACTAGTTTTAAAAGCTCTTACCTTTTTAGCATGCTTCTTATTTTTAATAATAAGCTTATTAATAGTGGTACCCTCCCCTACTTAGTTTAAGAATAATTTTTTATTCTTATGCTTATTTTATTCCGCCCTTGTTTATATTAATAAGTTAAAATAAAAGGGGGTTAAAGGCTTAATAGTATTAATAATTTACTATACCTTAATTAATTTTATAATTTTTTAGCCTTGCTTTTTAAGGGCTTTTTATAATTATATATTTGCCTAAAGCTTTTCTAAATTATTAACTTTTATATAAATAAGGCGTTATTTATTAATAAAATTATAAATAATATATTTATTTAGTTTAGTAATAGTATATATGCCTAGTAGGTGTAATTTTAGCACCTTATAAAATTTAAACTATTTAGTGTTAAATTTTTACAGGTTTTTATCCGCATAGCTACCCGACCACCAGTACCTGAGGGACAGGCAATTATAGGTGCCTTCGCGCCCCCTGTGCCCTAATTCCTTATGTATTACCTTAAGGATTATATAGCGTTTTTTTATGTTATTAACTACTTATTAAATTAGTTGGCCTTTAAAGCCTTTTTAAAATAAATAGCCTTTATATAAGATATAAATAATAGTAGTAGCTTAAAGCTTATAATAGTTTAACTAGCTTATTTTTAGTAATTTTAATAAGGTTACTAGGTACTAGGTAATCTTATAATACCTTATTAAATAATAGCCTTTTAAAAATATACTTACCTTTAAGTTAGGTTTATTTTTATTTTTTTTTAATAATAGGTTATAATTTTTTAAGGTTTTTATAAACTTACTAAAGGCCCTTGCCTTAGTTAATTATATTTATATTTTAATTATCCCTAGTTTTACTTTTACTTATTTATTAATATTAATTTTAGTATTTTTTTATACTATGTTTTTTTTTATAATAGGCCTGTGTAATAAAGTATTTATAATTATATTTTTATTATTAGGTACATGCCTTATAATAAAGTTAAATATTTAAATTTATGCTAACTA
Source organism: Aspergillus mulundensis (assembly GCF_003369625.1). Classification (NCBI taxonomy): domain Eukaryota; kingdom Fungi; phylum Ascomycota; class Eurotiomycetes; order Eurotiales; family Aspergillaceae; genus Aspergillus; species Aspergillus mulundensis. The sequence continues at coordinate 939,961 of NW_020797892.1, read as the reverse complement.
ACTTATTACTAGTATACCTAGTAAATTAAATATTAACCTATTTAACTAGCCCACTAGGGTATTAGTATTAATTTTTAAAAAAAAATACATGCTATATAGCTAAAACCTAAGTTTTTTAAAAGTTATTATAAGGCCTTAATATTTTTTTTTCTAGTATTATATTACTTTTTTATATTACTTTATATACTAAAGTTATATTTTACCACGTGTTATTTCCTATTTTTTTTATATAATATATATTTTTTATTTATCCAGGCTCGCGTTTATTACTAAGATAATTATTAATAAGGTAATAATATAGTTAATAAGTAGTATATATAAAAATATTATAATAATTTTTTACAGGTAAATAAAGGCATTTTTTTATTTTTTTTTTATTATTAGCGGGCGTTCTTGCGGAGTAGTAGGTGTAGTAGTTTAGCTTTTTAAATATAGTAATTAATAATTATTTTAAACCCTGCTATTAGCCCCGCAAATTTATAAACTTACTTAATATTTTAAGGCTTAGGCTAGTAAAAAACCTTAACTATTTTTATTATTTTAAAATACTTTTTATTATAGTTATATACCTATCCCATAATTTTAAGCCCCTTTATATAAAATTATAACTTTTTTATTAAGACTATAGCTTTAGCAAGCTTTACTAAGTAAAGTATATAATTTAAATTTACTAGGTACTTTAATATATATTATTAGATTTTTAGCAAAGCTTTTTTATTATTATACTTGGTTTTAGGTTTTTTTATACTAATATTATTTAAGAATATTTATATTATTAATAGTATTAGTTTTTTTAAAATCTTTTTTTTTAATTTTAATAAACTAGGCAACCAAGTTTATAACTTTTTATATAATAGTTATTTACTAAAAAAGACCTATTATAATATAAATAGTGGTTTTATTCTTATTTTTAGGGTTTAGGGTAATTTAGTTATACCTAAATATTTAATTAATAAAAAATATCACGGCCATGCTAGTAAACTTATTAAAAAATTTATTAATATTTAACGGGAGGTTTATATCTTATATAATAATCTTATTAAGCTTAATAATATTAATTATTAGTTAGTAGGTACTAGGTATTTTTTTAATAATTAAAAAGTATAGGTTTTTATAAGGGCCCTAGGAGTGTTTAAATATTTTAGTTTTTAAATATTTTTTAAGTATTTTAATTACTATTTTTTAAGCTGCTCTTAAAATCTTAATTAAGGGTACTTATTATGCTTAGTATTTTACTATTTATAATTACTATAGGGGTGCCACCTTTAGTTACACGTGGTTAATATTTTTAGTTTTTTATTCTAGCGCTTCTTTTTTTTAATATAATATATTTAATAGTATTTTTTTTTATGCTATTAACTAGTTTTTAACTTTTAACTTTATAACTTTTTTAAATATTAGTTAGGTTTCTTGCGGGAACTAAATAATTTATAACTAAAAATAAAAGTTAAACTTGGTACTTGCTTTAGGCGCTTAGTAAAGGGAATAGTATTATTTAAAATAAAGTTTTTATTAATTTTTCACGCTTTTTAATATATTACCCCTTTTCGCGCTATTTACTAGTTATACTTTATTAACTTTTTTTTTTAAATAAGGTTACTAGTTAAGCTATATTTAAAAGCTATATTTCTTGTATTTTTTTAGCTTTATACCTTATTTATTAAATATATTTTAGGGGTTTACTTAAATATTTTAATAATTTTTAGGTAACTTTATTAACAGGCGCTTTGCATGTGTTAGGTAGGTTAGGTATAAACTTAGTAATTATAAATTTATAGCTTATAATTAACTTAATAATTTTATATTTATTTAAACATAAAATTACCAGGCGTGAAATTAACCTAATTTTTAAATTTTTAAGCAGCTAAAAAGTATTTAGGTAATATTTAACTTATTTAATAATTTTATATTTAATTAAATATAAAATTATTTTAACTTTTAGTTTTTTAAACACCTGGGCGCAGCTTAGGCATTTATTTACCTTATTAAGGCCCTTATTTATTAGTTATTTTAGGGCCCCTGGTATTATTATTTTAGCTTTTATAATAAGTAACCACCTAATATTATAATTCTTGCTTAGTTTTTTAAATCCTGCCTAGGCTAAATATTCCTTTTATACCTAGCTAGTAATAGTTTTTAAAATACATGGATTTTTAGGAGTTAGTTATAATTAGTGGAATAAATTATATACTTTATATTATTATTTTTTTAGTATTTATTATAAACAAGGCTTGGTGTTAAAAAGGCCTCCCTAAAATAAATTTTTTTTAAGTTATTTAGTATAAAATAGTTAATACTTTAATATATAAAATTACTAATAATTACTAAAAAGTTTTTTATAATATTTACATAGCTATTTTTAGCTTAATTTATAACTACCACTTTTACCTATAGTTTTAGCCTGTAGGGTAAGTTAATTTTTTTATATAATTATTTATTAATAATATTAAGTTCCGTGCTAGTATTCAGGAGCATTTTTATAAATTATTTTTTTATTTTAATTAGGATTTTAATACTTAAAAATATATAAGGGTTTTTTTTATTAAATAGGGGCTTAAACCTTAAGCCTTTTATAATAATATTTATAAGTGTTGCTTGCGTGGGTTAAAAGGGCATGTTATTAATTAACTTAGGCCCTAATATTAAGTTTATAATAATTATATTTTTTAGGGTTATTTAGGGGACCTAGGTAATAATTTTAAAAAAGCTTAAATTTATAAAAAGTTAATAAAAAAATATAAAGTATAGGTATTTAAATACCTTAAAAAAATTACTAACTATAATATTAGCTATAGGTTGCTGGAGTACGCAGTTAAGTATAAAGTTTATTAGTGTTTTTTTTTAGCTTAGTTATTAGCTTATTTTTAGCTACAGGCCGGGATTGGATAATAGCCTAAGGCTTTTTTTTTTTTTTTTATATTTTAATTTTTATAGTTTTTATTATTTTTTTTACCTGGGGTTATTTTTCCACGTTTTTTAAAAGCTTAGACTTCTTAATTATCCTATTTATATACTAGCTAAATCTTATTAATTAAATAATAGGATATTTATTATTAATAGCTTTATATTTTTTAACTTATTTATTAGCTATAAATAACTATAGTTATACTTTAATTAAGTTATTAAACTTATAGTTAAAGTTTTTACTATTTTTAATAATTTTTTCTAGGTTTTTAGTATTTATAAGCTTAATAATTAAGGCTTTAATAATATTAATATTTGCCCTTAAAAACTTTAGCTTAAATTAGTTTTTAATAACTTTTAATACTTACTTTACTATTAGCACTTTAAGCTAGCCTTTAATTTTAGGTTTTTTATTTCCTCCCTTGCTAACATGTAGTTTATTAATATTTAAGTTTTTATAATATATTTTATTTATTATATTTATTATTTATATAATATAAGTGCCTATATAATATTTTAAGGTTTTATAATAATAATAGTTATTATAAGGCAGGGGTGCTTAAACTAGGAGTATTAATATATTATTAAGCAAGTATTATTATTTTTAATACTATTAAAGTAGGTACTACTAGGGCGGGTACTACTAAAATAGGTACTACTAAGGCGGGTATTATTAAGGGGTGGCTTTAATTTAAAAAGGGATATATATAATAGTTTAATATATAAATACTTAGGGGGGTAGTGCCTATTATATATTTAAAAGGTAGGGAGGCTATTATATTTACTAAGCTATTATAACTTTAAGGTTTAGTTATAATATTTTAATAGCTTTTATAATTTTTTAAAGGTTATTTTAAATAGGGCTAAAATACCTTTTTTATTAGCTTATAGTTTTATTAAATAAAACCAGGGGTTTTTTAGCTACTAAAATACTAGCTATATGCCTAAAAGTATTTAAAATATAGCTTTTTTTTTTAGCTTTTTTTTTTAGAAACATAATAACCTTTTTATTAATCTTAAGGTATAATTTTTTTGCTGCCAGGGTATTTAATATATACTTTTTAATTATTTTATACTTAAGCTAGTAGTAGCTTCTTACTTTTAGTTTAAATTTTTTAAAAACTTATTAGGCTAGGTTATTTAAAAGGCCTTGGGTTAGTTAAATGTATTAAGTATAATTATTTAGTTTATTAATTTATGTAACTTAGGCTAAAATTATATTATATTTTATAATATAATTATAAAGGTTATTAGTTTATATATATAGCTAGCTTTTAAATTTTTTAAAATACTAGTATAATTATTTAATTTAGCACTAGTTAAGGCGCTAGTATTTATTTAATATAATAATTTTTAAGACCTTTTAATCTTATTTAGCGTACCCTTTTAAATTTTTAATAATATTTAAAATACTATAATTATAGTAGCCTGCTACTTAAGTAACTTTTTTTAATTTATTATAAATATTTTAATTTTTGCAGGCTTGCTTATATACTTTTAAAAACCTAGTTATATTTTTATTATTAAATATAAGTATACCTAAAGTACTAGGAATTAGTATAGGGGTAATTAATAAAAAATAATACTTTTTTTTATTATATTTTTTATATTTTTAAAGGCGCTAGTATTACTACCGCGGGAGTTATTAAAGGGCGTGTAAATTTTATTAATAATATTATTAAGCTTACCTTTAGCCGCGGGAAATATATTACTAAAATTTTTAGTTATAGGCATGGGTATTTATTTAGTGTTTTTATTTTTTTTTTTACTTAAAAACTTAAATACATAGGATATTTTTACTTAATAATAAAAGTTAATAAGTAGGTAGTAGGCTTATATATATTAAAAATTTTAAATAGTTTTTTAAAGGGCTAGGTTTACAAATACTTAATAAAAAATAAAATTTTATAATTATAAAAAAAAACTTATAAAATATTTTTATTTTATTATTAGGTACCTAGTGTAACTACCTAGGTGGGTTTTTAAAAGCTTTATTTTAAATTTACTAACTATATTTATACTAAATTTATTAATTTTACTATTTAATTTATTATATTTATTAAGTAATTAGTATTTTTTAGGATTATTAGGTTTATTATTTTTTTTAAAAATTACTAGGGCTTTTTATACATGGCCTACTTGCCTTACCTACTAGGTTTAATTTATACTTATTATTTAATTTTTTTTAACCTTTAGGCCTTAATAATTTTTTATCCTTTTTTTTAATAATTTTAGGTGCTTAAGTTACTAAGGCATAGCTATTAATATTAAAAACTTTTAATTTAAGGGTTTAGCAGGCGCCTTTTTTATTTTTATAATATTAAAAAAACATGGCCTTGCGTTAGTTACTAATATATAAAAAGGTAATATTAAAGTATAAAAGCTAAAAAAGTTAAATAATAATAGTAACCTAGGACTAAACAGCATGTAATATAAATAAAAATAATAGTAAAAAAAATATATATATATTAAGGTAAATAATAAACTAGGTACAGGAGGCTGGTAGCAAGGCTATAAGTACTACAGGAATTAATGTTGGGGTGCAACCCCACTACACTAGGACCTAATTATTTTTTTAAAATAGGTAATACTTTACTTTATAATTGTAAATATGCTATTACTTAATAATATAAGTTAATAAGTACTTATTAGTAATAATTTAAATATACTATAACTTAAAAATGTAATCCTTTGCGGTAATAGTTTTTATAAATATATTATTTATAAAAAGGCGTGGTTAAATATTATATAAAAGTTTAAAAGAACTTATACTAGTAATATTATATAATTTAATATATATAATAAATAATACCTAATTTAAGTACTAATCCCATAGTTTTATTAGCTTTTTAAGCAGTATTTTTATAAGTATTAAGCTAAAAATTTTATTTAATTACTTAATACACCTGTTTATTTTAGGGTAATATAGTATAGTAATATAATGCTTTATTTTTAATAATTATATAAAATAAGTAATAACCTTAAATAACAAGTTTAAATTATTATTTAATATTAATTCCGCCATAGCCCCATAGTAAATAAAGATTTTTTTATATAAAAATCTTGCTATTATTTTATTTTTAGTATTAAAAATAGCTTTAATAACTAGCTAGCCTGTTATATAATTAATAGTTGTAATAATTTATTTATTACTATTAGGTGTTACTAGTAGTACCTTAATAAGGTTAATTTTTTATTACTTAAAAAATTGCATATTTTTTTAAATATATAAAATTACGCCTCACGCTCTAGCCCTAGTTATAACTTTTATATAACTTAGTAAGTAGGGTAGGCATAAATTATATATTAAATATTTTTTTTTATTATAGGCTATTAAGTATAATTATTAATCGCGCTTAAAAGGCTTAAATATTTTAAATAGCTATAAAACTTATATATTTTATATATAAAGTCCCTTTAAAAAGGTATTTATAAATATAGTGCCTTTTAACTATTTAATTTAACATGTAAGAAAATATTTCCTATAGTATTAAGTTTTACACCTGGTTAAGGGCCTTAATAAAAATTCTTACTTTTTTATTATACCTAATTTATAAGAGATTTATTATTAGGTAATTAACTATTTTTAAGGTAAGTTATTATTACGTTCTTTTAATATTCTTTTTTATTTTTAGCTAATATAACTATTAGTATTAGTATTATGCGCTTAACTTAAATATTTACTATTTTTTTATTTTAGTTACTTTAAGTATTAGCAGGGCTATTTTTAATAAAGTTAGGTTTTTAACTAAAAGTATTAAAAATAATAGCCTTTATACTTAGGTAATAATAAATATTTAGGTTATATACTTAAAACTTTTTTACCCACTATACTAGTTACTTGGAGTAAGTTTTTATAATAATAAGGTACTTAAAATTCTTATAGTTAATAATAACTTTAGTTATAATATTATTTTTAAGGTAGTAATTTTATTAATATAACACCTTTTTAATCACGAGAAGCTTTTTTTTTATATTAAATAATTTTTTTTAGTATTATTAAGTTTATAGCTATTATAGGTAATAAAATACTAATATTCCTAGTTATTTTACTAATTAAGGACCATGTTAATTACCCACTTTAAAATATTTATTTTAATTTTAAAAGGTTTATATAGCTTTATAATTTTAAGTACTAAAGCATTAATTAATACCTTTTTTAAGGTAATAAATATAAGTTTATATTAAATATTTTATTATACTATATAATACTTTTTTTTTTTACTTAGTAATATTTTTTTTTTAAAAAGTTTATGCAGCGGTGTAGTAATTTTAATAAAGTTTTTAATATATTTTTAGTAATATATAATAAGGCCTAAAAATTACTAGACTTTATAAATATTTTAAGGTTTTAGCTAATTTTAAATAATATTTAACTTTACTAGCATGGGTTAAGCATATTTATGCCTAATAATATAGCTATAAAATTTTAATTTTTTTATAATAAAAGTGTACTTGGAGCCTTTAGTAAATAGCTTATTATTTTTAAGGGCTATTATAATTTAGTAAAGGTGTTTTTTATACTTTTTAATAAAGTTAAAAAAAATAAAAATATTATTAAAATATATAACACAAGTTTTTTTTATATAAGGGGCAAAAACTTAGTTTATTAATATTTAAAAGGTGGCTAGGGCGTTGCTTAGCCTAAATAATATTATTAAAAATTTATATTTTTTAAAAATAATATTAAAGGCTATTTTTTAAACTAATACTTTCCCCATCCACACCTACTAATATTTTAAAAAAAGGTTAATTTTAAAAAAATATTAGATAGGTCCCACGAGGTTAATAAGGTTTTTAATATAAAAAAGTAAATAGCTATTTTTAATAATTTTTTAGTTTAATAATTAATAATTAATATATATACGCTATTTGCCACTAGGCTTTGGGATAAAAATAACTAAAAATTTTTAAAGGCTAGTAAAAACACGGATAATACCCTTTTTTAAAAACTTGGTAAGTTACTTTTTTAACTTCTTAAGTTTTTTTTAAAAAAGTAAATAAAAGGGTTAGTTAATAAAAAAAAATTACTTATATTAATATTATAAACTATATTTTACTTTAAAAAAAAAGTTAGTAAAAGTTTTTTTTTTAAATTAATTTATAAACTTTTAAGTAATTCTCTTAGCTAATCTAAATACCTTAAATCCCTTTTTTATGCCCTTATCCTAATTAAAATTAAAGTAAATAATTATAAAAAAGGCCTGCTAAGTTTACTTTTATAATAAGTGCTTGGCTTGCTTTGCTAATATAATTTTTAAAAAAGTTTAAATACTATTAATATTAGGTTAAGTTTAAATAGGCTTAATAATAAAAAAGTGTCTTTTATTAGTAGCAGGAAAATATATTTTATTAATACTAAAGTTTACCCTTAAAAGGTATTTATAAAGCTAGTCATTTTTTAAAATAATATTATATTCTAAAATATTTATTTTTTATAAATAATAAATATACTTTTAATTACTAAGCGCGAGTGGTACTTAAAAGCTTTTATATATTTTTACCTATTATTTATTAGCTATAATAACTTTAAGTTTATTAAGCAAGCCCTTTACCTTATATAATTATAGTAGGTATAAATACTTCTTGTTAATAAAAAATTATTTTATACCTATATTAATAAAAACTTAAAGGTGCTTAGCACTAGCAAGGTTAGTATTAATACTTACCTAGTATTATAAAATATTTTTACTAATAATATATAGCTTAGTTTTAATAACTTAAAAAGTAAATAATATTATATAAGACTTGGGGTCCTCCTGCTTTAGGTTTTTAAAAAAAATTTTAAAAAAGTTAATAATAGTAAAAAAAATATATTTAAAAGCCTTTATTATTTTAGTTATTAATACTTTTAAATTTAGCGGCTAGTCCTATTTCCTAAATAGGGTGGCTTAAAATAGTTAAGGTAAAAATACTTATTATTACTATAATTAAAATAAAGGTGGTTACAAGTACACTATTTTTTTTTAGCTAATATTATTAGGGTTTAAGTTAATATTAAATATAAAAACAGACTAAAGGTTTTATACTTTTTTTTTTAATTATTTTAACTAGTAAGTTAATAGCCTTAATTATAACCTTTTAATATAGGATTTTTAACTAAGACCCTAACTAAAGTAATTTTAGTAATACTTAAGTTTATAGTATTTAAGTTATAGTAGCTAAATTCTTTACTAAAATTAAAACTATATAAAAAAAATAATTACTAAAGCCTTTTTAAGTAAATTTTTTTATATAAAGGCTTTACTTATACAAGGTAAAGTATTTAATTACTATTTTAAAAGTAATAAGGTAATTATAATTATAAGCTTATTTAGTTTAAAGTTTAGGCTTGGCCCTGTTAATAAAGTTTATAATTTAAACTTTTATAAATATAGGGTATTTAAGCAGGCTAATAATAACTTAAAAATAGTTATTATAGCTTTATACTTTAATATTATTTTAGGCTATATTTTAATATTAAAAATAATATTTTTAGGTACTAAAATACTTTTTAAAGTTTTAATAAACCTAATCTTTAAATTACTTAAAAGTAAAGATTTATTTAGGTACGGTTTTTTAGTCTTCTTAAAATTAGTAAGTATTTTAGCACTTTTTAACCTGGCTAGTAAAAAAGTTAGCAGTAACTAGGACTTTTTTATACTTACTAAAGTTTTAATTATAAAAAATATACTTATTATAAAAATAGTAATTTATATTTTAAATTTATATTTTAGTTATATTTAAGTTAATACGGCCTTTATACTTAAAAATACTTTTAAAATTAAAAATTTTTTAAGTAATTAGTTTTTTATTAAATAGTTAGCCTTGGGCGTTTTTCTAGCGCTTATAAAATAAGTTATTTAAAATAATAAATTAAATAAATAGCCCTTGGGTTTTTTTATTTTAGCTAGTTTATTTTTAAAAAAACTTAACCTTTATATATTATAAGTTATACTATGTAATAACCACGGGGTTAGTAAGGTTAATTAAGTTTATAAAATATTTTATAATAATTAATTAATTAAAGTTAAATAAAATATTAAAAAAGAGTTTTAATAAATTAAGAATTACATAAAAAACTTAATTAAAATAATTAATATTTTTTTTTTATTTTTTTTAGTAATTTTTATAGCATAAGTGTTACCCTTGCTTAATATTCTTAATTATTACCCTTACTTTAAAAAGCTAGTAGTAATAATAGTTATTATAAGGTTTTTTTTATATAATTAAAGTTAAGTTACTAGTTAAAAAACCTTTAAATTTTTTTATTTATATAATTAAAAATATAATTTCCTAGTTAAATATATAGGCAAGGTAATAACCCTTATTATTATTAATTATAAAAAAAATCCTAGCTGTCTTGCTGCCCAAGCATAAAGTTTTTTAAAATAATAATTAAATAAATATTTTTTGCTAGCGCTAATAAAAGGGGTTTTTAGGTTAAGTAATTATTAATTATTTTTATTAATATTTTTAATATAGCTCTTGGGCCCCTTAAAAATCTTTTAAGCTTTAATTTTTTTTTTATTATTAAAAAGGTATAGGTAGTATTAAGTAGTTTATATTACTAATAAGCCTTATTATAAATATATTATTAAGTAACCTTAGTAATTAGGCACAGTAATTACCTTATTACTATATTTAATTAAATTTTATAGTATTAAGAAAGCTTATTAATTAAATAACTAAAAATATACTATTAAATATAATAATACTAGCGCTAGAGATTACCCGGCTGGTAAGGCTAAATAATTAAAAAAAAAATATAAAAAAGAAATTAAATATAAAATTATTTAAAAGTCTTTTATTAAGGCCTTTAAGTATTTTATATAGCTTTTATCTAGGGTGGTAAGGCCTAAGTATTATTTTTTAAGGCTATTAATATCCCTAGGCCTTGGCATTGCCACGGCCAATAAAGTGGCCTGAGGCATTGACACCAGCGATGAAACCACATATATATAAAATTATTAAAAACCTTAGCTTTTTTAATATTATTTAGTAAGCTAACCTAGGAGTATTATAAGTAATATAAAAAAATATAAAAATTAAAAATAAAAGGTTATTAAAACACAAGGACTAACTAAAATAATTACCTTTAATATTACTTAAAAGGTATATTTATAAAGGGCTTTTTAATATTACTTAATAAGCTAACCTTAATAAGGCCACGGGTAATATAAAGGTATATAAAAATATTAAATATTAAAAACTAATAATATATAATTATTACTTAATATAAACACCTTTAATATTACTTAAAAGGCCTATTAATAAAAAAATTACTTAAAATAACATGCTAGGTACAGGAATAAAAATATGTAAGAGGTAGTAATAATAGCCTAATAATTAAATATATTATTTTTTATATATAATATTTTAATTATTTACTTTTATATTTTTATTAACCCCTTAATAATAAAAAATATAAGTATAAATATTTAAGTATATAAAAGTTATTTTAGGGGGCCTAGTTTATATAAAATAAAAATAATAATAAAAAAAACCTTATATAAACTAGGCCTATAAATTTACCTATTTTATATTTATAAAAATTAATTAAAATTAAATTTTAACTAAGTATTAAGTAATATTTAAAAAGTATAAAATATTAATTTTAAGCCCTAGGGTATTAAAACTAAAAAAGTTATATAAATATAAAAAAAAAGTAAAATATTAATAAATATTAAGTATAGTTAGACCTAGGAAACCACACGGGGTATATATATTAAATATATAAGTATTAAAATAAATATATATATTTAAAAGGTATATAAAAAAAAGTGGTAAAAGCTAGCAAAATTAATATATATTTTATTAAAATATAAAAAAAAATAATAAACTATAGTAAAATAAAGAACTATATAACTATAAAAATAAAGCTAAGCATATACAGTGGGTAATATATGGCACCTTGGCAACCTTGGCAATAGTCCTGGTAATCTTTATCAGGAAGGTACGGTATGGTACCGTATGGCCCCGTACGTAAGGGCGGTCTCGAACCTTCCGAACCTTGGTTCTTCCGAATTCCGATCCCACCCCCGGGCCCACGGGGCTACGCACATCCAACAATCTGACTTCAACGCCGCGCCACGCAAGCCTAGTCTTGCACACCTAGTTCCTAGCCAGTACCACTACCATTCCTTACCTACTGGACTCTTTCTTCTCTGATTGGATTCCCAGGTTCCTTCAGGCCCCTTCCAAGGTTTCAACCGCACGAGCCCCCATTCGGTGAGTGGATACACTACCGCATTACCCAAGCCGCCGGCTGCTCTTATTCTACCAACGTTCCCCACCGCTCCCGAGGGCCACCATTCCCAGTAGGGATTTTATTTAAATTTATATAGTAATATATATATAATTTATAATAATGCTTTTACTAGGGCTAGTTTTTATTAAAACTTAGGAGATTTTAAATTTTACTAAGTTAGCCGCGTAAAAAAAATAATAACTATTAAGGTACTAGTACTTAGTTTTTTATAAAGATTTATATATAAACTAAAGTACCTGCACTTATAAAGCTATAAGGTTTATTTATATAAAAAAAATATACTATTAACGCGCTGGTACTTTATAAGGCTGTTAACATGTTAAAGGGCTATTAAAGTATAAATACTTTATTTTTTATAGGAAATTATATATAAATTAAAGTACCTATATTTACAAAGCTATTTAAAAGTCTATCCGCGTGGTGTTAGGCTAGGAATAAGGCTGTTAACGCGTTAAAAAGCTATTAAAGTACAGGTACTTTGTTTTTTATAGGGAACTGCATATAAATTAAAGTACCTATATTTACAAAGCTATTTAGAGGTCTATTTGCGTGGTGTTTAGCTAAGAATAAGGCTATTAACACGTTAGCAAGGCTATTAACGCGCTGGCAAGGTTATAAAAGTGCAGGTACTTGGTTTTCTATAGGGAATTACATACTAATTAAAGTACCTATATTATAAAGTTATTTAAAGGTTAATTAGCGTGGTATTTAGCTAGGAATAAGGCTATTAACACGCTGGCAGGGCTATTAACACGCTAGTACTTTATTTTTTATAGGAAATTATATATAAATTAAAGTACTATTATTATTAAAAACTTATTAATATAAAATTTAGCTTGGTAATGGTGGAGGGCTTACCTAATAAAGATGTGTAAAGAATATATACCTAGTTTTATTATAACTTTTATTTATATAAGGGTTTTTATATAAAGTATAGCTTTATTTAAATAAAGCACGCAAACCTTATATATTACTTTTTTTATAATTATACTCCTAAATTTGCAGGCTTGTAGCGCCATAAAATTATAATAAAATTTAAATATAAGTAGATTAACTTATAGGTAATATTTAAAATATTATACTATATTTTTTTAAGTATTTAAATATATGTTATTATTAAGATATTAACATGTAAATAAAAATTAATAATCTTATATAAAAATATATATTTAAATTTTATAGTATTTAGTAGCAGTTTTTCCCTAAGTTTAAATTTTACTAAATTAATATAAATATTACTTTTTAATTAGCCAAGGCTAATTTAACCGCCCCCTGTAATTATTTATTTTTAACTTTTTTTTTTAAGAACCTTATAAGTTTTATAGGTATATTAATTTTTATATAATTTTTTATATAATATAATATACTAGTGTAACTTAGTAAGTTTACTATAAGTTTTAATATTAGGTTAGGCGTAGGGGAAGGCTAATATTACAAGGCTAGTATATTATTTTAAATTATATAAAAACTATTATATAAACTAAAATATATTAAATACTAACTAATAGGTGGGGCCCCCCTTGGTGGACCGTCGGTGGAATAAGAGCTTCCCAAGCCGCCAACAACATCAAGACACTGACTTCATGGTTCTTGGATGCAGGTACTTCTCTCGCTATGACGCCTACGTCTCTCCTGACTCTTCCACCGGAGCTTCAGCTCACGATTGTCGAGAATATCGATTCACCGAGGTACCTCAACGCGCTCAGTCAAACATGCAAGCAACTATATCCGATCATAACCCCCATCCTTTACGGCGACGAGATCAAGAACAATTACTCCGGGGCGCTATTCTGGGCCGCGCGGAATAATTCACCGGGCACCATCGAGCGAATGCTAAGCCACGGGGCCAGCGTGGATTCGGAAGACGGACATTCCCCAGCGTCCGCGATGATCACCAAAATCAGACACCACCCGACAGCTCTCATGTACGCAGCGAGCAACGGACACATTGAGTCCGCAAGGACTCTTCTTAAGCATGGGGCTGATGCCTACAAATACACAAGGAACGACTATGGGGCGGGGCGTGGACCAGCTCTCGTCGAAGCTGCAAAGGGGGGAATGAGTAAAATGGTTGATCTCCTAGTGCGGGAGTACCAGGTTGATGTCAATTACCGGGCCAGACTGGACGTGATCAAGAACCAATGAATGCGCTTGAAGCCGCAATAGTGGAGGGTCACAGTCATACTGTCCAGGCCCTGCTGAATCATGGTGCAGACATCGAACGCATCGCTCTCCATTCTCCTTTGATTACAGCTGTGGTTGCTGGCAATATCAGTGCTATCACTGTTCTGCTGGTGAATGGGGCTAAAATTGATGCCGCCTATTGCTATGATGCAAACACAGCGCTCGTATCAGCAATCAATGCCCGACAAATAGAGATTGTTCGTTTGCTGCTGCATTGGGGCGCAAATGTCCATGAAGGCTATCCGTCCGATTTCACGCCATTGGAAGCCGCGGAGGGACAGATGAATATGATAAAGCTACTTGTCAGATATGGTGCTGATCCAGCTCGGTTATCGGAAGCAGATAGGGAGCGCTTGGAGGCAGAGAAGGCAAAGGAGGCAGCCCGATGGGAGGAACACCATTGAGACTAGGAAGATGGCTCAGAAGAGTCACGAGAGTTGGAATAGATAGAGTCTAGTTCCAACCAGCGGGGTGGATTTGGCTGTGACGTCTTTCTTGTTTTGCAGTTGACATGTATTTGACATTTTGATATGGCTGACATCGGGACCTAACGCTAAAACTCCTAATTCATCACTCACTCACTTACTCACTCACTCATTTCTCCACACACCATCTGCATCTCAATTTCAACGCCTCGACGCGCAGGCCGGAAGACTTTAACAAGCTCAACTTTCTAACTGATTCATTTGTTTGTACTTTGGCTCCCAATCTTGATCGTTTCTCGACTGGGTTCGTTATTACCGCAAGAACTGGCACTCTTTGGTGGGTTCCCGCTCATAACACAAGCCACCGAAATCACGACGACTGACATCTACATTCTCTAACGCAGATACCTATCTTCCAAGCCTGTGACTACAGTCATGTCGCTCTTGGCTCTACCTCTCGAGCTCCTGCTCATGATCGTCGGTAATCTCGAGTCCTCGGCCGATCTCAACGCACTCAGTCAAGCAACAAAAATCCTCTACCCCGCGGTGTCCGACATCCTCTATCGCAACAACATCAAAAACGAAAATTGCTCTGCGCTGTTCTGGGCAGCTCGAGAGGGCTCCACGGCAACCATTGAGAGATTGTTCAGTTACGGAGTTGACGTGGATGCCCGTGATGAATACGAAGTTACGCCCTTGATCTACGCCGCTAAATACGGTCACATTGCGGCGGCTGATAGTCTTCTTCAACATGGCGCCGACCTCACCAAGCAAACCAGTGTTTCGCCCCTTAGAACATTTCGTCCCAGTGACGCATACGGGCCTGCACTATTCGAGGCCGCAAGAGAGGGCAGAGACGAGATGGTGGAATTTCTTCTGAACCAAGGAGCCGACATCAACCATCAGCGGAAGGGGGATTTGGTAATATCGACCCTTGAGGCCGCTATAAGTGGGGGCCACAGCTCAACAGTTCAGGTCTTGCTAGATCGCGGCGCGGGGATAGAGTCGCCGGGGTGGTATGGGACGCCTCTCGTCGCAGCAGGATATTATGGGTCTCCGGATGTGACTCTGGTTTTGCTGCGGAACGGAGCCAACATTGAAAATTCAGACCGGAATTGGGGGACAGCCCTGCAAACAGCAGCCGAAGAAAGGCATAAGGATGTTGTCCAACTGTTGATTGATTGGGGCGCAAATGTCAACGCGCACGCTGGCACTTGGGGGACAGCGCTTGTATCCGCGGAACAAGGAGCATCACCTGCAAGCGAAGATATTATGGAGCTGTTGATTAGGCACGGTGCTGACCCTGCCCAAGTGACCGAGGAGTATTGGGACAAATATCATGCCGATAGAGAAGCCGAAAATGCCTCCGCGGCGTAGGCATAAGGGTTCCAACCGGGGAGCCAGGCAGCTTCCAAGGCTCGACTTTAGCATTGAAACTGTATACAATGTCCCGAAACGAAGATGATTATAGTGCTTACTGGGGCGTCTTTAAGATGGTCGATCTAAGTCAACATCTAGATGCTCATTTTCAGAAGCATTTATCTCAAGTTCCTCCCGAAGAGACATACAAAGACAGGAGTGGTCCTTTAGCAAAGTGACATATTACCATGGACATCTTGTGTTGAAGTGAAGTAGCAACGTAGAAACTGCTATTGAAGGGTTTGGGTTATGGCAGGTAGGTGCTTCTATCTGAATCTCGCAGTACACCTGGAAAGTAACAATATTCAGTGCCATTTGTCATCGATGTGCATAGAAATACCTATAGATTCCAAGTCTTTGGGCCATCTCGGCTTTTTCTACAGCCAGAGCAGCTTCAGTTCCTAGAACCTTAGGTGCATCTTGCTCCAGCCCTTCCTTATATTTTTCTTATCTCTTACCTAGTTCTTTACCTCCCTTCTCTCGCTTCCCGCTCTTCTCTTACTTTCTCCCTTCTTACTACTCCTCTTACTGCTTCTTTTACTGCCCCTCTCACTTTCCCTCTTACTACTTCTCTTACTGCTCCTCTCATCGCTCCTCTTACTGCTCCTCTCACTGCTCCTCTTACTGCTCCTCTCACTTCTCTTTACACTTTTCCTCTCGCTACTCCTCCTTCTTCTCCCTTCTCACTTCTCTAAACCCATTATCTCCATCTTCCCACTCGTTCCCCGAGATACAAGTAAGTCATTTCTCCTTCCCATCATCAAGCAACCCGCTAAAGCAATCTAACGCAGCACATTACCATCTGACGATCCACCTTGCACAATCACCCCCACCAGTCGAAACCTCCGCCACAATGTCTCTCCTATCTCTCCCATCCGAATTGATTCTCATGGTTGCCCAGGGCCTCGAATTCAACCGTGACATCAATTCCTTAACGCGCACAACCAAACTGTTATACCCTCTCCTCAACGAGTTACTTCACCGCAAGAATATCACGTATCCAAGAAAGAAAAACGAGTTGTCCTGGCATGTCAACCTCTTGAGCGCAGAATCCATGCAGCAGTTCCTCAAGTACGGAGCCGATGTCGACCAACGAGATATCAACGGCCTCACACCCCTTATCATCGCCGCCCGGCAGGGAGAACTAGAGGTGGCGAAGGTTCTTCTTGAGCAGAACGCCGATATCAACACAGTGGCTACAGGTGTTTCGGACTGGGCCGAGGGCACACCATGGATGAGATTCAGTGGCCCGCCACTCGTAGCAGCGGCAGGAAAAGGTCATTACGAGATGGCAAAGTTGCTGCTCGATCATGGTGCCGATGTGAATCACAAACAGACAAAAAACTTCTTCACTTGTGCCCTTGAGGCTGCAATATTTTACCGTCGTGGTAAAACCGCTAGGCTCTTGCTAGATCGCGGTGCGGATGTTGAAACATCCGGCCGTTTCCCCTCGCCGCTTGTTCTGGCCTCGAGAGTGGGCGATACAAAAATGGTCATCTCGCTGCTCATCAGGGGGGCAAACATAGACTTCCAGCACCCGAAATTTGGTACTGCGCTACATATAGCTGTCACTCAGAGCGGCGCAGGGAGAATAAAGACTACCAAGGAATTACTGAAAAGAGGCGCAAATGTCAATGCAACTCGTGCAGATGGCCATACAGCTCTTTCCCTTGTCCGCTCGTTGCCTATCACTGCTTATAGTCTTACAACTCGTTCCCTTGCCCGCACGTCTTCTATCTCAAGGGACGTCGAAACTCTTCTCCTTCTGTTTGGAGCTGACCCCTCGATCAAACCAAAACAGTCATCCCGTTCGGTTACTGTTTGGGATTACATCATTAATACCTAGCGCAGCGAGTCCTTCTTTTGCACCAGCATCTACTCGTCAGCAACAAGGCGGCTTTTCGAAGCCGATCTCTATTGATACAGTCTTGATATTTTGAATAACTCATATTTTGAGAGACCAAGGAGCGAGAAATTTTGACTCTATGCTATACCGTTGGCGATTATTCGAAAGTCATGCGCATTGAAGTTACAGAGATACAAGTTAATGTTCCTTGTCATTATCTGTTGCCAGGCATGACAGGACATCTCCTGAGTCCAATCTGACCAAGAACTGTAGGAGAGTAACCGCCGTAGCAGTATATTCTCTCCGCTGTAAGCCCAACTGGGTGCCATTGACTCGAAGCAATTCCGCCGTATAAATGCATTTCAGTTACACCTATCTTTGCCAGCAAAAGTACCTCATTGGCGACTATGCAAGGTGGCCCAAAGGTTAACATATGCTTGAGGTAAGGATTAGCGGGATCAGCGAATACCTAGATAGGTAGTTCAGACAGTTTGGGGCCTCTGCCGCCACGCGCTTATATGAAGGTGAATGTCGCTTCGGAGGCTAATCATAGTAATAGCCGGTGTTCCAGTGGAAAATAAATACTCAGTAAGACAGGCCAACGTAGATAGAAACAGGCTAGCAGTAAATGAGCTGTTGCTGACTTAGCATTCTTAGAGATGTTTAGAACAACGTGAAAGCAGACCTCCCAAGCCATTTCCAAACCCTTTGGATGGGAAGTATCTGTAACCAGGGTGATGACAAAAACCACCATGTTTGTTTGCCAGTATTCTTGCAACTCAGCTATTCCCTGACCTGACCCAGAGCGCTCTACCTTTCGTAAGTTGAGCTTTCATCAAATAGGAAGAAGAGAAACATAAGGCAAATTGGACTCTGGGCACTTTTCCGCTGTCCGCTCTGCCATAGGCGATTGCCGTTCTAAGAGGATGCCTTCAAATTGAGGTCTATATGGCGATCTCACAATCCCGTTGACTCGAAGGTGAGAGACCAGAAGACTTCGAGGATCGATTGGCATGGGCTGACACGGGAAGCGGGCTCAAATGGCCATGATCTCGTGGGTATACGACAATCGGCCCTGGACAATACGGAAGAAGAAAGAACAGAAGTGACCACCTACTGCAGGAGAATTTGGCCAGGCTTCAAGAGCCACTTTTTGAGAACAGCCCAAGGCTGACTTCTTGGGTGGAGGAGCGATGGTGGCGGTGGCTGTTGAGTCTCCTCCTGACGGCGGGCGGCGCAAGAGAATCAAACTCGAAATGACATGAGTATTGCTCAAGGGGGCCCGGTGAACTGGAAATTGAATAAGGGTATGAGTATGGATCTAGAATTATGAGGCAACAAGGCTGTCCATGGCGGGGGATCAGCGGGTGACCCTTGCAGTTCTGAAACCGACTCGCTTAGGGCCTATTCAACTGTTGATGATAAGGGCGACGATGGTCTAGCTCGCGCCAGCCACAGTCGTCACTCTCACTTGAATGGGGAGATCTGACCAGTGCAGAGAGGTTATCGCCTTGCGGCCCAGCCCCTAAGCCACTCTCCTTCGATGAACCGTGAACGGGCGGTTGGGAGCTCGTCGACCAAGACGGCGTCGGGGGTTTCCCAGGGGCCAGGGGGGCTTGCTGGGCCTAGATCTTGTTGCGGCGTTGTGGCGTGTCTACAGGCGATTCATCACACCGCTACCCGTAGCGCTTGTAAGAGCTAAGAAGCGAGGGGCAGAGCGGAATCATAGTCAAAGGAGTTCTCATCCCGCAGGATCCGGAGCGGGCGAGACCAAACAGTTTGCTGGGCGCTCCGGGGAATCCTATCCGGAGCTCAATAAAAGTACCGTACTTTGGGAGCTGATAAAGTGAAGCTGCGAAGCACAGCTGGGCTGTGAGTGGTATCCAATGGACGCTGCGTAAGGCTGTCGATGTAACGTGGCTGGTGGGGTTGGTGGGTTTGGAACTTTGGTCCTGGGTTCCGGGCCGTACCTTCAGGGTTCCCTGGGGTGGATCTATATGTATCCCGCCCCGCAACCTTCCAAGTTGTATTTTATGGAAAATGCGAAAAGCAAATTGGAATTGAAATCGAGAAGCTGGATGCTATGAGTCGATGGGGAGGTATTACCTAGGATTCAAGTCACGACCATTTTCATTTGATTTATACTTCTATATCCTCACTAGTAGGGCCGAAGCCCCAGTACTTAACCCACTTGTTGACAAGCCGTCACTCTCCAAATATCTCGCAGAGCTTTCAGGTCGTGAAGATAAGATATCCCGCGTAGGTTCTGGGCCTGCATATGACATCTTCTGATCAGATAAGCCGAGGACCATGGATGTTCCCAGCTTGGTGAGATTGCCCTGTTACACAGCAAAGCCACAGCGGCAAACAAAGCTCACCGGACGCGAAGGACGGAATTCGACGAGTCGAGGATGGAAAGCGCGGCATGATCTACATCGAACCAAGAGCAAAGTTGTGTCAAGGGAATGTTGAGTACCAGCTGAGATCTCGATCTACCCCTACCAATTAAGCTGCAGCACGTCCAACGCACCGATGAGCCGTTGAAGCGGTCTGTGAAGGTGGAGATGTGGAGATTGTATCTTCCAGGGTTATGTCTGTTTTTTATTTGGTTTCTTCAAATTTGAGATACTAGCGTTCTGCCATCCCGCACATTCATACCGAGTGGAATTCGTAGTTTTCCAGATACAAATGCCGATATAGGGCAAACACATCATCGGGTGCACGACGCAGTAGGGTTGCAGGTGACAAACCAGTTTTTTTAGTTTTTTTTCTCGGGGTTTGCTCACAGAAATGCTCAGTGAAAAAAAGAACGACTAGTTTCGTACTTCTTGTCATGAGGCTGGACTGTTCGGGGCCTTCTGTCTGTAGGCCGCAGGTTCTCCCAAAGGACAGCATGTCTGCAGGTTTGGCACGTCTCAAGCTGCAGGTTTGTAGTAGTAGTAGTAGTAGTGATATTTAACGCCCCGGGGATTGCTAGGCGTACGCCTATTATTTTAGACCTTTCTTAGGGTATGGGGGCGTGCCGCCGCTAGGTAAGTAGCTTATTTAAATAATTTATATATAAAAAGGCTTTTTATTTTAAAAGGTAACTTTTACTAAAGCTTATAGGCTAGCGCCTATTTTTTATATATTATTTTTATATATAGCTATTAACAGGTATTATTTATTACATATTTAGGGTTTTAATTATAAAGGGTTTTAAGAACTTACCCTATTATAAAAAAAATATATTAACTAGAACTAGTTATATTAAAAAAAGGTGTTTTAAATAAAAAAAAAAGTGTAATAAAATAAAAAAAAAAATTATTTAATATTAAGCTAAGTAATTTTAATAATGCCAGGGCGCGGGGTACCCTAGTAAGGGTAAATAAATTTATAAAAGTTTATAATTTTAAGTAATAATATAAAGCTTTTAGGCTTTAGTCCACGGAGGTACTTTAAGGCCTTAGCCTTAATTATTAGTAATATTATAAAATACTAGGGCTATTATAAAAAGCGCTATTTAAAATAATAATAAAAAACTAGGTATTTAGGGCTTTTACTTATTTTATAAAAGTAAGTAAGCCTAGTATTTTTATATTAAAAATACTTATAGTATTACTTAAAGTCCTTATATAAAAACTTAAGTATAAGTTAGTAGTATAAAACTAGTTATTTTAATACTAGCTTTAATAATAGCTTAACTTAGTAAAACTTTAATTTTATAGTAAACTATTACCTATATTATATAAATAATTTTATAAAAGTATTTTTTTATTATTTAGCCTAGGTAGTGTGGTATATTTATTTATATAAGCTATATATTTTATTTATTATAAGTTGCGCCTTTAAAAAGTTAGGCTTTAAAGGTTAGGCCTTTACTAAGGCTGCTTTATTAATAAGCTTATTAGCTAGCTTATTACCTTTAATACTTATATAATTAAGGGATTACTTTAAGTAAATAATATATTAATTTATAAGCTAATATAGCACTTAAAAAGCTTAGTTAAAAATAATAAGGGCTACCCGCGCGTGTACTAAATTATTAAAATATTATTTATATAAAGCTAGTAAATAAAAGCCTTAAAAAGTTTTTTAATTATTACTTTTAGTTTTTAAAGTATATTAATAACCTTAGTATTATAAATATAAAACTAGGTGCTAATAACTAATAATTTTTATACTTAAAAATATTATTTATAGTATATTATATAGCTATAGCCTATATAATATATACCTTAGTATATTTATTTAAATTTATTATTAAAAATTACTACCTTTACTATTAGTAATACTTATTATTATTATTTAAACTTTTTTATAGCTAGTTTCTTAGCCTTGCCCCTAGTAAAATCCCTTAAATATTTTTAAAAGTAATAAAAATATGCTAGGACTAGCCTTAAGGTATTTAAAAAAAGTATTTTTATAATTTATATTTTAATTTTAGGTTTTTAGCATATGCTAGCGCCCTAGCCTTATAAAATTTTTAGTAATATTATTTATATTACTAGTAAATTTTAGTTATTTACTAGCTAAAGCCTTAAGGTAAATTATAATTAAGCTTTTTTTAATACTGCTACCGCGGAAAAAAGTTTAGTATTTTTAAAAAGGGTTATTATAAATATTATTTAAAAAACTAAAAGCACATCGCGGGCAGCTAAAGCTAAGGTTTTTTTTATTATTTTAATATACTAGCCTAGTTAGGCACTAACCTTTAGGTCCCGTGTATATTTATTAGGCTTAGTTTTATTATTATATTATATTTTTATTTTATATAAAAGGCTAAAAATAATATAAATAATAATTATTTTATAAAATAAGTTTGCGGGCGGACTATATATTATATATATTAAATTATAAATATATTAAGTTATTACACGGGCTTTAATTACCTACTTAATAATATATTAATATTAAAAAAGTTATTTATTAAAAAAAATACCTAGCTAGCATAGCGCAGGCTATTTTTAATTTAGTACTATAATAATTAGGATAATTATTAGCTAGTTATTAATTACTAGTAAGAATAATTTACTATAATATTTTTTAGTAATATATAATATTTTTAGTTTTTTAGGTATAAAGGCTATTTTATTTTATTTTCCCTAGGCTAGTATACTATAAATATTTTTTACTAAAAATTTATAATTTATATAAAGAAAGTTACTCGCGCGGCTTAAGTAAAAGTTATTTATATAACTAAAGTATAAAATTAAGTTTACTAGTAATAATTTAGTAATATATAATAGGAATAATATTAAAAAAAGAGGCAAGTTTTATAATATATTATAATATACTAGGTATATTATTATTATAATAAATTTTAGGCGTACTTTCGCGCTTTATTTATTAAAAAAACTTATAATTAAGGCTAAAAGCGCGCAAGGCTAGCCTTATTATACTATTTACTAAAGTAAGTGCTATAATAGGATAGTATTAAAAGCACCTAAAATATTTATAATAACTATAATAACCTCCTGGTTTTATAAAAGTGCTATTTTTATATTATAAGTAAAAAAAGCTATTAAATTTATAGCTAAGTGCTTAGGTAAAATATTATATTATTATAAGCTTAGTACCCCTTATACTAGTATAATAAAAGTAATATAATATACTATAATTTATTTAAGTTCTTTTTTTAGTACTAAAAGCAGTGCTATAAGGCGCTAAAATTAAAATAAAAACTTATTTTTTTATTACCTTTTAAAAGTATAACTACCTTTATAAACTTTTATAATAAGGGGAAGTATTTTAGTTATAAGTAGTAATTATATAGCTTATAAATAGCTTACCTAACATGCTTTTAGCAAGCCTTTAAAATATAAATAATTACCTAGTTTACTTTAAAAAAAATACTGCTTATACTAATAATATTTTTTTTAACTTTTTTTAATAAAATTTTTTTTAGCTAGTAAAAGTACTTATTTTTTACTAGTGCTTTAATACTAGGGGATTAAAGTTTAAATTATTATTTATATTAAAATACTTTAATACTACCTTTTATAAAATATTAGCCTTTTCCCGCGTGTTTTTAATTACTTTATTATTTATTAATAATAGGGGAGCCTTAAGCCTAGGCTCTAGCTTATATTATATTATTATTTAGTATAGTTTTTAGTTATTTTTAATATTATTAATTATTTTAGTTTAATACACGTGTTTAGTCTTGTAAATTATAACTAAAAATTATTTTTTTTATTTTAAGGTGGGATTTATTACCCAGGCCTGGTGGTTTTTTATATATTTATTTAATTATTAGGGAGCACCGCGGCTCCCTAAATTAGGGTATTTATTAATTATTTATATAGCTTTTATAATAATATTACTAAAAGATTTAATATATTAATTTAATACTTTTATATTTTTAAGTCCCCCGGGCTAAAAAAAAAAGTTATTTTATTTTTTATAAGCCTAGTAAAATACTTAAGCTTATAATCTAGTATATTATAATAATATTATTTTAGTATTTTTTTCCCGCGCCCTAGCATTATAATAACTAAAGTTTAATAATTAAAATTATTATATAATTTAAATATTACTAGCGTGCGGGTAAATAAAATATTTAAAAAAATTAGGTTAAAAACATGGCTAGTATTATATATAGCCACGCCTAGCTTATTAATATAGCTAATATTATTATTATTAGCCTACCTAGTAATTTTACCGCCATGGTATAGGTTATTTACTTTAGGCTTAAAGGTATTATATATAATATTAAAATCCCTGTTTATTATATAGTTTAGGGTAGGGATTAATATAACTAGGTAATTAATTATTTTATAAATAGTTAGTTTTTAATATATATTTAAAATCTTAATATTATTTATTATAAGCTATAATATATTCTAGCTTTATACTAGGTAGTATTATTTAATATATAGTACTTTTTTTTAATAAATATAAGTAAGTACTTTAGGGCACTTTTTTAACTAGTTTTTATAGTTATTTTAGGTATTTATTAGCGCGTAGTACTTAAATACTAGGTAATTTTAGGTTTTTATACCTATGGTGGTCCAGGGCTTTTAAATATAGGTAATATTATAGCCTTATTTATAGGCTAGTTATAAAATTATAGTATAACTAGGTATAAATTTACTTATATTTATTTAATAAATAATAAGATTTTGCTATTACTAGGTATTATTATAGTAATAATTATTATAATTTTTTTTTAATACTTTATTATTAAAGCTTAAAAAAGGATTTAATATTAATTTTTATTATTTAAAAAAAGGGGGGCGTGCCCGTGTTAGCTAGAATAAGTTAAATTAATTTAATAAAAAGTTACCTAAGATTTTAGTTATTAGTAAAAGTATTAAACCATAAAATATAATAATTAGTAATTATTATAAAGCCTTACTTATTTACCTTTAGCTTTTTTATAACACGCTTTTAAGGATTTTTTTAAAATAAAAATCTTTTAGTTTTTACTTAAAGTTAGGTATTAATATTAGCCTAGGCATGCATATTTTAGTATTAATAAATATTATAATAATATATATTATTAAGTTTTTTTTTAAATAAGTAAACTAGCTTACTATTCTTGCGCCTAGGGGCTACTAAATAATTATTATACCTTATTAATTAAGGGCCTAGGTAATTCACGCAGCGCGCGGGGTTTTTATAGTTTAAGTTAATAAAACTTAAGTAGTTTACTATTATTATATTATATTATATATAATATATTATATAGTTATATTACACTAGGTAGTAGTATTTTTAGTACCTAGGGTTATATTAAAAAACTAGTTAATATTTTTTAATAAGCTAGTAGTACTTACTTTAATTAAATAAAGTAAAGGCCTTAGGCTACTTTAAGAAAAATACCACCTAAATAATATATTTAGTATTAAAATTAGGCCTGTATTTTAAAAAAGTAAGCCTAATTAGCTTTAGTTTAGTTTAAGCCATAACTTTATTTTAAATTAACTTAGTAATATTTATTTTACTATTATTATATACTAGGATAGTACTAGGTATTTTTTATACTATATAATTATATTATTTTTAAAAAATATATATATTAATAGCGCCCAGGGTATAATAAATTATATTAATTATTTTATTAATTATTAAAAGGTTTTTAGTAAAAAGGTTATTAAGGATAATAGCCTAGCCTATATAAATAATATTAATTTTAAAAATAACTACTATCGCGGTTAATTTTAATATATACTTAATAAGGGCTTGCTAAACAGCGTACGCCTTAGGGCGTGTTATTAGCTTATTATTAAAAAAAGTAATTAATATCCTATAGTTATTTTATATAATTAAGATTATAATAAAGCTACTATATGTTAATTAATTTATTAAGGTGCTTAATAAGGGCGCCTTGCCTAAAATAGTATTAGTTAAAATAAAAAAACTTACTTTAAAAGGGGTGGGTTAAGCCCTTAAATTTTTAAGGATTAAACTTATTCCTCCCTAGGTAATAATTTTACTAAAAATTATTATAGTAATAGGCTAACTATATATATATAAAAAAATATAATTAATATTATTAATATTAATATAGCCTTTTAAAAAAATAAAGTATATAAACTTATTATAAATATTATAAGTAAAGGCTTTTTAATTTTAAGTTTTTTACCTAGTTATAAAGTTATTAATAATAGCTATAAAGCTTATAAAAACTTTATACTTAATTTATACCTAGTACTTTTACTTATTAAGTTAATTATAAAAGGTTTTTATAACTAGGCCAGGCTAAAAAGTTAATATATTATTATTTTTAATAATAAAAAAAAAATAGGCTTGCTAGGGCCCTTTTTTTTTACCTTTTTATAATATAAAAATTAAAGGGGGATAGGGGGTTTTATAATTATATAAAGTTAGCTAAGTTAATGCTTGTAAGCTAGTTAAAAATACATGCCTTAATTTTAGTTATTATATTACAGGGAGTAATAAAAAAGGGAAAAAAAGGTTAAAAATAAAATTAAAATAATAAAAATATATATTTATAATAGTTTTAAAGTATCTAGAGCTTATTTAAAGGTACCCCTAGATTGCTAAGAGTTATAAAGGTAAAGCTACAGGTTTGTAGTAGTAGTAGTAGTGATATTTAACGCCCCGGGGATCATCAGGCGTACGCCTTATGTTCCAAACCTCCCTTGGGGTATAGGGGCGTGCTACTGCTAGGCAAGTAGCTTATTTAAATAAGTTTATATATAAAAAGGCTCTTTATCCTAAAGGGCAACTTTTACTAAAGCTTGTGGGCTAGGCGCCCGTTTTTTACTTATTATTTTAACATGTGGCTATTAGCAGGTATTATTTATTACGTGCTTAAAAAAACTAACTATAGTAGTTTACAGGGTCCAGCCCTTATATAAAAAAACTGTATTAAATAAACCAGTTATATTAAAAAAAGGTGTAAAATAAAAAAAAAAAAAAAACGCAGCATAAGAAAAAAAAAAAAATTATTTAGTACTAGGCTAAATAATCCTATTATAAGGACTGCTAGGGCGCGGGAAGCCCTAATATGGGCAAATAAACTTATAAAAGTTTATAATCTTAAGTAAAAACATGAAGCTCTTAGGCTTTAGTTTATAAAGGTACTTTAAGGCCTTAGCCTTAATTATTAATGGCGCCATAAGGCGCTAGGGTTATTATTAAAATTACCGCCTGGAGTAATAGCAAAAAACTAGGTATTTAAGGCTCTTGTTCCTCCTATAAAAATAGGTAAGCCTGGTGTTTTTATGCTAAAAGTATTTATAATACTACTTAAAGTCCCTATGCAAGAACCTAAGTACTAGCTAGTAATATAATATTAGGCGCTTTAGCGCAAGCTCTAGCCGCGGTTTAACCTAGTAAGGCTCTGGCTTAATAAGCCACTACCTATACTAGGTTAATAGTTTTATAAAGGCGCCTTTTTATTATTTAGCTTAAGTAATCTAGTGTATTTATTTACACAGGCTGCGTATCCCGCTCGCGGTAGGCTACACCTTAAAAAAGTTAGTATTTAAAGGCCGCGCCTTTGCAAAGGCCGCCTTGTTAACTAGCTTGTTAGCTAGTTTATTACCCTTAATATTTATATATCCAGGGGACTACCATAGGCAGACTATATATTAATTTATAAGCTAGTATAATACTTAAAAAGCCTAGTTTAAAAATAACAAGGGCTACCCGCGCGCGTATTAAATTACTAAGGTGCTATTAATATAAAGCTAGTAGTAAGGTGCTCCCAGGAGCTCTTTAATTATAGCCTTTAGTTTTTTAAATATATTAATAGCTTTAGTATTATACACGTGGGACTAGGCATTAATTACTAATAATTTTTATACTTAAAGGTATTATTTATGGTACACCGCAAAGCTATAGCCTATATAATATATTTTTTAGTGCGTTTATTTAAAACTATTATTAAAAATTACCACCTTTATTATTAATAATACTTACTATTACTACTTAAATTCCTTCGCGGCTAGCTTTTTAGCCTTGCCACTAGTAAAATCCCTTAGGCATCCCTAGGAGTAGTAAGGGTACGCTAAAGCTAGTTTAAAAGTTTTTAAAAAAAGCACTCCCACTATTTATACCTTTATTTTAAGTTTTTAGCGCGAGCTAGCACCCCGGCCATGTAAAATCTTTAGTAGTGTTACTTATACCGCTAGCGGGTTTTAGTTATTAACTAGCCTTAGCCTTAAGGTAAAGCGTAGTTACGCTTTTTTTAATATTACTATTATAAAAAAAAGCCTAGCGTTCCTAAAAAAAGTTATTATAGGTATTATTTAAAAAACTAGGAGTATACCGCAAGCGGCTAGCACTAGGGTTTTTTTAATTACCCTAATATACTAGCCTAGTTAGGTATTAACTTCTAGATTTTATACATGCCTCCCAGGCTTGGTTTTACTGCTATATTATATTTTTATACTATATAAAAGGCTAAAAATAATATAAGTAATAACTATCTTATAAAAAAAGTTTACAGGTAAACCATGCGTAGTATATATTAAATTATAAATATATTAAGCTATCACGCGGGCTTTAGCTACCTGCTTTATAATATATTAATATTAAAAAAGCTATTTATTAAAAAAAACACCTAGCCAGCATAGCACGGGCTATTTTTAACCTAGTGTTATAATAATAAAAGTAATTATTAGTTAGTTATTAACTACTAGCAAGGGTAATTTACCATGCTACTTCCAGGTAATATATAATATTTTTAGTTTTTTAAGTATAAAGGCTACCTTATTCTACTTTTTTTAGGCTAGCATGCCATAAATATCCTTTACTAGGTGCTTATAATTAGTGTAAAAAAAGTTACTCGCGCGGCTAAAATAGAAATTATTTATATAATTAAAGCGCAGGACTAGATCTGCTAGTAGTAATTTAGTAATATATAATAAAAATAGTACTAAAAAAAGGGGCAAGCCCTGCGGTATATTATAGCATACTAAATATATTATTATTATAGTAGATTTTAGGCGCATTTTCGCGCTTTATTTACTAAAAAAACTTATAATTAAAACTAAAAGCACGCAAGGCCAGCCCTACTTTATTATTTTTTAAAGCAGGTGTTATGGCAAAATAATATTAAAAGCACCTAAAATATTTATAATAACTATAATAACCTTTTAGTTTTATAAAAGCGCTATTTTTATATTATAGGTAAATAAGGCTATTAAGTCCATGGCTAATTATTTAGGTAAAGCACTGCATTACTATAGGCTTAGCACCCCTTATACTAATATAGTAAAAGTAACACGGCACGCTATTATTTATTTAAGTCCCTTTTTTAGTATTAATAATAGTACTATAGGGCGCTAGGAACAGGGCAAGAACTTATTTTTTTTATTACTTTTTAAAAGCATTACCACCTCCGCGAGCTTCCACGGTAAAAAAAAATATTTTAGCTATAGGTATTAGTTATACAGCCCATGTACAGCCTTTTTAATATACTTTTAGCAGGCTTTTAAAATATAAATAATTACCTAATTTACTCCAGGAAAGGTACTACTCACGCTAATAATATTTTTTTTAACCTTTTTTAGTAAGATCTCTTCTAGCTAGTAAAAGTACTTATCTCCCTGCTAGTATTCTAGTGCTAGGAAATTAAAATCTAAATTATTATTTATACTAAAACACTCCAGCACTACCTTCCGCAAGATATTAGCTTTTTTTTACATGTTTTTAATTACTTTATTATTTATTAATAATAGGGGAGCCTTAAGCCTAGGCTTTAGCTTATACCATACTATTATTTAGTATAATTCCTAATTATTTTTAATATTATTAATTATCTTAGTTTAATACACGTGTTTAGTCCTGCAAACCATAGCTAGGAACTACTTTTTTTACTTTAGGGTAGGGTCCACTACCCAGGCTTTATAATCCTTCGCGTACTTAATTAACTACTAAGGGGTACTATAGCTCCCTGGGTTAGGGTGTTTATTAACCACTTATATAGCTTTTATAATAATATTACTAAAGGATTTAATATATTAATTTAGCGCCTTTGCGTCCCCAAGTTCTCCAGGCTAGGAAAAAAATATTATTTTATTTTTAACAAGTTTAGCTAAGTGTTTTAGTTTATAATTTAGTATACTATAGTAGTACTATTCTAGCATCTCCTCCCCGCGCCCTGGCATTATAATAACTAAAGTTTAGTAATTAAAATTATTATATAACTTAGGTATTACTAGCGTACAAGTAAAAAAAATATTTAAAAAAAATAAGTTAAAAATATAACTAGTCTTATGTGTTACCACGCCTGGCTTATTAATATAGTTAATATTATTATTACTAGCCCACCTAGTAATCTCGCCGCCGCGGTGTAAATTATTTATTTTAGGCTTAAAAGTATTATAGGTAGTGTTAAAATCCCCGCTAATTACATAGTTAAAGGTAGGGATTAATATAACCAGGTAATTAACTATTTTATAAGTAGTTAATTCTTAATATATATTTAGGACCTTAATATTATTTACTATAAGCTAAAGCATATTCTAGCTTTATATTAAGTGGTATTATTTAACACGCAGCGCTCCCCCTTTATAAATATAGGTAAGTACTTTAAGGCGCTTTTTTAACTAGTTTTTATAATTATTCCAGGTGTTTACTAGCGCGTAGTACTTATATACTAAGTGGTTTTAAGTTTTTATACCTGCGGTAATCCAGGGCTTTTAAATATAAGTAATATTATAGCCTTACTTATAGGCTAGTTATAAAATTATAGTATAGCTAGGTATAAATCTATTTATATTTACCTAGTAAATAATAAAATCCCGCTATTACTAGGCGCTATTATAATAATAATTATTATAATACCTCCTTTGGTGCTTTAGTATTAGAGCTTAAAGGGGGTCTTAGCATTAACCTTTATTACCTAGGGTAAAAAAGGTATGCCCGCATTAACTAGGGCTGGTTAAATTAATTTAGTAAAAAGCTACCTAAAATTTTAGTTACCAGCAAAAGCATTAAACCGCGGGGTATAATAATTAATAATTATTATAAAGCCCTGCTTGTTTACCTTTAGCTTCTCCGCGGCGCGCTTTTAGGGATTTTTCTAGGGTAAAAACCTTATAGTCTTTACCTAAAGCTAGGTATTAGTATTTACCTAGGCGTGCATGTTTTAGTACTAGCGGGTGCTATAATAGCATATATTATTAAGTTTTTTTTTAAATAAGTAAACTAAAGTTTTATTCTTGCGCCTAGGGGCCGCTAGATAGTTATTATATTTAGCTAGCCAGGGGCCTAAATAATTCGCGCAGCGCGTAGGGTTCTTATAATTTAGGCTAATAAAACTTAAATAATTTATAGCTGTTATGCTATACTATGTATAACATGCTATGTAATTATAACACGCTAGGTAGTAATATTTTTAATAGCTAGGGTTATATTAAGAGACTAGCTAGTGCTTTTTAATAAGCTAGCAGCGCTTACTTTAGTTAAATAGTATAAAAGTCTTAGGCTACTTTAAAAAAAAAACCACCTAGGTAATACACCTGGTATTAAGGTTAGGCCCGTGTTTTAAAAAAGCAAGCCTAACTAGCTCTAGTCCTATCTAGGCCATAACTTTATTTTAAATTAACTTAGTAATATTTATCCTACTATTATTATATACTAGGATAGTGCTAGGCACTTCTTACACCGTGTAGTTATACTACTTTTAAAAAACATATATATTAGTAGCACCTAGGGTGCAGTAAATTATATTAACCACTTTTTTAGCTATTAAAAAATCCCTAGTAAAAAAGTTATTAAAAATAATAACCTAGCCTGTGTAGGTAGTATTAATCCTAAAAATAGCCATGGTTATAATTAATTTTAGCACGCACTTAATAAGGGCTTGCTAAATAATATACGCCTTAGGGCGTGCTATTAATTTATTACTAAAAAAAATAATTAATACCCTGCGGTTATCTTGCGTGGTTAAGGCTATAGTAAAGCTACTACATGTTAATTAAGCTACCAAGGTGCCTAATAAGGGCACCTTACCTAAAATAATATTAGTTAGGGCAAAAAAACCTACTTTAGGAGGGGTAGGTTAAGCCCCTAAGTTTTTAAGGGTTAAACTTATTTCCCCCCAGGCAAGAGTCTTACTAAAGGTTATTATAATAGCAGGCTAACTATATACACGTAGGGGAATATAATTAGCGCTATTAGTATTAGCATAGCCCTTTAAAAAAATAAAGTATATAAACTTACTATAAATATTATAGGCAAAGACTTTTTAATTTTAAGTTTTTTACCTAGTTATAAAGCTATTAATAATAGCTATAAAGCCTATAAAAACTTCGCGCTTAATATATACCTAGTATTTTTACTTATTAAGCTAATCGCGGAGGGTCTTTATAGCCAGGCCAGGTTAAAAAGTTAACACGCTATTACCTTTAGTAATAAAAAAGAAAAAATGGGCTTGCTAGGGCCCTTTTCCCTTTTATTTTTTTATAATATAAAGGTTAAAGGGGGATAGGAAATCTTATAACTAGGTAAAGTTAGCTAAATTAAAGCCCATAGGCTAGTTAAAAATACACGCCTTAATTTTAGCTATCACGCCGCGGGGAGTAATAAAAAAAAAAAAAAAAGGTTAAAAATAAAATTAAAATAGTAAAAATATATATTTATAACAGTTTTAAAGCATCTAGAGCCCTTATTTAAAGGTACCCCTAGATTGCTGAGAGTTGTAAAGGTGAAGCTACAGGTTTGGGTTGTGCGGAGCGTGAATCAAGGCCGCAGTTGGGAATCTGGGATTGACTGCGGGGCGCTGGGTCGCACACCTGCAAGATCATCCATGGAACTGGTTACTGTGGTCTCGACTCTCGTATCAATCACCCGTGGACGTTGGATACGTCCAATCAAGAAGCCACCCAATGAAATGAAGTGATGGCAGTTTTGCAGTACCGCTCGACGTGAGATCCCTGCAGGTGGCCTCAGTCTGACAGTCTGACTGCTCGAACAGCTGCCGGCACTTCCTTGAGATCGACAAAATGTGAAGCGAGGGCGAATGGAAGAAGGGTTGTGGGCACGCACGGTTCTGGTGGGACGTTGCACACGATGAAGCCCCGAAGGCCGGGCTGGCATCTGATAGCAATAAGAGGTGACTCTGAAGCTCGAAGATTTGGATGATTCCATGCTTGCTGATTGGCTGGTCGATGGTTGACAGATCGACAGTCTGAAGTGCGGTCTAATTGCTTGTGAACATTGGAGTTCCGGTCACAGTTTAAGGTACTTTCTGGTACTTTTCTGGTACTTTTCTGGTACTTCGTTGGTACTTTACGTCTTACATTACTGCTCCACACTGCCTGCATAACCAATTTGTACCTCCAAAAAGCAAGTAAAAAAATGGCCCGACCGTAAGCTTGAGCAATTAATGCCTCCTCTATTTCAGAGCTCCATAGAAGTGTGCGGGAATTGTTGGATAGCACTGCCTGACCCGTCTCACTCATCACATTGAGCTGAGCTATGCTCCAACATCACGATTCGTATGCCGGCAAGCGGTTGTACACTTCTAGGAACTGCAGGTATCTCCAAGCTGCGATTCGATGCAGCCTTCAAGGGCTTGGCCACTTCAGGGACGACCGGGAAACAACACTTTAATTGCAGAAATGCATTTTTTTCTACCTAGCATAAACCATAACAATCGACTTCTTTCAAATGAAGAGAAAGAAAGAAGCGGAAATCCTGAGTGCATGTATGGTACCATCCATAGATTCACCACACACCCAGCCACTACTAAGCTAGCAACCAGCGATCTTGATCATCGAAATAGCTATCCAAACCCCCATATCAGCAACAGCTAGAATCAAGTACTGAGAAACTCACATGCTGCTATAATTCTCCCAGGCTTTGTCAAGCTCCCGACTAGAATATTCCCAGCGGAGGACAAATTCTATAAAGTCGACAAGCACCGCATCGCGTACGCGGCCGACAATGCCGCGGTCGCTGAAGTGTTTACGGATCCGCACGGTCACAGGAACACTAAAGACCCGTAGGACATCTGGGATAGGATTAGCAGCCGGCGCGGCGAAGCTTTGACTACCAGCCGTGGGAGTCACTAGCCATTGTTACCGCGGATCAGGGCCACCCTGATGTCGGGGAACGGCGAGGATACGTCACGGTAGGCAGGGCGCTCGGGCATCTCGCGGCTTGTCATCCGTGGCGATGCGGCTGATATCGGGGGTTTCGAGAAATTGGCAGTTATAACACTGGGGTATCAAGACGGACGGTGGACTCCTTTTATGTTCGCGAGACAGGCAATCAAACACACGCTGCTTCTTAGCAGATTGTGAAGGTATCTTTGAAATATCTCCCATCCGTCTATCCCCGGGCGTGTCCAAAGTCCTGTCAAAAGTACAACTGACCATGGACAGCAAAGCAACGACGGCGCCAGGGTGCTGAAGAACGCCGGTACAGCTACCTAGAGAGATACATCAAATGTGGCTCATCTCGTTCGAAAAGATAGGTGGTACCTACCTACCCTGAACCATGCTTATAATAAAGATCTTCATGAGTTCTTTTCCTAAGCATGACCGGAGTAGCAGTTTGGCGCACCTCTGGGTGACGGATTGCATCTATTACCCGCCTAAAATCCAGCCCTCCACCGATGGGTTGGCGATTAATCACCGCGGAGGTGCAGAGCGCCATGGGGCTTGCCTGTACTACCCCAGGCAGGGCGATCTTTTGATCTTGTTTCACCTTCCGAGGTCGGCAACAACCATTTACGACTGGCCAACGCGCTCGGCTCAAGGAGGCATCCCCCGAGCCATAAGATCGGGTTGGGGATCACAATGTGACCAATCTTCATAGGTAAGATTGCGGCGCGGTAACTGCTGCGCCTCTTACCTACCCTGGTTGCCAGACGGCGCGATGCTTGGGCGGCGGCGGTAGAGAGTAACAAGATCAATCTTATGGCGCTCAGAATCTGATGACAGATGGACACTTCCCTGATAGGTGAGAATAGGTCGCGTTTCTGGCGCCTTTCTTCCCCTCTCCATGCTACCTTATCCTGAACAAACAGCAAACGGACGGGAATATTCGCCTTTTTTCCGCTCAACAGACTGGCCCCTACCTAGGTATGTATCTCCCGTGATTCTTTGCGGCCTATTTGTGATGGTTATGTTGAGCAAATGCAAACAGCGAGGCACTGGATGGCTCAATCCCGACTCTGGCTGTTTTCTCTTTCGACATTCCACCCCCTGGAGAAGTGCATACAAGCGAGCCTTGCGTGTTCTCACCCCAAGCACCCTTAGTCGATCTCATGGAGTACACCATATCCCATCAGAGCGCTCAGCAGCCCCTTCCGTAATGGCGAAATCATGCCTCGCGGCTTATTTGAGTTGGTTTGTTTTCCTTTCCAGTCTTTTCCCTCCGTGAGCTCCTACCATACTCCGCCTGAACCTCTACTGGACAATGATCCTAACGCGTTTCTTCTGCGCATCACACCTACGTCCGCGAACGGTCGCGCGCACTCCGTCCCCGCCCCCGCGGTCGCTGGCCGTCAAGGCATTGTGGTCGGGACACGGTCTAAATGGAAGGGGCAGGGTCCTTAGCCGACGGCTATTGGGTGCATCGTACATTTGAATTCGGGAGAGAAATTCTCACGGCTCATTTGCCACATCTCGCAGACGGATTTCCTGAACACCGGTGACGTGCCTGATATCGGCGAGCAGGTCTTGCGCTGCAGTAAAGTACCCAATTGCACCGTTGCCGGCTCCCCCGAACAGCATCCCCTGGACCAAACCGCCGCGGTCGAAAATAAGAGATCCGGCATCGGACGCCTTGAATGCCACCCTACCTGGGCGGAGAATCACATGCTCCCATGTTGGGAAAGTTACTCGCTCTCCGTTGACAAATCGAGTAGCTATCCTGCATGTGGTGAGGTTCCCGTACTTGCCCTCTGTGTATCCTGTTGCCCTACCCATTTTATAGAGCGGCTCGTCCATCTCGGGAAGCTCCATACCAAAGTCGGTGAGTTGATCGAAACCACGTGGACCATCAGTTGGAATCTAACAAGGTACATTAGCGACAAATCTTTGAAATTGTCCAGAGCACTACCTACCGTGACTTTGTTGTTTCCCGGGACTCGTCTGGGGCCAACCTTGACCAGGGCCCAATCCCGGATTGAGAATTTCTGGGGGTCGTCGACAGAGGGTGCCTCTCGTAGACCAGATGCGGCGAACACTGTCCCAAGTTTCAATCCGGGATGCCTCTGAGCGAATTCTCTGATCTCATTGCGCCCCCGCCTACACTCCGCAATTGTTGTGGCGAGACGCTGCCTCAGCTTTTCGAGGTAGGGTACAACGAGCTCGTCGTTCGCTCGAAGCTCTTCGACTTGCCGGTATACACGATGTGACTCGTTTTGCTTGATGATTGTTGTGAGCCTATCGATGGCGCTATCGATGTCTCTTTTGCTTGGCGAGTCTACCGGCAGGAGGCGGGCCTTGTTTTCATCTTGGGCGGGCCGAACACCCTCCTGCTTCCATTTTTGGACAGCTACATTCATTTTAGACGCGGCCATTTTTGAAGCATGGAATATCGCATGGCCCAACTTACCTTTTAGGTCTCCTGTGGAGAGCCCACTATCATTGGGCAAACAACAGTGCGAGCAGGTTAGGGCAAACGGCAGCCATTCCCCATTCTTAGGGTTCCTCAGTTCGACCCACCCGCCCAGCGTTCCGTGTGCGTCCTTCATGCCAGCCAGACCGATGCTAGAGCCAAGCTTGGGGTTAATTCGACAGTCATTAGGCGTAATTACATCGTCACTGGGGTCACCGCCACCTGTGACCTGGTTGTCTTTGTGAATTGCCACGGCAACATCGTCAAGTCCGTATCTGTCAAGGACGGCGACAACTTTCTCCCTCACTCGCCTCCAGTCGCGCCTGGTGGACCGATCGACACCCAAGAGGACGGTCGGCGGGCATTGCCGACGGTCGCTATTGCTACCGATGCGGAAGCACCCGATCGTGAATACGCCTCTAGTCCCAATGGTATTGAAGATTTCCAGGGCAATTTGCTTCCAGATGGGGAAGATGGCATCGGTCGGCAGACAAGCATGGATCACCGGAGAATCTCCGAACTTCTCATCGACGATTTCGACTGAAATTGGTTCGTCGGTCATCTTCTTGCCCTTAATGTGGTAGAGCAATTTCCGTGCAACAGTCCGCCACGTCGCTCGCGATGCGTCGCTGCGGCTTGCAACGACAAGCAGGGTTAGTATGGGCTTGCGGTTCGGCTCATATATCGACCGCCGCCCGCAGAATCGGATCTCGCTCGCCTGGAGGTTTTCGTTGCGGCAGATCTCGTCCAGCTCGGCGTGGATCTCGAAGGTCTGCGTCCATTCGAGACCCGCGTGTTCTGGGCGCCATGGAAGCAGGAGGATCATCTCGCATGGCAAGTCGCAGAGGTCTGGCCCGCCCGCTCTAAGGTCTGTCTCGATGAGTCCGTCTTGGTCGGGAACTGGTGTGGTATCGCTGGATGAGCCATATGTTCGTCGGAGGCGAGTAGGTTGGGGGCTCTGGTGGATATAGGGTGTCGGGTGTGGTTGGATTTTCGGCGACGCGTATGAAAGCTCGGTGGGGAAGATGGGCGCAATTAGAGATTGTAGCAGGAGGGTAGACATGATTATCCGTAGAGTGAAGGATGTTCTGGCTAATTGTGGTTGGAGTCGGTGTACTCGGGGAGTTTTGATGATCGGTGCTGGTGTGTTGTTGGAGAGATCAGGAAGCTGAAGACAAGACGCTTCGGACACTCAGTATACACCGGAATTCCAAGCCAACATGGGGAGGAATGAGTCACCACGTAAAGCCCGAGGCTTTGGTGGTTGGGGATTGATGTCCGGAACCCTAAACTCGGTCACACACCAATACTCTCCTATGTCACTTGTAAGTTGCCACCCCGGGTCTCGAGTTCAATTCGAATGAGCAAGATGCCAGACGAAAGAGTCATATTCCTGAGTATGAGGATGACTCTGTGGCCAGCTAGGGTGAAGTTGTTGGGAGACGAATATCTCTGTGGGCGGAGTCAGGCTAGAAAGGAAAAGTGGTAGCACAGCGAGCCTAGGGCAGCACGCCTGAACACTATTGACGGCGTCGTGTCAGGAATATGGAGAAGTCTTGAAAGATCTGAATGACTAAATAAGAAAAGGGAAAGGCCTGATAACACTGCCGCGGCGCAGAGATCCCCTTGGAGGGAAGGCGTGGAAATTGCTGGACAAGAGATCGATTCAAGGGAATCCCAAATTCCAAGATCAGCTGCGATGAAGCCATTCAGGGCGCAGGACAACCGGATCATTCATGCGGCTTTGGCGGCGAGAATGTAGTAAGAGCGGATTATTCGTACTGCGTCGGATGATCCGTAGTGCGTAGTAAAGAAAAAGTGACCTTTGTAGAACGCGTTGGCGTGATTGAACAGGTCGTCGAGGGGGATCATTGTCAGCCAAAGGTGGAGATCTCTCATTTTGGTGGAGTTCTTATTTGTTAACGCCTCCACATGCCGCGTTAGTATAGAAAAGTAAGGCGCTTAACGCCTTACTATTCTGGTAAAGAAATTAGGCCACTAATAAGTTTTTAAAGGCTTAAATTATTTATATAAACCCTTAGGTAGTTTTAGCTTTTAATAAATAACTTACTTTTTTTTATTTTTTTTATAGTATTTAATTAATAGCTTTATTAATTAATATAATATATAAAGGGCCTTATAGTTATAAACCTAAATATTAACTTAATAATTTAGCTTATTAAATTTTTACCTTTTTTAAATATTTTAAAATTATTTATATTTTTAAGTATATATCTTAAAAGTTATATTAAGCCCTTTATAGTTAATTACTTTTTTTATTAAATTAAAATAAATATTAATTAATTTTTAACTTTTATACTTAATTTAAAAATTATTATAAGCTTTATTAATAATATTATAAGTATAAAAGTTATTTTTAAGTTTAAAAATAACTAGCTAGCTTAATATAACTAGATTTTTTACTTTATTTAAATAATAAAAGTTTAAAAGTTTTTTAACCTAAATATTTTTTAAAAAAAAAGAAAAAAATTTTTTTTTCCTAAGTTACCTTTTAAAAATATAATTAAAAAAATATTTAAAATATATAATAAATACTAGCTTAATACTAAGTATTATTATATTAAAGTTTAAAAAATAAATAAAGCTATTTAAAAAACTATTATTATTTTTATTTAATAACTTATTAAAAATAAACTTATTATAAAAATTTTAGCTAAATTAAAGTAATAGTTTATTTTAACTAATTTTAAGACTAAACTAAAGGTATTTAGTAATTATTTTATAGCCTTAAATATTTTAATTTAATAAGATAAAATTAATAATTAGCTTTAAAATTATAAAAATACTTACCAAGAAATTAAACACCTTAATTAACCTAAATTAAAAAATAAAATAATTAATATAACCTTCCTGCGGATAATTAGCAAGTATTTAAACTTTTATATAAAATAAAATACTAATTAATTAAATTAAAAAGGTACTAATTTAATTTCTTATTTTTAGTTTATATTTAAATATTAATAATATTTTTTTATAATTAATAACTTTTTTAAAAACTTTGCTAGAGCAGTGGCCTTTATAACTTTTAGTAAAAAATTAAATATTTTTTTTAAAATAGTATTAATTAATAACAAGCCTTTTTATTTATATAGCTATTTTTAAGTAGTAAAATAATATTAATATTTTATATAATTATATAAAAAGCCATGGTATAAACCTAAAAAAAATATAAATAAAAAGGTTAATAAAACTTTTAATAAAAATAATAAATATAGCAAGAAACTTTAAAAGGTAAGGGCTAAAAATAAATAAATTYTTAAAAATAAAAAAAAGTTAAAAAAAAAAGTTTAAAAAGCTTTTTTAGCTACTTAGGCTATAGTAAAAAAAAATACTATAATTATATACTTATTATAAGTATTTAAAGTAATTTAATACTTTAAAATATTTTTATTTTTAATACTAGTACCTTTATTTATATTTATAATAATTTTAGCTATTTTACCTTTTTTAATTAATTAAAAAAAGATAATATTTAAATAAAAAATATAATTATTATTATTTAAGGTATAAAATTAGTACTACTTTATTTTAAGGCTTTAAATAATAAAATAATACCTTTTACTTTTAGTAAAATAGCCTTTATACCTAGCTTTTATATTAATATTTTAATAGCTAGGCCTTTTAAAAAGGCTAAATATTTTTAAAATTTTAATACCTTAATTACTAAGAATAATAAACTAGTATTTTATCTTAAAGATTATTTATTTAGCCTTTAAATAGTTAAGTTTAAAAAGAACTTAAAGCCTTAAAAAAGGCTAATATATTAATTTAATAAAAAGTTAAGACCTTAACTTAAAAAATTTATATTAAAAAAAATTTTAAAGCTTTTTACTAGCACCTAGGCTATATTAGTAATAAGGCACTTTAATACTTATTTATTATAATTAAAAAAGTTTAAATTACTAGTTTTTAACTACCTTAATAATATAATACTTATAAATATAA
This sequence comes from Aspergillus mulundensis, assembly GCF_003369625.1. Taxonomy (NCBI): domain Eukaryota; kingdom Fungi; phylum Ascomycota; class Eurotiomycetes; order Eurotiales; family Aspergillaceae; genus Aspergillus; species Aspergillus mulundensis. The sequence continues at coordinate 898,992 of NW_020797892.1, read as the reverse complement.
ATAGGCCCCTTAATAAATATTTAGGAGGCCTAAAAATCCTGCTACTATATTATTTATTTAAGTTTACTTTAACTTAATTTTTATAAGAAAAGCAATAAATAAAAAAAAATAGGTAACTTACTTTTATAATAAAAATACTAAATTTTACTAGGCCTATATTTACTAAAAAAAAAGCAAGTATAAAAATATTATTAAATAATATACTAAGCTTATTTAAACCTAGTTTAATATTACTTTTAAGATTTTTTTAATAATTATAAGCTTATACTTAGTAATAATATTCTTAATTTTATTATATTTTAAGGTATACTTTAAAACTAGTTTACTTTTTATACTTTTTTTTAAAATAATATAGCTAAGTACTTTAATAGTATATTAATTAAAAAAGTAAAAATAATAGCTTTTTATAAAAAAATTTTTTTTAATATATAGCCCTAGGTTATAAAGGCCGCGGCTTATATTAATAATTAAATTTTTATTAAGCTATTAAATTAAAAAATATTATAAAAAGCACTTACTAATAAAAAACCTTATATTTTTAGTATTAAAATACTAGGCTATTTTGCCTAGGTAAGATAATTTTAGGTAAAAAGTTTTTATAAAATAAAATTAAAGGCTTTATTAAAATACTTACTAGGCTATATTACTTTAAATATTTAGTAAATCTAGTTTTTTAAAAAGTAGCTTATTTAAGCCTGTAAAAATATTATTTTTAATAAGTTTAAATTATATAATTTAAAAAATCCTTTTTTTATTATTAATATTAAAATTAAGTTACTAGAGCCTTTAGCTTAAGTTTTTAATATTTTTTTTAAAACCGTAAATTTGAAAAGATTAATCTTAACCTTAACTTTAATAAATCTTTTAAATAAAAAAAAAATAAGGGTATTTTAAATATAAATAGGCCATGGGTGGTGGAAATCTTAAAAAAAAAATATTAATAGTAGTAGTAAGTATAAAGCAAGAAATAAGGCTTAAAATATTATTAATAAAATTAAAAATACTACTAGTAAAAAAAAGGCCTTTAATTAACTAAATAAGTTTTTATACTTACTAACTTTAAAGCTAACTTCTAAACCTTATTATTATAAAAGGCTTATATAAAACTTAGCCTTATAAATAACTTTAAAAGCTTATTTAAAAAATCCCTAGTAATAAATTTTGCGCTTTTAAGTATTTTAATATTTTTTTATTAATTTAGCTAGTAAATAATTACTTAAAAAAGATAAATAAGCATGCCTAGCTTTTTTTTTTTACTTAGCCTTTAAGCTTAGCGTGCTTAGGGGGTGGAACTTTAATAACTTTAGCTTTTTTTTTAGGATATTTAGGCGTAGGCATAGATAATATAATGCTAATAATTATATATATAATTTAAATCTAAATAATGCTCCCTTAAATAATTTAAATAACCTTAATTATATTTAATTTACCTTTTTTACTTTTTATTAAAACCCTGCAAAAAAACAGCTTTATTAAGATAATCTACCTCCTCCTCCCAAGCGCTGGAGTAATCTTAAAGACTATCTGCTCCATGACAAGTTCCTAGAGGCTTTAGAATGCTCCCTCGGACGATCCAAATAACCTTGACTATATCTAATTTGCCTTTTCCACTCTTTATTAAAACCCTGTAAAAAAACGGCTTTATTAAAATAATTTACCTTTTTTTTTAAGCGCTGGAGTAATTTTAAAGATTATTTACTTTATAATAAGTTCCTGGAGGCTTTAGACTTTAAACTAGGAATATTTTATAAAATAAAAGTATAAAAGGTAGTAAATAAATAAAAAGTAAAAATAAATAAGCTAATTTTTTTATTATAGGTTTTTACTTATAAATTTAATATTAATAGTTACTTTATTAAAACTAAAGCCTAAATTTATATACATAGAGATTTAAAACTAAAATTTTTTAAAAAAAATTAAGTAATAACTACTTTAACAAGGGCCTTTAAAGCTCTTATAGTACTTATAGCTACTTTTAATTTTAATTTTAATTAAAAAAATATTATTAACATGTTTTTTAACACTGCCCTTAAAAAGGTAGTATATTTTTACTTTTTAAATAATTATAAGTAGTAGGGTAAGTTATTAAAGGCCCTTAAGGTTATTTATAAACTTTAAAAGTTTTTTTATTTTTAGTAGCTTAATTTAACTATAATACTATAAAAATTTAGCTTTATTATAGTTTTTAAAAAAAAGTACCTTTATATTAATAAGTTTATAATTTTTTTTATTTATATAAATAATATTATTATTATAAACCTTTTTATTAAGAAAGGCCAAGCTATTATAATTACTTTTAAAAAAAAACTAGTAATAAAGTATAAGCTTTAGTATTTTAATAAAATAAAATAGTTTTTAAAAATTTAAATTATTTAAAATAAAAAAAAGCGCAAGGTTTGGTTATATTAAAACTTTTATATTAAAGTAATTATAAATTAATTTTACTTAAATATAATAGTTTAACCTTTAAAAATACCTTTTTTTTAATAAGCTTTATTTAAATTTTGGTACTATAATACCTTAATAAATTAAAAAAATAAGGTTTAAAGTTAATTTAGTTAAATATATAAGCATGCTTACCTATTTAAATATTTTTTATATTATTAATTAATTATTAAAATACCTAGTTAATCCAGCGGATTATTATTAATATATAATAAATTAATTTATTTTTTATTTTTATAATACATGCTTTATAGCCCTTAAATACTTTAGTTTAAATAACTTTAAAAATAAGCTTATTTTAAAAATATATAATTTTTATAAGGCCTACTTTAATATAGCCTTTATTAATTAATTTAATTATTTTTTTAATATAAGCTATATTTACAAGCTATATAATAATTTAATTAAATAAAAAATTATAAAGTAATACTTAGTTATAACTTTAATAATTAAGGTAAAATTACTTACTTTATTTAAGGCCTTTAAAGTAATTTACTAGTAGCACTAGGTTTTTAATTTAATATAATTTAATTTTTAATATTATTTTTTAGTTTAATATAATAATAAATAAATTATTAATATTTTTACTAGCTTTAATATTTAATATTAATTAAAACTTTAGTATATTAATATTTATAACTTATAGCTTTAATAAAAAGTTTAGCATAAAAATCTTAAGATTAAATAAACTTTTATAAATTAAATAATTATAAATAGCCTTATTAAGCTACTTATTAAATAATAATATTATAAATTTATTAAAATACTTAGTTTAGTAAACATTTCTAGCCTTATTTTTAATATTTAGTAGGTATTAAAAAGGTGTGTTAACTAAAGGTAAAAATTTTTTATTTTAATAAAGTTTTTATTTATTAATGCCTTTATATACCGCGTTAGTATAAAAAAGTAAGGTACTTAATATTTTATTATTTTAGTAAAAAAATTAGGCTATTAATAAGTTTTTAAAAACTTAAATTATTTATATAAACCCCTAGGTAGCTTTAGCTTTTAATAAATAACTTATTTTTTTTTTATTTTCTTTTATAATATTTAATTAATAGCTTTACTAGTTAGTACGGTATACAAAGGGCCTCATAATCGTCATGGCGAGAACAGAGGATATTAAGGCTCGGGGCCAACAACAGCGAGGAAAAAGACTGGCTGTATTAGTAAGTCGGCGCTGATGGACTTTCATTGCAGATTCCCAATAATCAAACAGATCGTCTGGTGTAGCCGGTGAAAGCGAAGAGGCGACAACACGGCCGTCAGGCGTGGCGCTGGAGGAAGAAATCGAGGCACGGGTTCGTTCGCTAGCGGCGAAGCGGTAGGCAAAATAGCCAGCGAGAAAGGGTATTCTCCTTGCCAAGAGGAGAGGAATCAAGCTTGACAAAGTGTTAAGATGGAGAACTTGGTTCTTCGTGTTGTGTTGCTGAGCTCGCTGGGGCCCCTGCGCAGAGTGGAGGCCCGCGAATAGCTTTAGGTGCTGAGGTCAACTAGAAAGCAAAGCTCGTAATGATCAGTGGTCTCATAGTCTGTCAGAGAATGATGGTAGGGATTATAATTTGTAAAAAGACCTCTGGTGTTGATGATGTGAGGTAGGCACGGAGAGTGAGCCTGGAGATCTCCAGTGCGCTGACAAAGGGCTGAGTAAGCGATGGCAACGAGTGCTATGGTGTGTTTCTGGCACCTGCAACGCCTACGCCCATCATTTTATTCAGAAGAATCTTACAAGTTTGATCTTATATATGCAATTGAAAGCTATCCCGCCCTCCAGATTCCTTATTGTTCGGGCAACGCACCTCAGACAGACGGCCTACTGCCCAGTAATCCAACTCGACTACATTCTCCCTGGGCGAAAGCCCTAAGGATCTGCAGTTGGTGAGGTGCTGATGGTCTGTTAATGGTTTGAAGGGTGGGTGTTCTACCATCGTACTCTAGTTACCCAAGAAGGGCGCCAGTCAATTAAGCACAGAGGACGTGATGATACTAGCTCTCGAGGTCTGTTCTGACGCTCAGTGGACTTCATTCGAAAGCGCAACGAGAAGCTATATTATCCGGTTCAACATTAGTGGGACTGATTTTATCAAGCTATGCAATAACTAGTAACTTCCAGGCGTTCAGAGGTTCCGATTGTCCGCTGTGTGGTCACCACCACTCTCCAGCTCTGGAACTGGCGCAAGAAAGTGAAGGGCCCAGATGAGCTCGTCTTCTTCGTCATCCAATTCCGCGGTTTAGAGCAGTGGACATCCCAACTGCAGCAACATGCACGCCCCTTGGTCTACCTTTACCTTTCACTGGAATGCTAGCGACGCTTGAAGTTATGTTATTGTTAATGATGCTAACAATATAAGCCTTTAAATCCTACAATACGGCACATACGACCATAGGGTGTGGAGAACAGGGCTTCCCGTCCGCTCAGCCGTACTTAAACCACACGCCGGCTTGTTAGTAGTATGGTGGGTGACCACATGCGAATCCCAGCTGTTGTATGTCTCTTTTTGAACTTTTTTTGGTGGAAGTGATGGTAGCCGACGCTGGAAACTCATTTTTCAACTTTGGGTGGACAATGTACCAGAGGTCTGAGCATAATCATGATCTGAGAGATTATCATTCACAGCGCAGCATTCATACGGTCCCTCCTATTTGCTCGACCCGCTGGGTGAATATATATGCTGCCCACCGGAACATAGAACAACATCGCCGAGCCTCTATTTGTTTGTCCCTGATGAAGGGTGAAACTAAGACTGGCGATTGGCGATCCCGTACTTCGAAAACTGGTAAGATTTCCTCCCTCGGATTGTTCGCAAAAGCAAGGCCAAAGCTGACATCTGTCGAGCGTTTCGAGACTTGTCCACGAGGCTGACAGGGCCCGCGTTGCTGCGGCATCCGTGCGCCCTGGCCCTGTGCGCGCTCGGGCAAAACCAAGCTCATCGATTCAAGAACACAGTTGGAACGCGATAGGACAGTTGTCTTTTTTATTTTGCGGGACTATATGTTTTTGGATATCTGCTGGGCGAAAATATCCCGAGATTTTGATCGTGCACTTCATGAGTTAGGGCTAAAGTGGATCCCAGCCAACCAGGTTTGCCCTGGGATGGAACACCTCGCGGCTGGCTCGATCACTCTTCGAAAAAGCAAAGACCTCTAAAAGATTTTTTAAGACAAGTCAAGCAACAATATAGTCTAGCTAAAACTTTAATGGTGGACGGGTTTATAGACTCGGCTTTGACGGCTGAAGAAACTGCCGCTGCGACAGTAAGATCACATTGAAATAAAGGCCAAGGTTAGCTGAGTCCGGACTTAGAAAAAAATTTTCCATTTTGCCGGATGCGGTGTCGTGCAGGTATACTGCAGCTGATATGATGATTATTTGTGTAAGTCAAGATTTTTTTGCTCCAGCCTCGCCGTCTCACCTACCTCTCCGTACTCTGTCAATGTTGGAAGAGACATAGAATGGAGGTGAGCCAACAAAGGAGGTAAGCCAAGCATGATGACAAACAGGCAAACGCGAGCTGAGACCGCTTGATCAACAATCAGATATGAACGTTGGCCACTGTCATCGAAGGTGTTCATGGGACCGGCTGCTGACCACAAGTTCCCCGACCTATCATGTTTAACATGTACGCTGGCCCCTGCAGTGGTCCAGGAGCACTCGGAGTGATGCAGTTGTTCCTGCGTCTGGTGGGGCAGGGATGCAGGCAGTAGGTACTCTTCTCACTGTCTAGGCAGACTTATAACCGAGGAGGTGACACACACCTTGACAGAGTGGCAACAAGATCGGTTTGCTTTTCCCAGGCTCCTTTTTTTTGGTTTTTTTTTTTTTTGGACAGAAGTACGAGTACCCAGAACGAGGGTGCATCCGGCCAGTTCTCGGACTGACGTGCATGTAGCCGTTGGCAAGTTTGTGATCTATCTTACATTGTCGCGCGTAGTGTTGAACCTTAAGTCAACGAATCGATATTATGATGCCCTACTTTTTTGAGTACCAAGTAGCCTACGGAGGGCTTGGGAGGACATAAAGCCGACCGTCCGACGGAGGTCAGGCCCAAATGAGTTGGAAAACAAGGAAGAGCCAAAGAGGAAGCGACTTTTGCATGACGTATTCAATTGCTCTGTTGTCTGAACTCTTCGAATAATCCTCGCAGTGTAAATATATCCGGTACCGTAACTCCGACGGCGCCGCTGTTGCCGACCGACGAGGAATCGGAATTTTGCTGGGAGAAAGAAATCAAAAACTGAGGAGAGCCCTGGAGACCGCTTCATCCACCGGCAAAGCTGTGACCCGGTGCAGCGGTGAGGGTCCGTTGGCACCAGGCCAGGCCGCGAGCGAGGAGCTGTCAGCTTACCGCAGATGGCTGGAGCCTAAAGCCACGAGTCATCAAGAAGGATGGCTGCTGGATGGCGGATCTTCCCGGTCTCGCTGATCCAGGAATGGCCGGATGCATTCGAGGCTGAACGCTATGGTAGCAACGGGGAGAGTCTAGCCATTGAACTGTAAGCTAATTTAGCTGTCCGCATGGTCTCACAATGCTAATCTTCTACTCCAAGAAGTACCATGGCATTATAGAACACTGTATGCAGTGGAAGGTCAAGTACGACTCTCATGGAGTCTAAACCTGGGGTGTGACACAATTACATTATGCTGTAGGAGAGGCCATCTTCGTGGCGCACATGATCATTTAGCCCCGGGCCCCAGAGAGAAAAAACAAATCCTTGATGGAAGGATTGGCGTAGACCATTTTCGGATTAGGTCTGCGGAAGACGTGCGCATTTGCAGACCGCTAGTGGCCTCAACCTCTGGACTACCTACACGAGTTCTGCTCATACCAAACCAATTCTCCTCGAAATGGTTAAGTGCTTGAGACGCCTGTGGGCTGCTTTGACGAACCCCTGGCCATGATCTTCCACCGTCGAAGCTCCGTAGTTGCTTGTTGGTTACGCTCGGAGGCGCAACCTGAAACACTTCTCTGAGCTCGCGTTGATGAGCTTTAATCGATGTTTTTGCTTTCGAGAATTGTGAAACTTGTATTCACTGCACATAATCATCTATGGGGGGGTTGAAGGTCATCTCACCCAGAGAGTACACCCTGCACCCCACCACTGAATCATCAAAGCATCATCTACCGTGAGGCTAGTAGACACCACCATCAATCATCCACAAATGTATGTCTCACGGACTTTTACTATTAAAACGCTATACAGAGTAGCGATAACATATGAAGATTAATAAATGTAGAAATAAAAAGAACTTTTGGTCCATTGATCGTCCTGTCAGGTATCGATCTACCTGATGCTCACCGCACTCCCAAGGTATTGAGCAACCTTGCTCAAATGAAGTTCGCTGATCATAGCAGCCGATAGTCAGTAGATTTACGTATTTCGTAGCGGCTTGAAACATACTCATGTAGATAAACAATCCAAGCATCCTCCAGACAGGTCCACTCCCAGACAAAGACATAATCCAGGAACTCTAGAAGCACGCGCTCAAGGCGAGCCCCCTCGATGCCATGGTGATCGAGATCTTGTTGGAGTCGACAAATAACCGCGTTGATTACCAGGAAGCACGGCCTCTGTACAGCCCCTTCCCCACCCCGGGCTGCGTGCATCGTGCGCATCATGGCCGGGATGTCAAATCCGCCTAGTCGCTCTATGGCAAGTTAGCACTGATATCAAGAGACTATGCAACAGGTGGGAAAAGGGGTTACTCGCCCTTGTGCTCCATGAGAACGGCAAGAGGTATGTCGGGGAGTGGCCTAGGAGCGTCCACGATCATTTGCGCGGTCGCCTCCGGTTGGCCTGTCTCTAGACTTGTCGTTGAAGACATCGCGAGTCTGTGCTTACGTGCCCGTCGAGGCTGTGAGCTGCCAACCAAAGGTCCTGGAGGCGCGAGCCCCTTTATATCTAGAAGAAAAGAGGGCTACGTAGAGGAGTGATGTATCGAGGCCTGGACACCTTCAGGTACGCTTAATCTGAATCTGCCGTACCTTTCTCCTTTTGGGGAAAAGAAAGACACAGTACTGTGGATCTGTGGACGGTGCCACTACCATAGTACCAATCAGATTGCTGATGGTCGCGATTAAGCTTATTTGTCCTCCAGCAGTATCGCGGGCCAAGGCAGGTATTAAGAGCTCGGTCCTCTCGCGGAAATCGCCCCCCAATCGACCTTGGATTCAAGAATCAGATGCCCTCACCCAATTCTGCTCGATTAGCCAAATGCACTCCTGCAGAGTCTGGATTGTGCTGGCAGTTCAGCATGGCATAGTTTGAAGGCCAGTCATGAACAGGAGAAGTCGGGGTACACAAAAGGTACACAAATGCCTGGTACTTTGTTGTGGACAGTCAAACCATTCCCTAACCAACCAAGCACCCCTTTTCCTTGGCGGGCCTCCACTGTGGCTGGATGGGAGTCATGTCTGCATGACCAATCGCGAGTCGGGTCGGGTTCTTATTGCAAATTTGCATATGCAGACTGCACTTACAACGTGATTCTCTCATTTCCCGTGCCCTTGCTTCCCTGCTCCCGGCCACGGAGCGAGCCCGCTGTGAGTTCCAAGGTTGGCAACGGGAATTACAAGGCCTTGGCCTCCAGAACAAGCTGGCAGCAATTCGTCTTCTTGGATATATTGATTTATCCTTGTCATACCGCTCCAGGTCTTCAATTCGAGCACCCTGACGTATCGAGCCGCCCTGCAGACAGTACCGAGTTATGGGTGTGCCGACGCTCGCTTGCATCAAAACTACCCTACTCACCGACACCCTGGAGATGATTAAGGTTATGCATTCCTCTCCCACCCGACCGTTGCTTACCCCGACAGGATCCTACAGTCTCTTGTGATTGTCAAATTACGACTAAACTGATCGTGATGGACGACTATAGGCATGAATATTTTGATGTGATTCAGAGGAAAGTAATCCAATCTTCAGTTTCTGGACTGGGTCAATGCCGCCAGTCCTAGACGCTAATATAGCCCTGTAACAATAGCTTTGCGCCCATCAAGTCTCGTTCTCGCCTCCAGCTCGCTTATGACTTTGCGTCAATGCTCCGATTCGCTCTTGTCATCCTTTTCATATGCAGTCAAAAGAGGCGCGGAATTATATGCAAGTCCGTGATCGCCTTGTCAAACTCCAACCAAGAGGGCGCAGAGTGGCCCCTGATCCCCAGCCTTGCGAGATTGAAGACGTACTGTGCGGGCGCCCGGTTATGTCGCGCAAACAAAAGCCACAACTGCTCCAGATCCTGGACTTCGCGGTTGGTGAGAAAACCAATTCGGTCGTCAAGGAAGTCTCTCGCGCATGGCTTGTTTAGCCAGACAATCCTCTTTAGCTGTCGAGTCTGAAGCGCCTTGTCTAGCCCGTCGAAAAGCATGTCGGTCGCGCCTTCTCCCCACGAACCGAAACGGACCAGCCAGATGAGCGAATCCCTTAGAATCTTCATTTTTTCTCTTTGCTGCTCTGCCTCGGGCTTCTCCTCCAAGACTGACATTGCTCTTTGAATTCCGTCATTCCCCCTCGGCGACCGCATTAGTGAATCGGCCACGTACATGGCAAGGCTGAATTCGAGTCCGGGCTCAAACTCACGCGCCCTGCGCGCGTAGTCGCTACCTAAATCGGGCGCTGCTGACAGATTGAGGCCCGCCAGAAAATCTCGGAAGTCCCTGACTTGCTGCGAAGTCGGAACGTTCAATAGTTCCCAGAGTGGTTGCACGTCGCCGCGCTTCACCTCCATGCCTATGAGAACCGCCCATTTGCTGAGGAACTCTACCAGTTCATCCTGGGTTCTGAACTCTCTATCGCCTTCGTCTGTCGCAACCTGAACTTCAACAAGCCTCGGCGGCCACACATTCTCTTCTTTCAACGAGACCCAATAGTACTCCGTGCACAGGTTGGTTGGTTCTGGTGCGGTTCCAATCCCATCTACCGTCCTGGCAGATCGATGGTGTATCTCGAAGTTTTCGCAAATGATCTGGCTGACATGACTTCTCTCCTGGGGCAGGTGCACTTGGACCAATACGCTGGCCAAAATGACATCCGCCTCGATCTCGTCGTTCTGCGTATAAGGCTTACCTCGGAGCGCCTCGCGCATTTTGAGCTCCCCCTCTAGCCTCGCGCTGGGTGGGGTGGTGTACGTTATCTCGTGGAGTATCTGGGCTTGCCTAAGAGCCCTGCCACATGCGTCTGCAACCCTTTGAACAGTATCCTTGGAAAAATGAGTGCCCTGGCGATACGACTGCATGAACGACTCGATTGAGAATGTGTTAACTCTGTCGGCGCTCATTGTCGCTTTCCAACTCTATATTCACGGTCGCGGTTCCTCTTAATCAAGTCGGTTGGCTGAGTATTACAACTGGGAAATTGTTTGTTGCCGGAAACAGTGGGAGAAAAACGACATGAATACTAAGCTGGTTCTGACGGCGCTCGTCGTCGGCATTTGCTGCGCAGATAAGGGTCTCCTCTCACGAAACAGTCTCTGGCACGGCAACCTCTTCCCTTCCAGTGTGATGCTTTGATCTTGCGGTCAGGGATTGCCAGAGGGGCGCATGATCGAGGGAAAGGAAAAAGAAAGGCGAACTGCTGGGTGAATAGCACGAATCAGGATGTGGACAGTGATCGTCCTATCGTTTCCTGACTCGTGCAAGAGGCTGACCGCGGACAATGTGTGAGCTGGCAGCAGAATGGCATCCATGACTGGTGGAGTCGTTCGCCCCCACCCCCACGTTCGCTATTCAAGAAGCGGTGGCCATTGTCAATGACAATGCTGTGCTGGTTGGATGGCCAATCAAACGGGACCAGCTGGTTGTCATCCTGCCTTACGTGCATTAAGCTTGCAGCAAAGCTGAAAGCCCACATTCCTCGGGCCGGCTCGTCTAGTACCCGCCCAAGCGCTCCCGTCTTATTTGCGCAGGTCCTCTCCACGCACGGGTGAAAAGGGAGCAAATATCAACAGCAGCCGGCGAGAGCGAACGATAAGAACTCTCAAGAGGCTCTGTTCAAATGCCAAATGGCTATAACGCTGGCGCCTTTGCTTCCCCCATAGCCGCCTACTGCTGACGAACTATGGGCAGCCCTGACGGCCATCCATGCAAGGATGTTCCGGTTACAGCCTTCTAAAAATCGCCTTGATCACTGACCGCTGTTCAGCTCACCACACGTGAACGTTTCCCACCATTGAGATTCCGGCAATGCATTAACGGATCTTGGAAGGAACCCTGCTCGATCAGAGCCCGTGCTCTTGATAGCGTTGGTTAGATTGATAGAGACCTAATGCAAGCCCCACGACTCTAGGTCGTGCATGCCCTGGGTAAGGACCGATTATGCCGTTGGTCCCGAAAGCAGCCTATTAGCCCCGCAGTATTCGACTCACCGGTTGCTTTTTCCTGCACGCAGTTGGTGATAGGCATCGGAGTCTGTACCACTAAATGTACTCCGTAGCATCCGGCACCTTGGAGCCCGGCGGACGGGCCGTGGCATTACGGCACTTAGGGTTTTGTTCCCGAGGTCAGCGTGTGGGTCTACGAGGATCGCTGGAGTCCCGTGGCCGTAGCAGTGTCCCTCGTATCGCGAAAGCATGAACATTCCGGGCATCGCTGGTCGCGAGAGACGAAAGGCTCAAGCTTCGTCATCATATTCGTAGATGAACGCGTCTATTCTCTTAGTCCTAACCCCAGCTTCACCCGCCGGACGGGCAAAATGAGTTAGACCCACTCCTGATAGCCGATCGCTTTGGTGATGGCAGAATGCCACCATGGATATCATGCGGAATGATTATCAGGTCCGGTGCCTATTCACTCGGCCGGTTATAAGTATAAGCTAAACGATATTTCTCGGAAAGGGATGGGCGATTACTGCGCTAGGAATCTTAACGCCGGTCTGAAAGACAGACTCAGCTGTCCGCGGTGCATGAGCATTGGCATATGAAACAAGCTAAGAACAAAGTTCTCGGTCAGCTGAAGTCCGAACCTGCTGGCGGAGTCAGAGCTCGCTAGATTCGCGCAGTTGGACAAGAGCTTTTGTATTAGGTTCCTCAGGACGAACTATCCACTCAATGACGGAATAGGATAAGTCACCGGACCACCTGCCGGTTCCTTTAGAATCCAAGATATCAGCCCTTGGCAAAGCGATGTCGCGCCAATGATGAGCCAAGAGTGAGGTAAGAAGTAGCCTAGCAAGAGTTCTGGTCACGACTTCTACCCATGGGGCTTTGTGGGCATCGAGGCAGGTTGTATTGCGTCCGCAGTTTCCGGGGTGGATCCATCTTGCGTTTAACTCCAGCGCCCGACCTGCGGCGTCCAATAGTAAGCCGGGCGTTCCTGCGTCTGATCGCATGGGCTATGGGAAGCCGTGGAAAGTGGGCACAGAGTTGATACAGCAGCTTTAAGAAACAGCACGCGATTTATACCCAGGAATGGCCCCGAGCTAAACGGGCAAGAAAACTGGGGGCAGAGATTGATCATTGGAGCCACGTAGCCTAGGCTTGAGGCTTGGAGCTTCAAACCGTCCACCTGCAGATTAAATGTTCGAGGATCAACCAGCTGAGCGGGGAGCCAGGAACGGCCGGTGCATGCGCATGCGAGGCTGAAACTTGCCCCTGGCCGAGAGAGCTGGAGATGGATGATCGCCCCAGGGGATTGGGATTGCGATGGAGATGCGTATGGAGTACATCAAAGGTCGAACATTCCAGCTCTGACTTAATATTATCGCCTTCCAACTTCCACAATGCCATTATCCGGTGAGTTGACTTTCTTCAGCGTTCTTCGTCCTGATTTGAGTCGCTCTTCTGGCGGATTTGATGCGGCGGCGAACAAAGAAAGTCGACTGCAGCCGGATTTATTAGCGCGCGGGGCTACAAGATTAGCGTCCTTGGCTTAGGCCCTACCATAGCAGTTCAGATTTCTCGGGCGAAGGATCGGGAAGGAGCGAAGCCATAAGGTTCTGTTCCTGGCTATGGCAGGAACCGGCCCCAGGATTCCGCTACAGGATTGCCAGCGGAGCGTTGTCTCTAGTAACAACGCTACCTCGGAGCCGCTACATTGAACTTCCCACTGATTACGGCGCAGCTGTATACGTAACTTAACGCCGCAGATTTGCAATTAGCAACGCAAATCAGGTTTCTGTCTGCCCGTCGCGCCAGCTGCTGCCCCGCCGTGAGACACTCGCGGCCGGCACGCGCTAAGGGTCGGTAGCGCTAGGGTCGCCAGATCTCCCCGTCGGCCCCCTCCCGAGTAGGACTGGAGCTATCAGAGGACGGTACGTACGTATAGCCCATGGGAATCACTGAGCGGCTTACTCCGTAGTTTGGAGCTGAAGCTCGACCGATCCACCTGCTTCGCCTCGCTTATTCTGTAAGACGCCAATGTTAGACGGACACTGACAACAATCATCCCACGATAAACCAATTGATTCCACCATGTCTTTCGGGCTAAGCGCTTTGATCAGAGGTTACCTTTGGCGCAGCGAGGCTATCGGACGGGAACCGCGAGGGATTTCTGCGTTGAGCCCGCCATTCTACCCTACCATATTCAGTGTTAAGGCCCAAGGGAGGGGCCGTGAAGAACTTTTTTTTGTTTCTTTGCTTTTTCCATGCCAAGGAAGCCTGTTGCCTGGCATAGTACTCCGTAGCCTTGAGGGAACAGCACGGACCTCTGGATCTTGCTTTGGACCATGGATCGGGAGTTGACTTTAACTTGGTATTCCGATCGACGACGCAATATGTGGGCAGTTTCAGACGAAGGATAACTTTTGGGAGTAATACACAGTTGCATAAAAAGAGACGTAGGGGCGACTAGACACTGAGAGCGCTGCCTCCTCGCAATTTCTTCATGGCTCTCAGCGCTCGCTGTCCAGGGATTATATCCGGTAGTCCACAGTGGTTACCAAGCTTGCCGTGGCGTCCAGTGCTCGCCGACGCAAGGTTGAACGTTCAGAGTCAATCGCCGGCAAGCAGAAACAGAGGATCGGGAGACAGGTTCGAAGTATAGACTTCCCTTGCGTCGTCGTCGCCTTCGTTGTACTCAAACTCCAAGAGCTTGATGACATGGTCTTCGAGGCGGTTGCTAGCAAACCCGAACTGTTGTCTGAACCTCTCCTCGAAGCAGAGAACGGTTTGCCGATCGATTTCGTCGAGTTGGTCGGAGTATCCGCGTATGGTGAGTTTTATCCGGGTTCTCTGAACCATAGCATAGTCTTCGATAAGTTAGAAAGCTGCTTGTAAGGGACTCGATGGTCAAACCGGATCATGATAGGGACGTACATCTGATAATAGATTGATGTGTTTGATGCTGAATTGTCTCGACTAAAAGGGGTAAAAGGGTTCGCGTTAACTACTCATCCATGGCGGTACGGCAAGGAGCTGGCGCGCAACGGGTTGTTCTTGATCGAGAATGCGCTGGGTGGAAGTTGGTAGATGTTCCAAAGCGAACCCAGTTTTTGTTCAGTAGTCGTGATGCTAGGAAGCGAGAGCCGAGTCATGGAACGCCAGAGACATCTCAGGACGCGATATATCGTACGGCAGCCGTCCGAAAGCGCCAAAAGTACGATCATTTGCGAAAGGACACAGCACTTTATCACTGTTCCGGCTCACATCGGGAGCCAGCCGTAGACAAAGTACAATCAGCGGGGCGTTGCATGGCTCTGGGCCTCCGGAGGGTCTTGTTTCCATCTCGTGCAGCGAACCGAAATGTGATGCATCAGAAGAACAAATTCTCCCAGGACCGTGTTGGCTCGAAGCACGTTCAAGGAGGAGAGTTTTGGCGAATCAAACGTCATTTGCCGCGGGCGATCATGTCCGAGTGTCAACGACGAAGGAATCCCAATGTGGCTTTTCTACGATGCTCAACGGCATGGGCTGGCGTTGCGGCTCTTTCCAACAAGGTTAGATGTTCGTATGGCGATTTATCCTCGCCGCCTCGCGGGCAAACACGCCAGTCCCTGATTGAGCTAGCAGGTGGACATGGTACGCAGTTCGCATCGAGATGCCGTACCTGCAGGATGAGCGCAGCATGGGCCGAATTCCACCCAGGAGGGACTTCTGTCAAGTCTAAACCGGAAGAAAAAAGCTGCTCGTATGGCATGAAGCACTGATTGGGAAACGGAGTCACCGGAGTCCGGACGCCAGAAGGCGTTGCACTAGGACGGAAATCATAATCAATTAGCGTTCGAGTCATTTGCCTTGGCCAGATAGCCGGTGGGTGCAGGATCCCGCTGAAGACTCTCGGACCGTCGGTGGGCCTTCGTGCTGGTACGGAGTTGATTGGCGACGATCATCTAGGCCGGACTGTCAGTTCCTGGCTCCATGGAGCTCTAATCCAAAAAAGAGAGGCACTCGGGGTCTGAGGGTGAAAGGGCCTTGAGGAGGGTAGAGTGTGTTTACGGCAGGAGCGGTGTGACTTTGATGTCGCCTGGACAACGGATGTCAGACACGTCTTCTCAGGAACGTGAACTGTATTTTCTTCTCACATCCCATCCTATTCTATCCGATCAAAACCAATCAGAAATGGCCTCCCTTATTGCAAAATATCAACGATTTCCAGCAGCCTCGGCCGCGCATCCTCCCAGTTCCGCTCTGGATCCAGCCTCGCCGGGCACAAGGCAGACCGGATAGGCAGCCACTCGTTGCCGTCAAACAGGCCCCAGAGGTTTTCCACCCCAGACTTTTCATTCTCTGTCAGTGGTCTGGCTAATGCAGGCTGCTCGCAGAGTTCTCTCGTTCGTCC
The DNA here is from genome assembly GCF_003369625.1 of Aspergillus mulundensis. NCBI lineage: Eukaryota > Fungi > Ascomycota > Eurotiomycetes > Eurotiales > Aspergillaceae > Aspergillus > Aspergillus mulundensis. Next base: position 882,838 of record NW_020797892.1, on the reverse strand, counting down.
TGATGTTAACCAACGAAGCCTCATTCTCACGCGGTCCTCAATCTGCTTGTCGTTATCCCGAGGGTCGAAGGTCAGCTTCCCAACCCAGTGACGCAGCCCCATCAGCTCATTCAGCCAGAGAAAGGAGTTTCGAATCACTTTGATCTTGTATCTGAGCAGCTCGTCGCCATTTCGAAGTTCCAACTCGTCGCTCAACCTCTCGTTCACTTCCGGCGACTGGGCCAACTCACCCACCATATAAGTTGCAAGAGTGGGTGGCAGAGGACCGTACCGTCGGGCGTGAAAGCCAGCGTCTTCCATTGCTTTTTGATTCATGGTATAAACTCACTCCATGATTTCCAACAACGTCTCGGGCTGATACAATCCTAGGGTCCCAACGAGCGCCGCAATGAGTTGAATTTCGCCGACGAAAGTACGGCTTTCTCCCTTTGAATCCGCCCAGTCCCACAGCAGAGTTTGCAGGTCATCGACAGAATCGAGTGCGGTTGTATTGAGCGTCTCGCCGGCGGCGATATTTTGGTGCACTTGGCCCAAGTTGCCACTGTTTATGGCTGCCATGGTTGGATGACGGCAATGAGACGCCTTTTGCAACAAAGGTGAGTGGTAATGGATGTTTTGAGGTTGAATGTTTCTCATTCAACTGACAGAGAAAGTCAGACCGATAGTGAAGAGAGCCTACCGCGATCGCTATTATATACCCTTTCCGACCCCGGACATCAAGTGTGACCTGCGATTGCCATAGCGAAAACGTCAGACCGATGACGAGGATTAGAAACCTTGTTGCGACCATATAACCGGGAAACTTCACAGGGAACAACGCACGCATGCGGTCTCTGCGTCCCTCGTTCGATTCAAGATGTCCTCTAAGCCTACAAGTTGCCGGGATGCGACCGGATAGGAGGGCCAGCAAGACCTAGCGGAAACCTTGCATACGTCGGAAATAAATGGTCACAAGGTCAGTGCTACACCAAAGGGAAGCATGACTCCCTGAAGAGGCTGAGTTGCCTGTTGGCGCTTGGAGGTGTATGCATACTTGATGGAGTTGGATGATCCTGGCGCCACGATCTGGCTACTCTCGGTCTATGTCATGAAACGCTATTGGCGGTGATACAGTTTCTACCGCCCTCATGCTGACATCTCCACCCGTTCGATCAGTACCTATCTCTCGTGCCGCTTATCAGCGGCCAACGAGAGTTGGCACCTCGTGCAACGGACGCTGGCCGTAGATGCAATGCTGCATATTGCCGATGAAGCTACAGCGGCAGCCTCGTATTGGCTCGCCGTGGCCGCTTCCGCGAAACCAATCAATATCCAACTTTGGAACGGTGATTGGCCGTAAGCTGGGAGACTCGATTTTCCACGTCGCGCTTCGGGCGCTCGCTGTTCGGTTGCGCTTTGGACTTTACTTTGCAGTTTGATTATTACTATCCCAAAAAATGCAGTAAGGAGAGTCTTTCTCTCTGAATTTGCTTCGCCCATACCGTTGCAACATTATCCGGCTTTTCGTTTCTTCTGCCTTGTCTGCGGCTCTCTGGTCTTCCACACCTCCTCCCATCCCACCTGTGCCGCAAGAACAAGCGCGGAGTTGCTCGCCGCCAATCAGCCCTGTAGGTACGATACGTCGTACACCACATCCTGGACTGATCCGTCACGTGTGCATATTAGGAGGGGCTGTCTTCCGTTTGTTGGCACCCATGCGAACTTCAGCTCATCATCGAAAGGCCTGCCTAACATCAACATGGAACCATCGCTCACCCCCCGGCCACATCACCTTGATCAGTATGCCCAGAAATATGCTTCGTCTCTCTCAAGAGTTCCTTGTCGGTTTTACGCACGGGGCAATTGTCGGGATGGAGACAAGTGCCGCTTTTCTCACACAACACCACCTAAGACTGGAGATACTGACAACGTCGCTGCGCCCTCGTCATATTCCGACACGAGAGGACAAGTTCCATGTCAATTCTACTTGCGAGGTATCTGTAGGAACGGCGACGGTTGTCCTTATTCTCATACCGGAGCCAAAGAAGGGAAAGCTGTTTCGAGTATAGAGGTATTCCTTATTTTGTTATTCGCGTCGCGCTTGTTACTGACACCTTTAGGAAACGAACTCCGATAACTTCAGTAGACAAATCGCCGGTGCTATTGTCACCTTCATCGACGGTGCCAAGGTGGAAAAGATTTCCTTTCCGTCAGATTTCTCAGCCGTCCATCTGGGCAATCTTCCACCCAACAGCTCGCCTTCATCTATAACAAACATGCTGGCGCAGCTAGGCCTCGACGTTCCGGCTAGTCAAGTGCGTGTGCGACCACTAGAAAATGGCAGTAGCGCGGACGTCCGTATGGAGGACTCAACGTTTGCAAAAACCCTCTGCGCCAAGCTCGCGAAGGACTTAGGTAACACCGCGGCATCCAGAATCACTGCAATCACCGTCAGCTCGCCCGTCGTGCTCGGATCAAATGCACACCGGGTAGATAGTAAAAAGGTCCACTGCTCGTGGCATCGACCGTCACGTACCGTGAGGATGAGTTTCGGAAGTCAGAGCATTGCGAGAAAGGTTGAGAGTGCGTTCAATGCGGGTATTTACAAGGTCGTTGGTCAAGCTGTGAGAAGCGTCAGCCTTCATGGGAGCAGAGGAGGCTACCACGGCGTAGGGTGGACGTTGTCGCTTTCAAATCTCCCAGCCAATATACTCGCAGGAGATATACTTAGCGATATTCCGGTGCACCTACGACCTCGCCGCATCGGCCTAGGAGATCCAAGCTATGACGCGAGCCTTGACGAAGCGAACACAATTATCAAGTCACAGCTCTTGCAAATCGGGCCTTTGGAGTACTGGGAGTCAGCAGCCGAGTCTGGTGGAAAGCGAGCAAAGGCGAAAGCTCGATTTCAGAATGAAGAGGATGCGAGAAGTGCCGCGGCAGGCTTGAACGAGACGGCGCTCCCATTTCACGGCCATGGCCGCTTGACAGTGCAACTTGTGCATTCGGCAAGATTTAAGGTCTCTGAGCGGATTTATCAGGCTGTTCGGCCAAAGGTAGGCGCGGAGGAGACAGTCTGGAAGGCACAGCACTTGGTCTTTATTCCATATGAGCCGGTCCGGGGATACAGAGTGCTGAAGCTGGAGGGCGAATCTACCAGGGATGTTGCTCGGGCGAAGAAGGCGCTCGAAGAAATACTGGAGGGTATGATCGCCATGTCAGAGGGCAACGTCCTTTGGTCTCCATCATTTTCCATGAATGGAGATTCCTACCGGATGCTCAAGGATATTGAGGAGCGCCTTGGAATTGTCGTCGTTCGAAGCAAACGACTTCGTCGCATACACCTTTACGGGCCCGAAGAGAAATGCAAGGAAGGCAGTAAATTGATAGTGGACATTTCCAAAGCAAAATCGACAGATGGTCATTCCATCGAACTCGATGACAAGCAATTCAATTGGGTATGTCATGGAGGGTTTCAAAAAATATCCGCGACCCTGGGAGTGAAAGCCGTTGCTCTAGACATCATGTCCAAACCTAAGCGACTTTTGTTGAAAGGGTCTGCTGCGGACTACAAGCTTGTCCTCAGCATGCTCGCTGGTGAAAAGGAAGATGAGAGTTTTGGCACAGCGCTTTCTGAAAACGACTGCTCAATCTGCTGGACGGAAGCTGACAACGCGATCAAAACCCACTGCAGACATACATACTGTGCTGACTGCTTCGAGATGCTCTGCTTTTCCGAGCTTGATACCACTAAAAGTACCGAACCAGCCATTCGCTGCCAAGGGGGCTCCGGGAAATGCAACGCAATTCTTCCCCTCGACGAGCTCTGGGATCACCTCCCCTCGAGCGCATTCGAAGATCTCCTCGAAGCTTCCTTCAAATCCCACATCCGTCGCCACCCGCAACAATTCCAATACTGTCCGACTCCAGATTGCAACCAAGTCTACCGCACGACCACTACGGGCGCTGTGTTCCACTGTTCCAACTGCCTCATTCCAGTCTGCACGACTTGCCATGCAAGCCACCCGGGAATGACATGTGCCGAACAGAAAGACTTTGCGTCCGGTGGGTACGAGGCTCTAGCAAAGGCGAAGAAGGAGCTGGGGATCAAGGACTGCCCGGCGTGTAAGACGGCGATTGAGAAGACGGAGGGATGTAACCACATGGAGTGTCGAGGGTGTGGGACTCATATTTGCTGGAAGTGCATGAAGACTTTTGCGAGAAGTGCGGAGTGCTATACGCATATGAATCGGGAGCATGGGTCTATAGGGCTGGACTTTGCGGGGATTGACTGAGTCTGTTCTCCCAAGTGTGCTTTTGTTCTTTAGGGTGCCTCCATTCGTGAGTTCATCTAAGTCCATTGAAACTATAGCTTTTTAACTGATACAATTTTCAATCTTCATGTCCTGCATCATGCTTCCACCCCCCGCCGATTTGTTGATCACATAATGCTCCTGAAGGAACGCCTTTGCTATACATCTTGAACTAATCCCCGTGCTGGCAGTATAGTATGGCTAGCATCATCCGTTCCTGCCAATTCCTAAGCTCCACCTCTCAGTACTATCTCGGCTCATGTATAGGGCTGCACGACGTACCTGGGATCCCAAGGCTTTCCCTCTACCATGACATCCATGCATGGCTCAATAGACCCCCGGAATCAGCCGATACTTCACGCGCTCCTTAATGTTCTTATATGCCTGGCCGTACTATAGCGGCAGAGAGATCATTCATCAGTTTCCCTGACCGGGTCTTCAACAATAAAAATCAATGAGTCGAGCCGGAGACTTACCCTATCCTCCAAATACCCATCCAAAACCGGAACGCCCCTGGTCGCAAAATCCCAGAAGAAGAACGAGAACGTCACGACAGCCGGCGCAGCACCACCGCAGATCAGCGCGTACCCTGCGCGCCAGATGGTATACCCGCCGTAGTTAATGTTTGTTGCAAGCGAGAACAGCCCGCCGCCGTAGGGCTTCCCTTTATTCGCGGGATCCTTCTTGAATAGCGTGCGCTGAACCTCGGAAACTGTCTCTGTTAGGATACCCAGGATATACGCGCCGACACCCAGTGAGAGGAGCGGGTTCAGGAGAACAAATTCCCCCGGCGACAGCGGGACCTCCGTTTCCGCAGGAACCTGGGAAGTCAAACTCCACACAGAAAGAAGCGTATTCGCCGAGTTAAAGATCGTGTTGAACCCCGCGACGGCAATAGCCGATGGAACCGGCGTCTCCTGCTCCGAGATAAAGAGCATCGTGCCGATCTGCTTGATGCTGCTGCCCAGCGAGAGGAGCGTCACGAGGGTGTAGTACGGCGTCAGGCTTGTGCTGGTGGCGCTGCTGAGGATCTGGGTTATCGGGATGGAGTGGCCTCCGAGCCGTTCGATGCATTGGCTTGCCCAGCCTCGTGTTAGCAGGCGGTACTGCCATAAGACGTCTAGGGCTCGGAGGCCGACGAAGACGGCGCGGCCGGGCGCGGAGGGGGTTTTGTGGCGGGAGACGTTGTCGTGGAGGGGCTTTTCAGACATGGTATTTTGGATCTTGGATGGAGATGATGGAACGCGTAAGATGGAGAGGTTGAGGAGACGGTCTGCCTTGTCTGGATAGACGTGGTCTGTAGGGTGGTTGTTGAGTTAAGCTCGGGGTTGAGGTTGGGCCCGATGATGGCATGATCACATAATACACTTAAACTCACTGAGTCAGGGTTGATTCTATTGGGTGCCGTCGAACTTAATCTGAAGATGGACTGCGTCCTGCTGCTTATGCTTCTCCTGTTGATGGGGCATGGCTGCTGTCACCTCCACCTCACGACGGACATCTGCGGCTTAACCCTAACCCTCAACAGGACTCTCTTGCAACTCGAAATATCCTTCATTGCGTCCACGAATGATCTACTCCCTCCACTCCCCCTTGCCAGGAATAATCCTCTCCCCCTCCAAGCGCTCAAACACCTTAAGATACCCCGCCGCAGCCGGATACTCCTCGCTAAACCCAAGGCTCCGAATCTTATCCAAACTCATCTCGCGATCCCTCCCCAGAAAACTGAACCCCGCAGCCATAAACGTCCACGTCTCCTGAGGAATTTCCCTCGCCCGCAGCCCATACTCCCCACACATCCGCTGATACTCGCCCTGATGCGCAACCCACCACTTATCGATATCCTTCCACCCTTTGTCCTCAAGAGCTGCGCCCTGCCCCTTTAGCCCGAAATACTCGCAGATCTGCGGCCACACGATTGTCCAGGGGTCGGGCGTTGCGCTGTCGGCTGTGTTGAAGGCCTCCCCGTGCGCTTGGTCTGGCTTCTCGATGGAGAGGTACAGTTCCGAGCGCGCGATGATGTCCTGCGACGAGGACGTGTATGTGTGCGTGTAGTTTGTGTACGGGCCTGGGAAGATCACTGTCGAGCCCGCGCCATGCACGTAGCGGTAGAGCATGAGGTACAGCGCCAGCGGCTCGACGTAGGTCATGCTTGTTGGGATGGGGACGTGGCCTGGGCGCGTGTCAGTAGGGCCAAGCCCGAGTCCAGGTATTAGGGTAGGTAGGTTAGGCAACGCACCGACGATCTGGTCCGGGCGGACCTCGCACCATTTCCACGATTTGCCCCGGTTGGCTTCCTTGAGCAGGTCGACCTGCGCGTAGTAGAAGATTTCGTCGCCCCAGGGGGAGGGGATGCGCGGGCTGTCTTCGCGCAGGGGCGGGTTGATCTCGATGTGCTCTTGGAAGCGGAAGACTGCGACTCCGTAGTTCTGCGGCTGTTAGTCGGGGTTATTGCTAGGTTTGGATTGGTATGGTACGTACGTTCGTTCCGGTTTGGAGCACGAAGAATTTGAGGTTCTTGCATAGGCGGTCGACGGCGTGGACGGCGTTGTAGGTCATTCCCACGTTGATGTCCCGGATGGCCATCACGTCTACCGAGTATGCAGTTGCGTTGGAGTAGGCTTGCGCACTGAATCAGTTTATGGTCGATGCGTTGCATGTGGTTCTTACCAAGGTAGTAGACGTGCGTGACCTCTTCCAGGTTGGGAACCTTCTCTTGCAACTGAGCCAGCACCTCATCAAGGCTCCCTCGCAGATTCACTCCAGAATGCAATTCCAGTCGCGGGTCTTGCGGTAAGCCACTCTTCTCCAGAGGCAAGGGCCGATTCGTCAGGCCGATCACCCGGGTAAACGTGGTGGGCGTGGGGTATGAGAGCGCGCATTTGGTGACGGCCCAGCCGGAGATACCGCTGGCTCCAAAGACCAGTGCGACGTTCTTTGCTAGAGTCATTGTTCGCTGTGTTCTTGCAGTAGAAAAATTATTTAATGGCTGGCGGCAGGGGTCGCATTTAAGAGCGGCATCCACGGCCGCTATCTCGCTCGCTAGCAGGGGAGGAAATTGCCCGTGGGGGAATTGCCCGTTCTGCAATGGTGTCAACAATCGCTTTGTGCGGCCAAGAGGCTAATGAATTATGGTCTTTGGTGGTGTTTCAACTACCGGAGTAGTTTGGCGCCGTTGATGATAGTGGATCGACCGGCCATCGACCGGGGCAGATCGATCCCTGCTCGCCTGCTGTGCCGCAATATCAAGCCGCCTCGCTACTCTTAGTGCCTCCAGCTAGGGTTTCGGGTGGGCTCTGACTGCGGCAGGCACCGAGGTTGCCGTCGATTGCCCACAGTGCTTCTCTTGTTCCCACTGATCTTCCCTTTGTTCTCAGACGGAACAACCACTATTTGATTGTCTCTCAATGTTATGGTAGTGGATACCTGTTACTCTGGACGGTTCCGGATTAGATTTAGAGCATATACCCATGTCTCGGGCTCTGTGGTTACCAGCCCTCGGCCGATGTCCTTAACATTACCCAACGACCCGCTAGTCGAATCCTTCTAACGATATTAAATCGACCAGGATCTCAATGTGGCCTGACTGTAGGCAATCTCTGTCCCATGGAGCCGCATACTTAGACCGGTTATGGCCCTGGCCGCGGTCGCTTTTGTCATTCCACCGCGCATCGAAGATGCATGTCGCCCAGAGCACAGCGCCTACCGGCGATGTCTCCGAGAACCGACATGCGGCCATCTTTGGCGTGGGCATTGGGTTCATCGTCTTTGACTCAATTGTCATTGGACTGCGCATCTACGCACGCGCGTTTATGCTGCGCGCTGTGGGGACGGATGATAGTAAGTCGACCTCACAAACCCTAATCCTGCCACTGCGTTCACTCGGAAGCGAAACTGACCAGGATTTTTTAGTTTTGATGATAGTTGGCGCGGTGAGAATCTTTTAATTGTGCTGAGGATGTCAGCTCACTTACTGATTTCACCAGATACTCAATTTCGGATTGTCGGTGACGATCATGATCGGATCGAAGTACGGAATCGGAAAGCACGCCCTCGCCATATCAGAAAGCGACACCGTGCCAATGCTGAAGGTATTGGACCTACACTCCTTCATCCGTCGTCTTGACCACTCACTGCAGTGCAGTGCATTTGGGTCACCCGTCTTCTCTACACACTCTCCATGGGCCTGGTCAAAATGTCCCTGCTGTGGTTCTATCTGCGACTCGATCCCCGCAAGTTCATGCGCTGGGCCGTGTTCTTCGTCATGTTCATCAACGCCGGACTATCGCTAGCCAGCTTCATCGGTGCCCTGGCGGGCTGCAGCCCTCCATCTCTGTTCTGGACTGATCCAACCTCGAGTGGCTGCATGCCCATGGGGCCACAGCAACGCTTCTATGAGGTCAACGGTGTCCTGAATATAGTGACGGATATCCTGACATACCTTCTACCTGTCCCGATGCTGTACGGCCTACAGTTGACATGGCGCAAGAAGGGGGCTATTCTCGGGATCTTCGGGCTGGGCATACTGTCTATTGCGGGTGCGTATCGATCATTTCGCAACGTTCGTCGGCTGGCACTGATATGTTGCATGCTTAGCGGCCTGCGTTCGCTATGACTTTGTAAAGAAGCTATCCACCGCCAGCGAAGACTATTACCTCCTCTTAGCCGACTCCCTGAACTGGTGCACGATCGAGGCGTACGTCGGTATGCACCTCTCAACCCCACACATCATCACCCTCTAACCATATACAGCCATCTTCTGCGGCTGCGCCCCCTCACTCTCCGTCCTAATCAAAGCCCACGCCCCATATCTATTCGGTTCCAGCGCTGCGAAGTACCCAAACAGCGCCCAGACACCCGGCGCAAGCTACCAACACCAGCACCGACAGCGACGAAACCCCCTGAAAAGTAGTCGGCGTCAGGGACTCGGCGATACGACACTTGGTAGCCAGGACGCCATTGTCGATGGACACGATCATAGCCAGGATGGGATCATGATGAAGACGGATATCCAGATGGATGTGGCGCCGCGGGAGTCGACGGAGGATGTGAATTATAGAAGCGAGTACTATGATTTCGCGAGGCGAAGATGACATCTATGGTTAGACTTTACCAATTGATGCTTCTCCCATAATGCTGGTCGTTTACAGCCTGTTGGCGCATCTACTTCAGATAACCAGGTTGTAACCCATCTGCCCAAAGAGCTCGAAATACTAGAGACTTAATCGGGGGAGATGATGACTGAAATATATCCATTCTGAGAATCTTCGGGAATACGTCAACCAATAACTCATTCTTCCGAGTAAAGTCAAAAAGCAGAGTCCGCTTTCGTCTCGCTATTACCGTACTCTTATCCAGGGAGACCGATGTCAATCCAACGTGAAAAGGCCACTTGATGCAGAGCCCGTCCAACCCGTCACTGTTCCCGACCCAACGCAATAAGGTCCCAAATCAGCCTAGGCATCCAGAAGGTCCAACCCAGCCTCCTCTCCCAAGAACCAAAATCACAAAAGAACGAATCAAAAAAGCACTCACGTCTCGCACAGCATCATACCGATCCTCCTTCCCAGATCCCTATCAAAACCACCTAAATCAGTTCCATTTCCTCTAGGAAAACCAGGGCAAAGAAAAGAAAGTGACAAGCGTACACCACAGGTCGGACACTCCACCATCTCGGTACTGCGCACCTGCGCTCTCCCGTCGCCCGCCCACCCGATCGTGTCCGAGTACTTCTTCTGTCCTACCCGTCCGGCGCCTCTGCATTTGTGGCAGGTTACCTTGGTTATGACCCAGTGGTAGCCTCGGCGGAGTTGCGGCATGGCGGTGGGGACGGGGGAAGGCGGGATTGGAGGGTTGAGGGGGTTCGTGAAGATGAGCTGAAGCTTGGGGGCTTTGCGGTGCGAAAGATGAAGGTGAGCTTGGGATTCTGGGAACGATGGGTTTAAGAAGTGGGCGATGTCGCAGTTAAATATCCCAGTTCCACACGGAGCGGCTGATAATATGCGCTGGAAAGGGACCCTCAAGGGTAGGACTACCCAGTCTGGTCCGGTATTCCAGACAGCCAGCCAGCGTGGGCACCTGCACCGTTTGGGCTTACCCACATGTATCGGCTTATTTTATGTACGATTCCTGGCCTCACTGGCACCTATGGACTGGCCTAGTTGTCGTTCCTCTGATATAGCTCGGACATTTAAGACTTTGTGTAACCGCACTGGCTATTCAGGGCGTGGATATCTAGCCACCTGGGCAGCTGTCCATGGTGTAGTCTGCCTTGGGCAGCTTCAGGTGCAGACAGAACGGGCTAACTCGGTCGGACCAGAGTACTACTTATACGAGACACCAACCCTATCATCCAGCGGCAACCCCGCATACACACCCCAATGGCTCAATCTCTGTTTCTGCCACCAGATGACGTGGTTCCAGCGCTTTGAACGGCGAGTGAACTGGCGGGGCTCTCGGCTCAGTTTGCCTGAGGCTGGTCTCTGAACCCTAACTCAGTATCTTTCTGCCTGATTCCGGGCAAAGGCAAGGAATGGTGCCAGTTGAAACGTGGCGCGGCATAAGGCCGTATAGTCTCAGCCATATCTCCGCGAGGCTCAGCTAGGGCTAGGGCATAGTTCTCCGTCATTGGACATCAAGCTATGCTCAAGGCGATGGCGATGCCGCTTACACCCTGGGGCGGGCAAGAACTATGGCGCAGACCCTGAGTTCCAACATGATATCCCAGCGTTGAATCCGTATCTCTCACCACCGTTCACGCAGTACTAAGCAACTCCGTAAGCATGGTTGGATGGGGTAATTTTCACAGCTGATCTAGTAAGCGGGCGTTGTGAGAGGTGTAAAAGGGAGTGGTGGATAAACCGGATATTTATTAGAAATTGCCATACAGCTGATGCAATGTCCAGGCCACGGGTAATTGGAGAATTCATTCAGCGTGCAGATGCAAATCAATTAGTCCGAGTTGGAGTGCAGGTTGGAACAGTCAGTGGCTAGAGGGGCCGAGGCCTTGGCTCAGGGCTGCCACTACTCGTCACTATCGATGCCCCACTCTTTGAAGGAAAGAGTGGGTCATCTGACTCCTAATAAAAATCCAGGCGTAATAATAAATTAGAGTCCTCGAAGCTATTTAAAAAATAATTTCTTAGCTAAAATATAAGTAAATAAGTTCTTAAGTAGAGTAAAACAATCTTTAGGCAATAAACTTTATCTAGTATTAATATTAAATTAATATTTTTAAAACTGCGCGAGCAAACGCGTGGTATATCTTAATTTTTAATATTTTTTATTATACTACCATAAACTTTAAAAACTTATAACTTAATAAATATAAGAGCTATTAAGCTTTAAAAAGCAGGGTTTTAATTTATAAAAAAAAAATAATTTTTTTAGTACCTAAATTAGCTTAATTAGGGCCTAGCTTGCTATAATATCTTTTTTTATAGTTATTTAAGCACTATTTTTTAAGGCCTTTATTTATTTACGGCTATTTTTCTTAATTTGCGCATTAATCTCTGTAACTTTGTTTTTATTAATAGCCTTTTTAATTTTTTAATAGTATATAAGGCCCTGGTAGGCCTTAGGCACTTGCTTTTTTAACCTAGGCGCGTGTTTTTTTTACCTTTATTTTTTTAAATAGTTATCCAACTTTAAGGTCTTAAAAGCGTTGCTTGTAGCTTAATATTAAAGGCCTTTAAAGGCCGTGCAAACGCTTAAAAAAAAAAAGAAATAACGCGCTTTAATATTAGCTATTATTTGGCCTGAGGATTATACTATTTAAGAAGTAACTAAAAAAGAAACTAGTATAGCTATTAACTTAAAAAAGGAGGGATTAAAAAAGGAATTAGCCAGTGTTCTTGTTTATATAAGCTTTTTGTAAATATTAGCTAGATTTTTAATAATCTTATTTTTATTTATTATTAGTAAAGGGGTCTTTTATTTTTTATAATAGCTAATTTTTTTTAATATAGTGTTAATATTAAGCTTTCCTGGCACTAGGCCACACTTTTTTTATCCCTTTATAATAATTTTATAAGTAAATATCTTGGCTTAAATATAGGCAATATTATTAAAAAAATAAACCTTATTATAGTTAATCCCTATTACCTATAATATTTTATTTACCTTATTAGCATGGTTTTTTTTAAGCTACAGGAAAGGAACTAAGTTAAGCGGCTAAAGGTAGTGGGTAAAATAAGGTAATATAAAAAGTAATAAGATCTTTTTTTGGTAGGTAATTTAAGCTATATTTTATATTATATAAAATACATGCTGGTTAAAAAAAAGTAAGCACCATTTACCTTGCTGTTAGATTGTGGAATATATGTTAAAGTGTTAAAATTAAAGGTAGGCTAACTTTTAATTAATATAGCCTAAAGGGCTTATCTTAATTATAAATATATTATACCCCTTTAAAATATTTATAAGATTATATTAATCCCGTATCTGGACCTCCCTAGGGAATATAAAAAAAGGTGGGAAAACAAAGTTATTTATAAATATACACTTTACCAAGGTAACAAGCTTGCGCTAAAATACAAAGTTAATAAAGGGCAAAGTACCTAAATAACGCGTATAAATACTTTTTACACGCCTTTTTTAACTAATTTAAAAGCTAGTTTTATTTATATTATAAATATTTACTACTACAAGCCTATATAATTTAATTAAGTTATTATATAGGCCTATTTACTAGTAAATATTATTTATATTCTTGGACTGCGCCCTTTAAAATTTTTTAAATAGCTTATATATTTTAAAAAACTCCGGATGCCTTTTTATAAAGTGTTTGGCCTAGTTATTGTTAAGCGGTTTAGGTGGTTTTTTTAAATTAAAATAGCTAAGGCAAAGGATATTATACACGGTATATTTAATCTAGGTATTACCAAGGAAGGCGCGAAGGTTATTAAATTACTTAATATAATTTAAAAGGACCTTTTCCTGCGCGTTACTAAGTCTTTTATTTATTTTTTAACGCGTAGTATAAGGTCCCTTTTTAAAAATTTTTTTTTACAGGCGTTAATAATTAATATTAAATATTTTCGCGATTTTAGTAAGGTTTAGGTTAGAGTTTTTTAACTTTAAAAATATATAATAAGAGTGCGCTTTTTAAAAATTGTTTTTATTTTTACTAGAGCCTGTTATTATAAAAGTTAGCTAAAATATAGCTATTTAAAAATTTACCTTGGGATTAAAAATAAAGTTTTTTATTACTACCGGATTTTTATTAGGAGTTAGATGACCCACTGCCGCGGACGCGGTAGTGGGGCATTGATAGTGACCAGTAGGTATGCACGGGGTTACCTAGGTACCGTTAAAAGATAAAAGTACCCAATCGCTGTAAGCTGCCATTGGGTACCAGGGCTCTCTCCACGCACTACGGTACCATGATCAGACACTTGACGGCCACCTGCATGTCCTTAATTTGAACCCTCTTTCTTTGCCTATTCTTTCTTTGCACCTGCCCTTGACCATCCGCTTAGCTGCCATGGCATATTACTCACTGGACAACACAATCAACGAGTTCTTCTCCGCCTGCACAGTCACACAAGAGGAATGCGACAAAACCGCTGCAAAGCTTACAGGCAACCCCGTCGAGCCAGTCCAGCTGCAAGGCGCCTTCAGCTACACCGTCACAGCCGGCAATCTGATCGTGCAATTCCGCGAGCCCAAGTCCCCCCTGGACACGAAGACGCTAGATCTCGCCCGCAATATCTACGGCAGCGTCGTACCCGCTTGCACCTACAAAGGCACCATGGGCCCAGCGCCCTCGCTATCAGTCTACGTCATGGACAAGGTCCCCGGGCGCTCTTACATCGAAGCCCGCCTGGCACGGAGCCCGCCTGCTTCGTGGCTGGAGCAGGCAGTGACAGATTTCGCAAGGTAGGAGTCTCTCCCCCCAGGACCTGATTACATGTAGACTATAGTATGGGACGCGATGCCCCGCGACAAAACTAACATCCGTTATCTAAGCGGGTAGGTTCTTCGCCAAGTCATGGGTAAACCGACTCCCCTTGCCATACCACTCCGAGCTCACCCTCGCCGACCTACAGGCCAAGTTCGACCTGCTTGCGCGCGAGCTTCCAACACGGTTCATCAGCGCCATCACCACCCTGCGCGCCGAGCTCCCCTTGCTCTTTACCCCGGGCTACCCGCTCGTCCTCACGCACACGGACCTGTGCGAGATGAATGTCATGGTTGATCCGGAGACTGGCGGGATCACGGGGATCATCGACTGGGCTGAGGCGAAGGTGCTGCCGTTTGGGATGGCGCTGTGGGGGGTGCTGAATATGCTGGGGAGCATGGATTCGCGGGGGTGGACTTACCGTGCGGATTCGGCTGAATTTGAAAAACTGTTCTGGGATACGTTTTACGACATTGTTGGGCGGGTTTCGGCTGAGGAGGGACGGGCTATGAAGGTTGCGGAGAGGGTGGGCTTGGTTCTTCGGTATGCGTTTGCGTGGGATGATGGGGTTTCTGAGAGGGTGGTTACTGAGGAGGATTCGAGGGTTAAGTACCTGGATGCGTTTTTGCATCGTCTACAGGATTGAGAAGGCCAGTACCTCAATCGCCCGGCCAAGTCGCAAGACGGGAGACCGCGAGGAAAGGCGCAATATCTGCCCTCCCTCTACGTCAATGGTAAACCAGGGCAGTCTCCTCGGGAGGGGGCCGAGGCCTTGGCTGCCACTATGCGCGGGCTTACCCGTTGTCGGAACGTGGACGTCGACGAACTTGTCGACTTAACGGCTCTTATGCCGGAAGTATATACCAATCTTGATCCGACTCCCGTCCTGCCCGGATGACAGGAGCTCCGAGGTCCCGAGTCCGTAATAGGTAGGATAACCTATAGATAACCCCGTGCAAGCAGGATATTCGTATACTGCCAATACCCCCCCACACAAACGGCCCACCACTTGTAAGTAATTAATTTGTTTATCTCTATATAATACATCCTATATATTTTAAAATAAACGCCTTTTTAAACTATATTTGCTGCGCGCGCCGCGCAGTAATAAAATAATAATTTAAAAAAAGTATAAATATTATATAGGTATATTATATTATATAGCAAACTATATATAAATTAATATACTATATAATATATTAAGTTTTACAAGGTAAAATAATAAAAATTAATAAGTTATAAGGGTGGTAAGATCGGGCACGGCTAATTAAAAAAGAGTATTTACGCTAATTTAGCAGAATTTAGACTTTAGTAAATTTACTAGAAAAATTATACTATATTTAAATATATATTGCATTGTTAAATATTAACCATTTACTAAAATAGTAAATAACTCTAGAACTTTATAAATTTAAATATTAAAAAAACTTATATAAAGTAACTTAACCTCGCGCTTTTAATATATTTACTTTATTTTAATTTTTATTACAATTTTATGGCGCTACAAGCCTGCAAAATTAGGAGTATAATTATAAAGGGAGTGGCATGTAAGGTTCTTAGCCCTTAATTAAATAAAGCTATACTTTATATGGAAAACCCTATATAAACAAAAGCTATAATAAATCCCAGCATGTATTCCTTTACACACACTAACTAGGTAAGCCCTCCACGTACCTACCAAGCCAAATTCTGTGCTAATAGACCTCTAAATAGCTTCATGAATACAGGTACTTTAATTTATATGCGATTCTCTATAAAAAACCAAGTACCAGCACGTTAACGGCCTCACCAACGCGCCGATAACCTTGCCAGCGCGTTAACGGCCTTGTTCCTAGCTAAACACCACGCGGATAAACCTC
Source organism: Aspergillus mulundensis (assembly GCF_003369625.1). Lineage (NCBI taxonomy): Eukaryota > Fungi > Ascomycota > Eurotiomycetes > Eurotiales > Aspergillaceae > Aspergillus > Aspergillus mulundensis. Next base: position 866,786 of record NW_020797892.1, on the reverse strand, counting down.
CGAATAGCTTCATAAATACAGGTACTTTAATTTATATGCCATTCTTTATAAAAAACCAGGTACCAGCGTGTTAACAGCCTTGCTAGCGTGTTAATAGCCTTGTTCCTAGTTAAACACCACGCGGATAGACCTTTAAATAGCTTTATAAATACAGGTACTTTAATTTATATGCTATTTTTTATAAAAAACTAGGTACCAGCGCGTTAATAGCCTTGCTAGCGTGTTAATAGCCTTGTTCCTAGCTAAACACCACGCGGATAAACCTTTAAATAGCTTTATAAATATAGGTACTTTAATTTATATACTATTTTTTATAAAAAACCAGGTACCAGCGCGTTAGTAGCCTTTAATATTAATTTATAGTTAAAAAACCTATTTACTGCGCCTTAAAATAACTTTAAAAATAAGTTTTTAAAGGTTTTTATTATTAAATTTACTAGTAAGGTACGGGTATATTAATTTGTATAAAAGATTTTATAAAAATTAATATACCTGTATTTTAACGCGGACTTAGTAATTTTTAAGTAAGTGCGCCCTGAAGGCCTTTGTTCGCGTTTATATATTATTTACTATATAAACTAAAATAGCTTAATTACACGGGCACGTGAGGCACTAAAACTTATTCTAACACTAAATGTGTCGGCAGTATACGAATACCCGTGCAAGCAAGCAGAGTGGATCGAACCTTCGTTTAGACTTTGAGCACAGATCAAGCGTTGATCAGGTCATGAGACCTATCACCCCCAGCCTTTGGACACAACAGCAAAGTAAAGGTCGGAGAATTGCGCTGGCCAACTCAAGGGGTATATTAAAATTTAGGCACTTTTCCCACATGGCTGGGGGAAATTCCATGTGCTTCCAAGCTTCCATCGGACCACGGGTGAGACAAGATCACGTGCCCAGCACACCTAAAAATGGGAAAAGCGACCGGCGTGATCCGATTGGACTGGCCCAGGACATTCCAAGGTTCGTCCAAGGAATCCCAAGGAATCTGCATGTGCTGAGGTCTGATAGGTTTTGAAGATTCTGAGTTGAGCAGATGGAGTGTTGAGGCCGCGTCGCATCGCTTAGCTATATCTACAGTGCGGCCAATCATAGCCATGACCGAGAGAATCGCTAGGTAATCACATGGTGTTGTATCCTCGCTCCCGTAGAGTAGATGTATTCAATTCAAATGCGCAAATGGTATCGTATCCCAGTCGCTAAAATGTCCATCGCATCGTAACATAGTACATCGAAGAAAAGATAAATTATCCAACCAACGCCAATCCGTCCCAAAAGCAGTTGATATGTACTCCGAACCCGAACCTTCCAACTCCAATCTTTTGTCGCGAGATCGCCGTCGCTCTCTTATCGCCATGTAGTCGCTAATACCTCGACGAGTCATCCGCAGTCACTAAGTAATGTCACTGTCAGCCACCCATCCATCCCCAATACCACCCACATCTTTCAAAACAAGAGGTCGGGTAGGATGGATACATACTCGCACTCTCCACATCCCTCGGCATCGGCGTGCGACTCTCGCGATAGTTAAAGCCCATGTTCTTCAGGCGCACCGAGCGCATGTACATCTGCTGCTCGCGCGGGAAGTCGTGCCCGACCAGTCCGCCCTCGGCCGGGTTGTACTGGCGGAAGAGCGCGGCGCCGAGTGTGACGGAGGCCAGGCAGGCGACGATCACGATGACGATGACGGCGGAGTTGCTGAGGCCCATGGTGTCTTTTTTGATGTCTTGGGTGTAGGAGTGGTGGTTGTGGTGGGAGTGGGTTGGTTGGTTCGGAGATTTGTATTGGTATTTGTAGATGTAGCGAGTGTTATGGGTGAGTATGCCAATGCAGGTGCTGGTGTTGCTTTAATACATAATTTGGTGGTGGTGTGGTGGTGAGGTCCGACAGTGAATCGAGAGGCCGAGCCTGGGAGGCGTAAGTGAAGCCGAAGGTGAATGGACAAATCGAACCAGGATAGATCTGAGACCGGGGGAGAGCGATAATATAAAGAGCGCAAAATAAGCAAAGAAACAAGACAGCCGGGTCAGGCTCAGCCGGAGCCGGATAGTGCAGGTGGCAGGGTTGGAACTGGCAACGAAAGGCCGAGCTCATGCCCATTATTGCATGGTGAGCTGGATTCTGTTTCTGGATCTTCGGCGTTTCTTTCTCGTCCGTTTGGTCCATCCACGCGGCCCTCGAGTCTCTGTCTTGGATCCAGAGGGGAATCGCGCATCCCATTGGTCGCGGTGGGGATCTGCGCTGCCCGCTTACGATCGCCAGTGGCTGTCTGGACTCTGGCGATCGGGCGTCATCCCATAACGCTTGTTGAGCTGTTGATGATCCAGGGCTGGAGGGCTGGTGTTTCTTCCTGTCGGCCCGCAGCGATTGCGTTGCTGATCGACAAGTGGACCGGTGCATCACAATTCAACTCCAGCAGTGCAACACTGCGCCCGAACAGCATTGCAAACCCGCCCGCGAACTATCGACAATATTATGCGCGCGCATCCGTGCGGAATTGAGTTGAGGCTGTGCTGGTAGGTCCACATTGGCTTGACATCCAGCTCAGACTCAAACTCAAATTCCAGACTCCAAGACAAAGAGCAAAGTTCAAGATCCTCGGGCTAGCGGGCGCTCGTCAAGCCGTGATTGGCCCGCCGATATAATCCAAGCGTTTCAGATTTAGGCATCACCATTCTAAGAATAGACTCGTCATGTGACTGTCTCAAAGCACTTGTAACCACTGGAAGACAACTTGATTGCGATAACATCGTAGGAATGAGTTATATACGACAACAGCTTGCTGGCTCAAAACCCAAGAACGGTATATATAGTCGATCCCTGCCTGCTCACCTGCGACCTCGAGCAATCCTCGACTTCGCGTGACTTCAACTTCCACCCGACCATCACCATCATAGGCGACCTACGACAGAGCATCGATGATCGCAGTATAAGCGTCCTTGGGCTGGTAGTTGGCGTCATACAGCAAGGGGGTGAGGCTCGAGCGCCACGAGTCCTTATCCGAGACACCCCACACCGTGATCCCGACGCACTTTTCCTCTTCGAGACAGGCGTTGAGCAGCTAAGTATCCCGTTAACAGGGGTGGGGACAGTGTCATTGTGGGTGCCTCACATTCAGGTAATCCGACGCCGCGGCGCCCGCAATATCCAGCTCGGTGATGGCGACCTCGGAGACGCCCGAGTCCGCGAGCGAAGAGAGTGCTGTTTGGGGGTGTTAGCTTAACATCACCACTGTCACTTGCAGAAGGGGCACGTATCCTGCGGCCTCGGTGCTGGACCAGTGGCTAGCGCTATAGTGGCCCTGGGAGCCTGAGTTGAAAATATCAGCAATGACCGCGACCCCTCTTTTAAACATTAACCGGCTGCATACCAATCCCGTCAATCGGCACACCCTCCGAAATCCACTTCTTCACGTACGACGCCATCGCCTGCGTCTTGGCGTAGCTGGCCGAGTCGAGGCTGTACCCCTTAGTACCGGTACTGTATGGTATAAGTCGCTGCGCACACTCACTTGTAATCATTGATATAGAGCTTCGCGTCCGGGTCCGCAGCGCGCGCGGTCTCAAAGGCAATGCGCACAAAGTCCTCGCCGAGGAGGTTGTAGAAGACGCTGGAGCGGAACGTGCCGTCTTCGTTGAAGATCTCGTTGACGACGTCCTGCAGCAAGAATGAGTGGCTGCGTTGCAGGGTGGGTGTGGGGGTTCTCTCAGGTGGGGAAGGGGTTCGTTACCCAGTGCATGATCTTGCCCTTGTACCGGCCGACCACTTCGGTGATGTGGTTCTTCATTGCGGATTCGAGGGTCGATGCGTCGGTGATGGAGGAGACCCAGGAGGGGAGCTGGGAGTACCAGACTGGACAAGCGCAGGTCAGTTGGCAGAAGGTCCCTGGCTAAGGTGGGAGTGGGATCGACGTACCCAGGGTATGGCCGCGAATCTTCTTGTTGTTCTGCGTCGCATAGTCGACCTAACACCTTGTCAGCACCTGCATCGCCACCCCAAACCCTAACCCAGTCACAAATATTTGCATACCAGATAATCAGCCCCAGTCCAGCTAAAGCTGCCCTGCGACGCTATTCACCAAAATCAACCATCAGCCTGCCCTCCTCTCACATCCATTCCAGAGACCATAGGGGAGACGCACGCTCAATCGAATCCCACTTCATACTATTCTCCGGCGTCAGCACCCCAAACTGCTCCCGCACAATCGCCTCGTTCTGCGCGTTCTCCAGCAGAGTCTTATCGGACGCCGTGCCGAAGTACTGCTTGCCGGCCGCGACAAAGAGGTCGTTGAGGGTGCTTGCTGCGGCAACGCTTGCGCTGGAGACGGAGCTGGCGGCGAGGCTTGGGCTGGCGCTGGCGGAGCTGGCGCTGGAGCTGGCGATCGAGCTCGAACTGCTAGTCGGGGTGGCAGTCGCAGTGGTGACGGCACTGGTGCTCGAGGTGATGCTTGCGATGACGGCGGCGGTGGTGCTTGCGCTGGCGTTCTTGGAGTGGCGCGGGCGGCAGACGCCGGCGGAGGCGAGGGAGGCCAGGAGGGCGGCTGAGGCGAGGGATTTGAGGTGGACCATTGTGGTTTGGGTTGGGAATGGAAGAAATGACAGTAATAAGGAAATGGATTGAAAGAATGAAGACAGTTGAGGTAGTTGGTGCTAAGGAACGAGGGTACAGCTGCCAGAGCTTAGATGGTTGACACGACGAGACAGCAGAAACTACGGGTCTCAAGTCTTATATATGGCTACCCAAGAACGGGGTAGATACTGAATGGGAGACAAACCCTGCCCGGAGCAGGACCGAACAACGGCGGTTTTAGCCTGATTGGCACTTCCATTCTGAGAACGGATGAAGCCTTGTACGGCGTAGGGTCGGCATGGACCGCGGACGAGCCACGGCTAGCCAGGGACAAGAAAGCTATGATGGGGTCCGGCCGTTTCAGCCAAGGACCCTGGCCCAACTGTCATTTCTGCAGGCTCCTGGCAGTGGCACCTGCAGGACACGGAACGGCGTCCAGGCCTTCTCCGCGATCGACGTTCTGCACCCCGCATTTTCTTCTTCAGCCTATGCTTTACCGTTCCTTCACTTGCTTTTTGCCTATTAACTGGCTTATTTCCGGCACCGTGGGTGTTTTCTGAATGTCTTTGGCGAGGGCGATGTCCGTGCCCGTGGCTACGGGCCTACGGCGCGGATAAAGTGGTGTGGGGTTGCGCTGTCTGGGATAGATTAAACCGTTTCAGGGTTGAGGGTTAGCATTAGGTAGACTACCAAGAATCATGACAGCTGCCAAATCAATACAAACATTGATGTTATGAAACAGAAGCAAAACAATAATGCCCGTGTTCGTTCGCGGTCCTAACCCAGCCTTATCCGCCCAGCCCTATCCCAGCCCTATCCAGCCATTCAAGCCCTAACAAACGTCTCCTTCACCCATTTCTCCTCCCGCTCAAGAAACTCCGCAAACGACCCCATCTCAATCCCAAAAGACTTCATATACTCCACATCCACCTCATCAACCACATCCCGCATCATCAACTGCGCACCCACAAACGGGTTGCTCTTCACCTGCGCATCGATCTCCTCCTGACCCAAGTAGTCCGCCTTCAACTCCCTCCCTGTAACCTGCGAAAGCGACCCCAAAATCCCATCCAGCGTCACCAACTCCGACGCAATCGCAATATCCTTCCCATTATATCTCTCCGGGTCCAGCAGCGCCGCAGCACCAAATTTCCCAATGTCACGCGGGTCAACCATCGGGATGACCGTGTCGCGCGTAAACGCCGTCGTAAACTTGCCATTCTCAACAAGACCCGGATACTGAAACCCAACGACCGGCGCCAGGAAATTCGTCATGAAGTTCCCCGGCCGGAGAATGGTATACCTGATCCCGGCACTGCGCACAATATCCTCGACCTCGTTCTTGGCCAGCACGATATTGCCAGCGAGGCTGCTGGCATCCCAGTACTTGCAATGGTTGGGGTTCGTAACGAGAGCGCTTGAGTAAACAATGTGGTTGATGCCGAGGTCCTTCGCGACGGAGATGATGCGCTTCGCTTGGCTAGGTTCTTGCGTGAGGTCGCCGAGGTTGGGCGAGAGGTTTAGGAAGAGCGCGGTGCAGCCGGCCAGGGCGTTGCGGATGGAGGGCTCGTCGTTGAAGTCGCCTTTGAACATGGTGACGCCGGCGGCTTGGAGGGCTTTGCTGCGCGGGGTGGAGAGGTCGCGGGTGATGGAGTGGATTTTGACCTTGGTGGGGTGCGAGCTTTGAAGGTTGGTGATCATCGCGCTGCCTTGGGTGCCGGTTGCGCCGCAGATGAATATGGTGGATGGGGAAGACATTTCGGAGAATGTTTGGATTTTGGTGAATGGAAGTTGCTTTGGATATGCCGGACTTATACTGCGATGTTGGTGTCAGACTTGTGGATGCCTTAGGCCGATTACTAATAGATTTTTCCTCTGCTTATTAGAGAACACTTATCTAAATTTATTTACTTATTACTTTAGATATAATAGGGCTAGGGCTTTAAAATATAGCTTATTTAAAGTACCTTAATTAATTTTTTAAATATTTTTTAATTTAAACCTTTTATTATTTATATTTATTAAGTTATTTTTAGTTAAAGTTACCTTATTATTTATTATTAAATAAATATTAAATTACCACCTAGTATTACTAAGCTAACTAACCTATAAAATTATTAATTATAAGCCTAGTAGTACTTTATTAAAAAAAATATTTAATTATAAAATATAATAGCTAGTTAGTAAATTAAAGTACTTATAATTACTTATAACTTATTATTATAAATTTTTTTAATTTTACCTTAATAATTAGTAAGGTCTTTATTATTTTAAATACTAATAATAACTAGTTAATATAATATAACTAGTTAAAAAATTATGTTAAAGTAATAAGCGTTTAAAATTATATAAATTTAAATATTAAAAAAAATAACTTTTAAAAAAGCAAAAGCTTAAGAAACCGCTCCCAAGAAACTTTAATAAAATATAAAAAAAATAAAAAAAAAAGTATTTTTAAACTAATAATAATAAAGTAATTAAAAAAAAAAAGGTTTATCCTATACTAAAAAAACCTAAAATTATTAAAAATATATTAACCTTTAAAAAGTATAAAAAATACCTTAAGGCCTGTAATATATATAATAAGCACCTTAAAAAATAAATAACTTTATATAATACCTTTTTAATAATAATTTATATAATAATAAATAAGAACTTTTATAAGTTATTTAAAAAAATAAATAAGCTATATAATATATTAATTATTTTCTGCAGGTAATTTTAAGTATTTAAAATAATAAAGTTATATTATTTATATATAAAACTTTAATTACTTAAAGCAAGCTTAATTTAAATATTAGTAATATAAATTAATTACTAAATTAATTAGTAAACTACACTTTATAATAAGGGTATAAAATTTTTACTTTAAAAAATAAATTAATAGTAATACAGGACTTTTTAAAACATGTAATACCTTTTAATTTTACTTTTACTAAGTAAAAAAATAAAAAGCTTTAAAATAATAAACCTTTAAAGTTTAATAATATTATAAAATACTTTAAGTATTAAACATACTTTAGGGCCTAGGTTAAGTAAGCCTTAGGTAAATAAAAACTTATAAATTTATTAATATTTACTATTATAACTTTTATAATATATACCACCCTTAAAGGCATTAGTTTTAAAAAAAATAATAAAAGTTAAATTAAAAAAATTAAAAAAAAAAGCTAGTAAAGGGGTTTAAAGAAGCCTTAAAGGCTAAAAAATAAGCTAAAAAAAATAAGGGGCTAAAAAAGTATAATACCTATACTTAAAATTATATAATTATTTATTACTAGTACCTTTTTAATATAAATACTTAAAAAAAATAATATTTAAATATTAATACTTTTAAAAAAGTTTTTAAAGCAATGGCCAACCCGGATATAAAGTAAAAAATTAAAAATATTTATAAAGGCGCCTTTAAAAAACTTAATTATAACTTTTATAAAAGCAAGGGTAAAAAAAAAATATTTAAATAAAATATATATAACTATTTATTAAGTATTTTACGCCTTGGCTATTATAATAAATAAATATAACTTTAGTAATATAATAATTATAAATAATACCTTTATAATATATATTTATAATAATATTACTAGAATAAAAAATATTTATATAACTATACTAAATAAATTAAAAGAAATTTTTATTAATAATATATTAAATATAATTAATATAATTAGTATGTTTTTAGTAAAGATAACTTATATTAATAGTTTAAAATAAATCCTTAAATTTATAAACTGCGCGTATATTAAAGGCTTTTATATTAATATTATATTACTTAATTTTTTAAAGCAAAAAGAATTATTTTTTAATACTTATAAATACCTTATAAAAAATAATTATAGCTAGTTAATATATTACCTTGGAGTATACTAGGGATTTAAAATATTTAATTAATAATATATAAATAAGTACTTCCCTAATTTAGCAAAAGTATTTAATATAATTAAGGTAAAATATTAATAATTAGCAAAACCAGGAGTGCTTACTAAAAATATTAAACTTTAGTATTAATATATAGGCCACCTAGGTAATAAGCTAGTATTATAACTTTAAAAGTTAGCCTTAGGGGTAAAAATTATTACTTTAAATAAGAATTTTAATAAATATTATTTTTTTACTTTATTTACAAGCTTGCCAATACTTTATAATAAATATTTAAAAAAGATTTTTTTAAATTAACTTAACTATTTAAAATTATTTATTTTAATATAATATAGCTTAGCTTAAAGTTATAAAATAGCTTAAAATAGCTTTTATACTTTATTAATAATTATACTTATATATAATTTATAATTTTTTATAAAAATAAAAATAAGTATATTCCTACTTTTTAATATTTTTATAATATAATAAAAAATTAATATAGCCGCAAGATTATAATACTTTATAATAATAATAAGGGCTTTATAAAATTAAATAACTTTAAAATTAATACTTAAAAAAAGTTATTATATATATAATTATTAAAAATATACTTAAATAAAACTTTATATTAAAGTATTAAAAAGGCCTTATTATAAGGCATGCCTGGGCTATAATTTTAAAGGTAAATTTTTTTAAATATTTTAACTTTAAAACTATAAAATTAGCTATATATATTCTTAATAATACACCTGCTAAAAATCTAAAAAACACCTAGTTTATTTTACTTATATAATTTTAAGCCACTTTTAATATCCCGCGGCCTATTAATTTATTAAATATATATATTTTTAGCTATATAAGGTTTTATTAAAAAGCTATAATATAATTTAAAAAGCTTATTAAAAAAGCTAGTATAAGCTATCTTATTAAATATAATACTAGTAATATTTAAAAATTATAAAATCTTAAAATAAGGCTATACTAGTTAATTTTTTAAGCATGTAATATTATATTTAATAAATTAAAGTTTTATACTTTAAATAATTTATTACTTATTAATAATTTATATATTATAAATTTACTCCCGCCCAAGAATACATAGCTAAAAAAAAGTAAACTTTTTTATATTATTTTATTATTTTTTATAGGGCTTAAAAAAGATTTAAAAAGTAATAATAAAAATAAATTAAATAAGCTTATTAAGGCTTTTAAACTTAAACATAATATTAAGTTACATGCTATTAATAATAATACTAGCATGGGGGGTAAAAAAATTAAAGTAATTAATAAAAGTACTAACGCCCTGCAACCCGTGACTTATAAATTATATAATAATATTAATAAAATACCACTTACTAATTTAATTAATTATATTAAGTTCTTAAATAAGTTAGCTAACTTTATTTTTATTATATTAAAAAAATTATAAAATAACCTTATTTAAATTTAACTTTAGCGCTACTATAAATAAAATTTTTAATATAAATATTAGCGCCCCTAGCAGTTTTTTTAATATAAAATTTAAAAAAAAAATAAAAAAAATTACCTAACTTTAATCCCTACTTTACTAGTTAAAATAATTATTTTTAATTAAAAATTTAAGTATAAAAATAATAGCGTACTTGTGCTTAATAAAAATAAAAATATAATTATAAAATTTAATAAAATATAAAAATAAGTTTTTTAAATTATTAAGTAAAGGCCCCTTAATATACCTTTAATTAATAATATTTTTTATTTAAATAAATAATATTGCAGTAATTTATACGCCATGCTTATAAAAAATTTAGTATATAAATAAGTAATATTTTTTATTACACTTAGCGTAATTATATAATAGCTTTTTTTTACTTTATAACTTTACTAAGATAATACTTTACTGGAGTTATAAAATTAAAAAGAAATAATAAAAAGTTTATTTAAAAAGTAGTAAATTAAGGCGGCTAAAATTAAAATAAATAACCTTATAATAATAAGCACCTATAAAATAATAAAAATACTATAAAAAAATAATATTATTATTAAAGTAAATATTTAAATATAAGTTTAATACCAAGGGCTATATAACTAAATTTAAAGCAAGGCTTTATATACATGGAGATTTTTAACCACTTATAAAAATAAATATTATAATATTAATACTTATTACTTAACTTTTTTAACTTATAATAGCGCTTGCTGCTTATTTTAATTTAAAAATTAATTAATTAAATATTATAAATACCTTAATTTAAAATATTATAAATAAAAAGGTTTATATAAGAACTCCGCATGAATATACACTAAAAAATAAAGTATAAAAATTATTAAGGCCTTTATATAAACTGCGCTAATCTCCATGTATTTAATAAAAAAAATTTTTTATAAAACTTACTATGTATAGCCTTAAGTAAGTGCCTAAAAAAAATACCTTTTTATTAGTAAGTATTTTATTATTATCTTTTTTATTAATAATATTTTTATTTTTTATTAAAAAACTTATAAAGCTTAACAAGCAGCCGCGGAGTTTAAAAAAATATATAATTAATATATATAAAATTTATAATATAGGAGCTATGTAATAATTTTTTAATATTTAAATTATATATAATTATAGGAACTAAATAATTTACTTACTTTAAAACTTTTATATAAAAAGTTTTAAAACTTAGTTTAATTTTTTTAATTTTAATTAATATTTAAAAATATTATTATTAGTTAAACTTAAGCTAGCACCTAATAAATATTATATAAAAAAGTAAAATATTTACCTTTATTAATAATTTATTAATTTTTTTTTATTTAATTATTTAAACATAACCTAAGGCTTTAAAGACCGCAAATAAATTAGTATAATACCTTATAAATTTAATAAAGGCTTATATTAAGGCTATAAAGTAAGTAATTTAATATTTTATTAAAACTACCACGCTTATTATAATATTTAAAAAAATATTAAAATAATTACCTATATAACTAGGGATAACCTTACCTTTATTATTAATATATTTTATATTAATATAAATAAATAATAAAGCTTTAAAAATTATACTATAAAGCTATTTAATAGCTTAATTAATTAAAAGGTAAGTTATTAATAAATTATTATTACTTTTATAACTAAAGCAAAACTCCTAGTTATATTAAAAGTAGGTAAATACTTATTTTAATAAAAAAAACTTTTTAATAAATTAAAGTTTAATCCCGGGCAAGATCTTAAGATTTTATATAATAATTAATAAATTATTTAATTACTTATTAAAAAAATCCTAACTTTATTATTAAGTTATAATATATTAATATATATTATTACTAGCTTTAAAAAAATTTTTTAAAAATATTAAAGTATATTAAATCCCTATAAATAAGTAATTAGCTAATAATTTTATAAAGCTACTTAGGCTAATAAAACACGCTAAATTTATTAAGTAACTTAAATTTAAAACTATTTTTTTTTAATATTTTTTTTTATTTTAGTATCACGTTAATTTTATTAAATTTAATATAAGGGGGTGTATTAAACTTGTAAATATTTTAGGCTAATTATTAATAAATATTTTTTTTACTTATTAAAAAATACTTATTTAAATTTATTTACTTATTACTTTAAATATAATAGGGCTAGGGCTTTAAAATATAGCTTATTTAAAATATTTTAATTAGTTTTTTAAATATTTTTTAATTTAGACCTTTTATTATTTATACTTATTAAGTTATTCTTAGTTAAAGTTACCTTGTTATTCACCGTTAAGTAGATATTAAATCACCGCCTAGCGCCACTGAGCTGACTGACCCGCAAGGTCGTCAGTTGGGTGGCTTTATATAGGCTGGGTGAGGTGCGGGGCTAGCATCGAGGATGTCAGATCCACGTGCCACGATAGATATTACTATACCTATAGTTACACTGAGCATGACTTGCGGCACCCTGCGGACTTCCACTGCGCTAAATCCAGCCAGGGCTTCATTGTATACTACCTAACTTAGGGCTGGGGCCTTCCCTGTGCAGATAGCAGCGGAGGCCATTCTTAGCGTGCGGAACTGCGCCAGATCGCCCCACACCCTGATCCCCCCAGGTGCCCGATTTTCCCCTTTCCATCCCCGTCTACTCAGCTCAGTCACCATGAGCTCCGTGGAACGTAACAACCCGCCGCCCCGGCGCAAGTCCTGTGACGCATGCAGGGCCGCCAAGCGCCGCTGCGATCTCGCCCTCCCGGCCTGCTTCCGCTGCACCCGCAGGGATATCGCGTGTGTTTACCCGGGACTGCCGGCGGAGCAGATCCCTGAGTTACTGGCGCTGTTGAATGGACATGATAATGTTGGTGGAACAAATGCATGCGCTGAGGAATTTATGTTTGATGCTATGCCGACTCCACCTATGCTAGACCTGGGTCTCGAAACGCCGAGCCAGCCGTTGCCGTTACCGTCGGCGTTCGAGGACCAGAGTCGATTGTACACCGTTCCAGTCCCGGTATACACCGGCAATGGAGAAATGGTGCACGTTCGATCGGAAATGACGTTCTCGCTGTCTGAGCTCATGGCCTCGCGCTTCCAGTATGCTATCGATATCCTCAAAGACACGCCTCGGAAGATGGTTACTGAGAATCAGACGCCCTGGTCTCATGCCCAGCTATACAGCAATGGGATGCCGAAGGCTATGCAGGGTATGCTCTTTATCTTCTATTTACCCGGGAAGCTATATCAACTCGACTAACGCGCCTAGACGCCTACGCCTGCTGCGCCCTGTACATCGCCAAGAACCCCATCAACGCGCCCATGATCACATCGCACATTCACTCGCGGCATCAAGAACTCACTCTGTCGCCACTGCCCTCATCACCCCCCGACCTCCTAGCACATACACACGCCCTGCTCCTATACACAATCATGTCCCTCTTCGACGCAGACCTCCACGCGCTGAATACGTCGGTGCATCTCGACACCCTCACCATGTCAGCCCTCCAATCATCCGCCTCCCTCCTCTTCAGCAGCACGCACTTCCCCCCATCCCCATCCCCATCTCCGTCTCCAGACGGCACAGCCACAAACTCAGCTATAGTGCCCCCAGCAGGAACAGCACCATCCTTCTGGCCCCTCTGGACCGTCGAAGAATCCGCCCGCCGCACAATCCTCTTCACGTTCTACGTCCTGCAGATCCTGCGTCTGTTCCGCGGCGATCAGGACATGAAGTGCGATGGGAAGCTCGGGCTGCTGCATAGCTGGTATGCGTCGGCGTATCTGTGGAATGCGCCCTCGGCGGTGGAGTTTGGGGTTGCGTGGGAGGGGAGGGAGCATTTTGTTGTGCGGAATGTGGATTTTGGAGATTTGTTACGGGATGCGCAGCCTGCGGATGTGGATGTCCTTGGGCGGATGCTGCTTGTGACGAGTTTGGGGGTTGAGAGGGTGAGGGGGTGGTTTGGGGGGAGGGGGGCGGTTTTGTAGGTCCAGGATTCTTCCATCAGGTAGGGTGCTAGGAGGATGGATTGGTTTGTCTCTATAGTTGCTGCTCGGCTGTATATAAGGCTTTATCGGGGATGTTTCTGATAGACCACAAAATGGTAACACTCTGCCATTGGCTCGGATAGAAGCCCGTGCTTTCCTAGTTGCTATGTTTCCTGCCATTGGCCAGGAATTGTCATCAGCGGAAGTGGCGTCCGGTGACTCAGGCGGAACTTGTCCTCCGGCGGGGAGATGTCCTACTTACGTGTTAATAAGGACTTCATGTCCGCTTGGTCCTCTCTGAAAGATCATCTTTACTTCATCTATCACTGCCTTCAGTATGGATGACACACCCCTCCGAAGAATCGGAGCTGGCTTCTGCGGGACCGTCTGGGCCGCAGAAGAACGAGGCTCGGCCTTCAAGCGCGAAGACGGCGGTCCTCACCGGTCGCTCCTTCACGACTTCCAAACTCATCAACATATCCTGCACTGCATGCATCAGACAGACCTCACAGAGGCGCCAGAGACCAAGCAGACGCAATATAATATCAATATTCCACTCTGCCACGGCTATATCGATCCCCTCGATGCCTGGTGGAAGAACAATCTCGCCCGCTTCCCAGAGGGATACGAGCCATGCAATACGATCCACGCCCAGCGCATCCCTCCTGTCCCCGAAGCAACCAGGCGTTTCCTCACGGAGCAATATTGCCCAGAGCCGCTAAGAGCTAACATCCTGGCCAGCGATGCAAACCGCGATTGTATGATCCGGCCATACCTAGGCCGCCGTCGAGTCCGAGCCTCAAAGCCATCGCGATTCCAGGCCTTCTCTCTAAGAAATTATCCCCTCCATCTAGACCAGATGGAGGAGATCGGGATTCCGGAAACAGACATCGCCGGCTACGCGCGGACTATGGCTAAGGCGCTGGCTCAACTGCACTGGGTCGCCCACGTAGACGGCAATGACGTCGAGTTTGTTCTGGCGTCGCCGAACGATCAGCCGGATGAGAATCGATCACCGGAATCTTGGTCTAATGCCTTGGGCCTCCATGAGATGTGGATGCTCGACTTTGACCTTGCTCGTCCTATGACTGTGGATAAGCAGGGTGCTCGGCAAGCAGCTAACGCTTTCAAAGGCAATGACCCTTATTATCCACGCCCGGACAAAAATTCCTATTTGTGGATCGCTTTCCGTGGCCAATATGTAGCGACAAGCGAGATGTGCCTTCAAAAAGAGTCTCAGGCTACAAAAGAGCTGCCAGTGTATTTCGTTCATCTGGTAGAGGAGTCGAGTGAATCATAACTAGCAAGGCAAGTCCATGCCCAGGTGAGGTGTTACTGAGGAAATTGACCGTGGCCGGGGCTGTTGGCCTCATCTTCCACGGCAACACGATTCCCTCGACTTCCCTTCCCCTCGTCACCAAACCTAGGTAACACAACAACTCTCGACACTCAATATCCAAGATGATGACTTGACAGAAATCCAAGTGAAGAATGGGTTGGATGTCCTTGATGAAGACTGAACTGGGACTTCAGCGGGGATAAGTTCCGCCGCCAACTATTCCGGACCAATCGGAGATAAGCTCCAACGACTCCGGAACCAATGGGAAGAAACAATGGCCTCGAGTACAGACACCAAGACTGGTCACACGTTTTGATAATATCCTTCAACTCATACACTATTCTATGAGAGAGCAGGGATACAGCTGGAGGCAGGAGACATATCGACTCCACCTGGTAACCCGGAACCCTACTCCGTCTAATTCTACCTACACTACCGGAAGACCAATTCGTATCATTCAACGGTTAATATAGGCAAGACTCCCGACGCGGCGTGGCGGCCTGCTCGACTCCTCAAGGACCGAACTCGACACTGGCCGAGTGCTGTTCTTGAATTAAGCTTTGCTGAGACGAAGGGAAAGCTCATGAGCGATATTCGGCATTGGTTGGGTGCGTCGGGGGGTGAGGTTGAGGTGGTGATCACAATTGCCATTGAGCGGCATGAGCCTAGGAATGTTATTGACCAGTGGGTGATAGTGGATAGCCGGATAGCAAGGAAGCAGTGAATTGGAATTACAAAGTCAGGCGATGATGTTAGGATTTCGGACGATGCGCTCAAGCTGTTATTTGAGAAGATTTTCTTGTGCTCGCCTGGCACTAAGGGAGAGGCGATTATTTCGATTAACGCGCCGGCATTGAAGGACTATGCCGAGGCGATCTGGGAAGAGCAGGGGTTTATAGATGCTCGGAGGATCTAAGGGTGTACTATAGCTAGATAGCTATTCCATACTTCAGAGTATGAAGACAACCGATCTACCCTAGAGCAACATGATTCAATTGGAATCACATGTTCTTTCCCACATAGAGTAGGATTATATCGAAAGAAGATATTCCATGGCAAGAAATGTGCAGATCTGACCATGCGCTCAAGGAGCAGCAAATCGCCGACATTAAGCCGAGACATTCGACTAAAGCAAGATAGACAGAACAATGTAGAGACAAATCAGATTGGCCGCATGCGGTAAAGCACATGGAAGAAGCCATGCAAGATATGCTTGTCTGCTGACCATAATAAAGGGGTATTGGGTAGCACAGGTCTTTGTTGGGCCAGTAGAAAGATACAACCCTGGAAAGTTTCGTCAATAGCATATATTGAAAAGCTCGGAATAGGGTCAAAGGGATGTAACCATAGGGAATCGTGGTTTTTCCATCCCAAACAAGAGATCAAGATCGATCATAATGGGTGCAGGGTGGGAGAATCAGGAGACCTGAAGAAGGCGCTGCGTAGACCCAATCTCAAAGGACTGAGAATGTCTATAAACGCGGCCATTCCACCCTCGCAGAGTCTCAACCTTGTCTTACCATTATCATCACTTTTCCTACCAGCCAAAACCCATCTGCCACCATGCGTCTTACAGGAATCGCCTTGGCTATTTTCGCTAGTGCTCAAGCTGCCACTGCCAGCCTTGCCTCTGCACGCGCCTTGGACTCTGTCGCTCTCCCCGTCAGCGCCGCCACCCACGTTCCTGTCCTTGCCAGAAGCGACGACGGAGAGCAGAAGCCGCAGTTCAGAGTCCAAGATTGCGACAAAAAGGACAAGTATATCCGGTGCGGAGTATGAATGATCCCCTCCCATTCACAGAGTCCTGACTGTACCATGCTAACACCGCTCCAGAAATGCAACGGGACAAAATGCAAAGTTGACGGGAGTAATATGTAAGTCACTGCCTTACTACTCATCAAACCGTCCGAAGCTATGGTAGTCTACCGTGCTAACCCGTTCTTTTTACTATGCAGGAGATGCCACATTGGTAAAGTATGCAATCCGTCTCCATCTATACACATCTAGTCGAACAATTCTGACTTCTTCTGTCTTTAGTGCACGAAGCAAAGCGGAGGAGGAGATGGGCGGCACTGCTATCTGGATCGGTACAACGAGGCTGAAAACATGGTCCGTCAACTGGTTATGTGTCCTGGTTGGGGCTAGTGTGCCTAGGTATGTATGGCACGGAGCCTACCAGGTCGGGGGTTCTGTCAGGGAGGCTTGGTATATGGCAGATACGCGGGACCGTATTGTTGATATCAACTCGCTTTTATGCAGTATGAATGTTAGCTGGCAAACATACTGCACGTGCAGGGTGTGGACTTCTGCACCTGTACTTTGCTACACGTCGCGACGATGCTTAGAGAATATTGCGATGCATATATACTTGTCTAGAAGGGTATGGTATATGATACCTAGTATTGTTATTCACGCCCACCTGCCCACATGTGCGTGTAGGATGGATGTAGCTTAGGTAGCCTGCTTTAAGTTCCTCCCATAATCTACCCAACAAGCACTACCTAGTAGGCAACACACTATACTCGGCCTGCAGCCTCTTCAGCTATGTTATTATCTTGTTCATACTCTCACGGTTCTTTACTAACTTTACCAATTTCTTGCTGCGTAAATCACCCTTTCATGCCTTGATAATATCCACCAGAAGATCTGCCATACGATCAGGGATGCTCAAGAACGGCGAATGCCCGCCGGGAAGGCGAAAAGTCCTCTCTGGCCCACCAACCTTCTCGGCAAGCATCTCTTGGAGGGGCAGTAGAAGAGCCAAGTCCTCCTCACAGATAATGTAGGCGCATGAGATATCTCGCCAGGGCTCGTAGGTGTTTTCTCCAGAGAAGACAAGGCGCGAAGTTCCACGCGCTCTCGCGGCCCAGAGTTCCTGTTCAGCTGGAGATAGGTCGTGCCAGATCGTGGAGTTATCGGTATGCACGTAGTCGCCCTGGGACATTACAGCGTAAATATACCATAATCGCAGACATGGAGTGGGTAGCGACTGACTAACCTCAAGCTTCATCCAAGGCAGCAAATTCCCACCCAGTAGTCCCAGTAAGCTCTGCCCTTTGTCGAGCGCAAAGGCAGCTAGGTAGATCACCTTGATCACTCTGCCCCCGAATTCTTTGGCGAGCCCTTCGACGGCGGAAGACGCTACCATACCGCCGTACGAGTGAGCGACAACGACGATGTCATTCCCCTCTTCAGAAAGACGGGTCAGGACATTGCGCAATGAGGCAACGTCGTCTTCGAACGTCTTCAGTGGCGGCTCACCGTCCACAGAGGGACGAGCAGGGCACTCGGAGTCGAAGCCGAAGGTGTTGAGGCGAGAGCGGACGGCATCGAAGACAGCGGGGGTAGACCACGCGCCGAGGGAGAAGACAATAGTTGGCTGGCTCATTGTGGCTTGCTTTAAAATAGATAATATATAATAGTTCGTACTGGACCAAAGGCCGTGTTTACGCGGAAGTGACCGTGGCTTAGCTTAAATGAAAATTGAAAGCAAAGACTGAAAATGGCATTGTATTCGTTTTAACCAGCAGTCAAACCCCGAATATGATTGCGATGCTCTCATCACTCCACTCGAAAAGGTTCAAACCCCGGAGAGTGGGTCGGTGGTCCACTACGGCAATGGATTACGGATATACCTAACCCTTATGTATCTTATTCCCAGCTCCGTTAGGACTCGGAGTTTGCAGCATGGACTGACAGTAGGTATGGTGGCCTCACTTTCAGCTTTCAGTGTTCAGTTCTGGTACCATAGAGGCATCCCCAGCCCCTCAACGCCCTTGCCCGACCCGGAAGACAAGTTAGGGTTACCGTACTCCGTAAAAAGGTTCTACATCCTGTAACTGACCAGCGAGGCCGTTCTGCTTAATGTCTTGCTGACGGGAAGAAACCTGCTATACTTGAAGGGAAAATGCAAAGACAACTTTGAAGTCTTTCTTATCCTGATCTTTCCTGTCAGGACGTGGACCGGGGGCTCGGTAGCCTCTGCAAGAGCAGGGTACCCCACAACCTTCCAATGCAAGGAAAACGTAGATTGAGGGCGATAATTACGAGATCCCCATTAGCCCTAAGAAATGTCTATCTATCCCAGCAGGGGCGATAACGCCAAGATACCTGGACTAACGCTGATAACGACGAGCTAGCGGCGGATGGCGATCATCCGCCTTGATACCTTGATATGCCGATCCAGAGACGAACCCTAATATAGTAGCAGGGCATATATCGTCGACCCCGAGAAGTCGTGACATAGTTAAACACCCCACTCATCCTGTTTCAATCAACTACAAACTTGAATGACAGGCCCAGCGAGCAGCTTGCCCTCAAAGAAGCAGACCTATCACACGGCGATGGCGTCCCAACCATCAAAATCGCCATTAGATCCTATAAACTGGTCTCGTACCAGGAAAGAACTGCTCTTCGCGACCATTGTGCTGGGATCATGCGCAACCGGCTCGCTGGGGCCACTCCTCGTCCCGGGCTTTGCTGTCATGGCGGCCGAGCTCACCGTCGATCTTACCAGCGTCACGCTCCTAAACGGGAGCCTGGTGATGGCGCTGGGTGTGAGCGCGTACCTCTGCTCTTGCTTTGCCATGTGCTATGGCAAACGAGTGGTTTATCTGTTCACGACGGTCCTTCTGCTCGCCTCTTGCTGTTGGGCTGCGGCGTCGAGGTCCTACGCGTCGTTGATTGCTTCGCGGGTGTTCCAGGGTATGTCTTCCCATCAACTACTTTATCCTGTATGCCGAAGCTAACGCTTTATTAACATCTAGGTCTAGGAATGGGCGGCTTCTTTGCCCTAGCCGGAACGGCTTCAATCAACGACGTCTTCCTCGTGTACGAACGGGGTCTGCGCGTGGGACTCTGGAACTTTGCAGTTATCGTATCTGTAAACATTACGCCCGTCGTGAGTGGATATGTCATCTCGGAACTGTCTTGGAGATGGAGTTTCTGGCTGGAGGCGATATTGTTCGGGGTTGTACTCGCCGCTGTCTTTCTGTGCTTCCCAGAGACAACATTCGACCGGACTGCCGTGGAACCTTCGATCGAGAACCCGAAAAGCGAGATCACGGACATAGCAAGATCAGACATCTCTGCGCCCTCGCGATCAATTATTACCGTCCTCCTCGGGCACGACCCAAGACCCCTTCCGTCCCGCAACATCCTCCTCGCCTGCATCGAGCCCCTAAGTCTACTCCTCCACCCCATCGTCGCCTGGGGCTGCATAATGTGGGCCGTAACCTTCACCTGGAGAATCCTCATCGGCGCCGTCGCATCGCAGATCTTCACAGCGCCCCCGTTCAACATGGGCACCGTCGCCGTGGGCAATCTAACAGGTATCGCCCCCTTCATCGGCTCGGCCCTGGGCACGGTAATGGGCGGGTGGTTGTGCGATCTCAGCAGCAGGACCATGGCCGCCAGGAACTCGGGCATCTACGAACCGGAGTTTCGCCTTCCTGTTATGCTCCCTGCTATTGTCACAATGGCAGTTGGTGCGTTTGGGCTCGCGGCTGCGGTCTCGCGTGGTCTGTCGGTCATTGTGTGTGGGGTATTCATGGCAATTCTGAACTATGCGGTGGGGATGGGCTGCACGGTGATCGTTGCGTATACGAATGATGTTTGTGGTGAGAGGGCGGGTGATGCGTTTGGGCTTGCGATGGTATGTACCATATCCCCCAGCTTTTGCCGAGGGTTTTCAGGTAGAGATTCTTGTTAGCTAACCTGTTTATAGATTGCAAAAAGTGCATTTGCCTTTGGCCTGAGCTTTGTCTTTAACCAGTTCCTGACCAAGTATGGGTCTATGGTGTTCTTTTGCACCTTTGGGGCTGTCACTGTAGGCGTCATGCTTAGTACTTTGCCATTGTATATGTTTGGGAAGCATATTAGGGCTTGGGCTGACAGGCATGGTCTTTTTTGTCGGAGCAAATAGTATAGATTCGAGGGGATAAATATGTATGGACGCTCCAATATCGTTTAGGATACTAAAGCATCGCCATGTCATCATTTTTATCTTCACTCGGGGCGGCCAAGAAGGCAGAGACGAGGTATCGTTATCATCCTCGGCTTCGATAGCTGCTGTAGATGCTCGTTTTGTAGTGGGGATTGGTTTCAATTT
This sequence comes from Aspergillus mulundensis, assembly GCF_003369625.1. Lineage (NCBI taxonomy): Eukaryota > Fungi > Ascomycota > Eurotiomycetes > Eurotiales > Aspergillaceae > Aspergillus > Aspergillus mulundensis. The sequence goes on along the minus strand of NW_020797892.1, from coordinate 845,487 downwards.
CCCCGTCATATCAGCTGGAGGAATGCCGCGGATCCCGAATGACCGCCAGGGCGAGGAATTCGAAGCGGAATGCTGCAAGCCGGATTGTCTATTCATTGGCCCTTCAACCGCCACGTGTTGAACGAATCTCGTAATGAGAGGCAGTGTTTTTTTCATATATCTTCATGTCTCAGGATACAAGCTTCCTCGGTCGCGTCCTATGTCAACCTGCAGGTGGGGTTCCCCCCCTCCCTTTACTTGGGTTGTCTACCTATGTAGCCAAATTCGCATACCAGTCTGATGACACAAAACATACTTAAAGTCTCTATCACACATCTATCAGGTTTTCTAACGCTCATCAACCGCCGCCCCCCTACTCCTCACATGCTCCTTAACGCCGCCATCAACCCCCAGCCAAAGCATATCCGGCCGGCTATAATGGCCACACAGATCAACAAATGCTTTGGACTTGTAGATCTCATCGAGATCCAAGTCCGCATAGATAATACCCTCCTCCGTCTCGGGAATCGAAGTCGAGAGCTGCCGCCCGTCGGGTCCAAAGATGGCTGAGCATCCGCCACCAGGAGTATTCATGACGACTCCGGCCGATGTACGCATTCTGTCGATACCGGACTGGCTTATTACGGCGGTCGTATGCAGCACAAAGGACTGCAACTCGATGGCGTAGGTCTGGGCGAGGGAGATGGTTCCTATGAGACATGCAGCATCAGTACCCTATCTATTCTTGCGAACTGTATGGTATGGAGACAGGATGCTAGCAGATTGAATAGGCATACCCTCCCTCGACATAGAAAACAACCCCTCCCCCGCACCATGCGCGAAAAGCGGCGGCCAGGCCGCAACATGGATTTGTTCGCGCTGCGAGTACGTATGGTACTTCAGCAGCGGCTGCGTGTGTTCCCAGCAAGACAGGGCCCCAACGCGACCGAGCTCGGTGTCTACGACGCTATCCAAGCAGTCACCCGTCGAGTCGCCGAAGATTGTCCGCTCCATGTGCGTCGCCTTGATCTTCTTGCGGGTTGTGAGGAGTTTCCCGTCTGCTCCAATGATGGCCTGTGCGATGTAGAGCGAGTTGTGCACGTTCTCGGAGTAGCCTAGCACGACGATGATTTTGTGCTCGGCGGCGCAGCGGCAGATGGTTTCCATTTGGGGCGAGTCGAGTCTAAGGGAGTTGCGGATGTACTGGGAGGAGAGGGTCATGTCGACGGGGCGGGACCTGGGTATACTCTTTGGTCAGTTGTTGGGGGTTCATCAAGAGAGAAGCCTTGCAATATTTCGGGGGAAAGAAGGGCCAGGATAGGGGCATACCAGATCCAAGCAGGATACCCAGGGATCCAACATTCCGGAAAGGTGACCAGCTGGGCGCCCTTTGCGGCCGCTTCAGCAATGAGCTTGCAAGTCTTGTCAACTGTGGCGTCGAGATCGAGCCAGACCGGTTCAGCCTGAGTGACGGCCACGCGGACCTGGGTGGGAGTTAGGGTTAGGGTTTGCATATCGTTTGACGGGTTAGGGGGATGGGAAACTCTTGAGGCTGTCAATGACGGTTGGGATAGACGATGGCTTATATCCGTATCTCCTGAGCCGGACAGACTGATTCTGAAGCAATGACAAACATTGACTGTGGTGCCCGGTCTTATCGAAGGCAATATCACGGCGGGAGTTCAAATTCCGCCGCTAATCGACCCACCCCCATCCTAAAGTTCACTATTCCATTTGGAAATAACACGATCATTGATACACGCACATAATTTTATTGATAACGATATCAAGGCAGTTCTTTTGAGTTTCCGAAATACTCCGCGTCATAACCATCTCCCTGATAAAACATAATATCTGCAATATCAAACGACGCCGCAAGGTCCGGGAAGAGACCGGGGGCAGAAAAGTCCGCCAGATTAAGATCGTCGACACACGACTCAGAGACCACCGTAATATCCGCTGTTCCTGACAGTGCCGAGTCCGAGGCCGTTTCGGCCGGGACCGGGGTGTCGAATCCATTTTGCAAGGGCAGTGCAGCCATGATCTGCCACCTGCGCGCCAGCCCTCGCAGTAACCGGATTGCGCGTCTCGCCTTGGTCCACCGCTGTTGCATGGCCCCCAGGGCATCGAAGCAGACTCGGAACCGGGCAATGGACCGACTACGGAGTGTACTGTTCGAGGATGTGGCGTTGAGGAGGTGCGTAACCGCCGCAGTGAGGACGCTATGCACGACGAAGGGAGGAACTTGGTCGAATGCTCCTACTTTGCGGTACTCGCGGATCAGACGGACCATTCCTGATGCTGCTGTTGACATGGTGCGGACGCTTAGCCAGTACGCGTTACTCTGGGCGGACTCTTTGAGGTACGGCCGGTGAATCAGGATCTGGGCCATGTTCATGGTCATCTGCAGGAAGATGACCGAGGGTACTGTTTTAGCTTTGCTTAGTTGGAGTTGAGAGTGCAGCTGGCGCTGGAATGAGAGGAGGTGCTCCCGAGCGTCTAGGAGAAGGCGATACCGCTCCTCGCTGCTCAAGTCGCCGAATTCGAAGGAGTATCTGTACGCAGGAAGTTAGCTTGAGGTGGCTGGTAATGAGTACTGGAACGACCGTACATTCTGTCCATGTATTGGTCAAAGATAAACCAGAGTCGACAGTGATGATCAAACACCAGTTCGTCCAGGGAAGGGGACGAGCCCAGTGAGTCGAGGAATGGGGAGGCCTGGATGCGTCTCCAGGGCAACATGCACGTCCTTCCAAGAAGGCAAGTGGCAACCCTGTCCATAAACACTGTCGACCAAAGCGCCCTTAACCTCACGCTGGGGACATTGTTGGCCGTAACACCGTCAACACAGGCAAGACTCTTAGCTTCATGTACCGAAGTGGATGATAGGCCGAGATGCAGGGCCATACTTCCAGCCATTGCTTTGATAAAGCCATATATTAGCGGCGTTTAATTCTGTCCTTACTAGTAACTTACAGTTGTACATCCAGCCCATATTGTGCTGCTCCAGCCCAAGTTCCCGCCAGGACATGATAGAAAGAGTTTGGACCGTCGAGACACTGGGATTCTCCCGACAGGCCTGTATAATCATGGCATCTACCATTGTAGCTGCCTCATCGCCCATAGCCTTACACTCCGGATTATCAGAATAGAGAGACCCTGCTGCCATGGCCGCGGTTTTGATGAGTGCTAGACCCTCGCTGAGGTCTGTTTTGCGGAGCGTGGTCAGAGTTTCCTTGTCGAGAAACTGATGGATGGGGTTAATGAAGCGGGTAAAATCATCGAGTAGTCGGGTAATGATTCCCAGCCGGTCTGTTTCTTTTGATGGCCGATCGCAGGCTGCTTCACCGGAGTGTAACCGGGAATCGTCTTCAAACGCATCGGCATGAGGGACCGGGAAACAGAAATTACCAGATGGGCCAATCAATGTTGTTTCGCCGCTGCTTTCGATGTTCATCCGCCACATGAGCGCACTTACATCATCGATGGCTGTTGTTGTGCTTGGGAAAAGCGTCTCGTCTGCCCGTTGCCCCTGCCCCTGTCTCTTCTGTCCCAACTCGCTATCTTCAGCTAGAATAGAGGCAATATGCTCAGGCCTTGTAGCGGTAGGATTGAGGTTCTCCAGCCGCCGAACCTCCTCCTTCAGCAAGGCGATCTGATCCTCTAGTCCAGCGACATAGTCCCTATCAAGCTTTCGCCTGGGCGGGTCAGATTTAGTTGGCAAGCATGAAGAGGGGATATTTACTTCGCGGGTCTCTCCGTAATATAGTGGCATTCAGTATCCTTTGCTAAACACCAGGAACATTTCGGCTGCGCTCCGTCGCACTGCGCGCGTTAGATCCTACCATATCGTTCAGTAGAAGGGGAAGGTGGTAACCTTGCGCTTGCGCTTGCGACATGTCTCGCAAGCTATTGCAACTCTAGAAAATTCACGTGTCTCATACTGACTCATATTGTACTACCCTAGTGAGATGGATGCATGAGGTTGTCAAGGAGGGTGGTCGTCAGCGGAGAGTTCGGGATAAATCCGCAGCCATGTGGGCTCGGGCGCGGGTTGTGGGGCCTCTAGCCCTAATAAAGGAATCCACACGGGTGGAAGCCGGATATACGGACACCGGACATCCCTGCAGTGGTTAGGCAGGGATTGAGGAGGAGCGAGAGGTTTGATGTCGAGCTGAAAATGACTCGGTCAGGCATATCAAACCCTAGATGTGGTGCCCGGTGGCAATGGTCTCGTACCTGCAGACCGTATTGTAGTTGAGGCGAATCAACTCTGCTTCTATAAATCCAAGGATGTCTTCGAGAACTAGGTGAGTAAGGTGATTTGGTCTAGTTTGAGAGGCAGAGCAGACATGGGCTTCGCAATGCCTACCATACCCCACCTACATCGTGATCTGGGCACATTGTGCACTGCCATGCGTACTATGCAGACGAAAGGTTTTTACGTGCCTAATCAGGGCAAAAGAAATGGCGAGTCGGTTGCGACCAAAGAGATAAAGCGCATTGTGTTTCTTTCAACCAGCGCACCGCTTTAACTAATTAGTTTACACTCGAACAAGGCATGTATCACAATAGACTTCGACCAGACGCAAAACAATAGCGAGTCTGTTGTAACCAAAGAGATAAAGCAGATTATACCCCCTTTAACCAGGGCACCGCTTTATGTGATTTCTTTACACTCGAACAACGAGGCACGTATTACAATGGACTCCGACCAGATTCAAAACGAACGGCTCGAATAAAGAACTGCCTCATTGTGCTCAACACACCAGGCCGTCTATAAGTAGCGCCTAAGAGTCCACTGTTTCCTGTTTCCTCCTGTTCATCATTGGTTTCCCAGGGTTATCTGTGATTGTGTTCTAACAGAACTGACCACCCAATCTCAGAACCTTTGGTACCTTCAGATCCATACTGATACTGAAAGCACCGCAACCACAGCAAACATGTTTACCCACGAGTTTTACATTGGCAAAGACGCCTCCCGGTGGTATCTCGTCTACCACAACGCCGACTCAGATACCTGCACCATGTACACCTGCAAGGAAGAGAAGATAGACGAGTGGAGATGCCGCTACACGCTCGAGACCCTCGAAAACAAGGACTTCAACCTATCAAGTCTGGTATTGCAGCTGGAACTCATCTCAACACTCATCGAAGGCCAGTTCTTGTATTCGAAGTTTGAGTCAGAGTGTCCGCTGGGCGTTAGGGCGTGCCCAACCCCGCGGTATATTGTGGCGGTACTGCAGAGGATGTACTTTGATGAGTATATTACACAGGCGGTTTATGACAAGTTCAGAGCGGACGCGGGGCTCTCCTCGTCGCTGTGGGATTTGGAGAAGGGGATGTACATGCGGGCGTGGCCGTAATATGTTATGTTGATGTATGGGCTGGTTTGTTTGTTTATGCTGCCTACGGGGCATCGATCACTGGAGAGAGATGTTTGATTCCGGACTGGACAGTGCTAGGCTGGAATCAAGCTAAACTTGACCATCAGTCGTTACCCTGGATATGTTATACTTGATTTGAGATTAGATTTTATTTCTGCGAAAAATACAAAAATAGAGGACACCTTGCCTCTACCATACCAAGATTACCGTGCTGACAGTAGAAGATATAGACCATCCGTAAGAGTAGAGAACTAAATGCTATAAATTTAGGGCTCAATCAACATAATTTGATCATTCAGAGCCACATGGATTGTACGATGTGCCAATTGACGTACATAAAGCGACCGAGATCGGCGCCTCAGGCGATAAGAGCTCGAGTTAGGGCTTTGGAGTTTGGGCCCAACAACACATGGAGACTAGTCTCCTTACAACCCGGTCATACGGGTGTATTCATTCCCACGATATGACATATTTTGCAAAAGTTAACTTCCACCAGGTCCATCGCCTTGACTCGAGTGAGTCTGTTCGTGATCAACAAGGAGCAGTCACAACAACACGTGATTATGCTTCATCTACAAAGGGCCTAGCGTCGCACGTGCCATGCCTTGTCGCCAGCTCTCGTATTTCGTAATCTTTTGTTTATCTCCGGCGACTTTATCAAAACGCCCGTTGGAGGCCGAGCTTCTTATCGTTCCTCCCCACTCCGAAGGATTCGGAGGGCTTCTATCCTGTCGGTCACCTGCAGTGAGTCTTCTCCCTCCCTCTTCTATATACCTATACCGCCTGATCTCGCAATGTATGACCTTGTCATCACTAACGGAGTCTGTGTTACAGCCGCGGATGTAGCGCCCCTGGATATCGCCATCCAAGGCGAGAAAATCGCCCTTCTTGCTCCCTCGGGGTCATTGGCAACAGAAGGCGCCCGAGTGATAGATGCCGAGGGCGGCTATGTCATGGTAAACCACACCTTGACTCGCACAAGCCCTACGACTGACGAAACCACAGCCCGGCGGCATCGACTGCCATGTCCATCTACAGGAGCCGAGCCTCTTCGGCAAAGGCACATCATCAGACGACTACGAGTCCGGGTCTCGATCCGCCATCGCAGGCGGGAATACCACGATCGTCACATTCGCCCCGCTGGTGAAGAATACGTCCGCGACTCCCTTGAGTGTGATCCGTGACACGCGCGCCCTTGCCGACGGACAATGTTACTCCGACTTCAGCTTCCACGTTCTGCTGGGCACAGCAAGTCAGCAGGCCCTTCAGGAGTTCCCTCAGCTCCGCGAAGAAGGAATCAGCTCGGTCAAAATCTACATGACGTATCAGGCTCTGCAGCTCAAGGACGGCGACATTTTGTCGGTTTTGTTAGCTGCGCGAGAAAACAAAATACTGACCATGATCCACGCGGAGAACGGCGAGGTGCTGGACTGGCTGACGAACCAGCTCGAAGCCGCCAAACTGTTCGCGCCAAAGTACCACTCCAACTCGAGGCCGCCGATCTTGGAGGCAGAAGCGACCAACCGCGCCATCGCACTCTCTTCTCTAATCGCCGATACTCCAATCCTACTCGTCCATGTTAGCGATGTCGGCGCAACAGCACGTATCCGGGAAGCGCAGACCCACGGCCAGCCGATCATGGCGGAGACGTGTCCCCAGTACCTGTTCTTAACCCGCGACGATCTTGATAAGCCGGGCTTTGAAGGTGCAAAGTGCGTCTGCTCTCCGCCACCACGGGATAAAAAGGACCAAGAAGCAATCTGGACGGGCCTCGAAAATGGGACCTTCGCCATTCTCAGCTCAGACCACTGCCCGTTCCGCTATGACGACGCAGAGTCTGGCAAGAAGACGTGCATCACGGACGAACACCCCGTCGGACAGTTCAAGTACATCCCCAACGGCTTGCCGGGCGTGGAAACGCGCATGTCACTGGCCATGTCAGCTGGGAAACTTGAGCTCACAAAACTGGTTCAGGTCACGTCGACCAATGCCGCGAAGCTCTACGGCTTATATCCCAGGAAAGGGGCAATAATCCCTGGCATTTCGGATGCGGATCTAACGATCTGGTACCCGGGGAAGTTGGACTTGACGGTGACGAATGAGATGCTCCATCATGACACCGACTACACGCCGTATGAGGGGCAGAAGGTCAACAACTGGCCTAGATATACCATCCTACGCGGTCAGGTCGTCTGGGATCGCGATAATGGGGGTATTGTTGGTCATAAAGGGTATGGGCAGTTCATCAAGCGAGATGCCGCAGTTGGTATCTGGAAGGAGGATGCGGAGAAGTTTGACCTTGAAGCTTTGTAAAGCTGGTCTGCATTATATCGCTTGCTATTTATTAGCCTCATTATTTGCTGAGTACATACCGTGCCGTGGTTAGTCACGTCCCAATATAGATTTGCCTTTTTTTGCACTTTGACTATGGCCATTGAACTTGAATAGTAAGCGATGTCACTGTTATTAGATCTAGCTTATTATTGACAGCCGACAAACATCGCGGCATTAATCCAAAGGAGTGATCTCCTCGAAAATGTCTGGAGCGGTATCCATGACCTGCAATTGCGGCCTCAGGCAGTAAGGCATCAAGGCCTGCTAGCTCCGACACGGCCGAGCCGCCATCCTTCCGAATTCCCCGGCCGCAACCTCTGTGAATACAGGTCGGCCCACCCCGTCTGCAGCTGACCGCAGCTTAATTAAGCTAAGGTAAGCAAGCCAAGCTTGCTTAATTAGAACCCTTAGCCCACCTTATATTTTTAATAAATTTTATTCTATACCTTATTGGTATCCTAAAAAAAGTAATTTTATGATACTTTAAACTACTTTACTATAGCTTTAATTAATAATCCCCCTAATAATCCTATGATTAATATACTTATTAATTTATTAATACTAACGCCTTTGCCTTAGCCAGCTGTTAAGAAAGTTTTTGTAAATTAACTAGGCTTTTTTAATAAATAAAAATAAAATATTTTTTAAGAGCGCAATTAAGCCCAGGAAGCTAATCCTAGTAATAAGGTATAAAAACCTTTAACTACTTTTAAAGTACTTTTTAACTACTTTTTTAAAAGCTGCTGGTATTAATGCCAGTAACTACTGGCTGGATATACCCTGTTTTAACCTATTATTTTTAATTTATTAACTACTTACTAGAGTATCCTGCTATTAATCCTGACGGCTATGCATATATTATTTATATAAATAAAATAACAGGCGCACAGTCCTAAAAAAGAATGTGTGATGTATATAAGTTTATATTTTTTAAGAACTAATTACTAATTACTTTAGTTTGCATATTGCAAGGCAAAAGTTAAAGGTACAAGGTGGATTTTTAACTAGTTTCTTAAATAAATATATAGTAAATTTCACTTTAATTGCTCTGGGGTTAAGGTTTATAAGTATCTAGATTTAAAACTACAAAATATTACCTATTAAAAGGTTAAAAAAGATTTTTTAAATAAAATATATAACAAGCGCAGGGAGATTGCAGCAGGCAAAGCTTTTTTAAAGGTTAAAGCTATATATAAATAAGTTAAAACTAGTTTTGTTATCTTGGAACTACTTTACTAACTAAGCCTATTTAGCCTTTTTTAAGTAACTTAAAAATGCTTTAAAGGTGGAAAGGCATGCCCACGGGCAATTCCTACCTGTAGGCCTGTTTTATAAAAGCATGCTATATTAATAAGCAGCCCTAATTCCAGAGTATAAACTAGTTCCTAACTACTTTAGGACATTTTTAGCGTGTATTATTATTATATAGCATGCCTGTATAATAACTAATATAATCCTAATAAGTATTTCACGTTTAGCTTATTTAACCAGGCTTAAAGTATTAGTATTAAGCTACTCTAGGCTTGCTTTAAGGCTCTAGCCCTAGCTAATTCTAAGAAATATAACATGGTTAAGCTTGTTACTAGTTAAAAGAAGAAGTGTGGTATGTAGGATTGGAACTAGTTTTTTAGGAATAAAACTAGTTTTGTAAGTATTTTTTTTTAAAACCTTGAAACTACTTACTAACTACTTTATTTAGGCCAAAGCCACCCACAGGGGGGAGGGAAACTTAAAAAAATTAAGTATAAGGTTATGTTTAATATTTTTATTTTTTTAAACTGGTTAGGATGTTCTTTTGCCATGGTAGTCTCTTAAGGCGTGCATACCTATCCTCCCCCTTTATTAAATTAACCTCTAAAGGCTATTCTTAATAAGGTTATTAAGCTTATCCGCAAGATGCAAGATCCCGACCTTATAATAGGTATGTAAACTACTTTATAAGTAGTTTTATCTAGTGCTAAACTACTTTTAGGTTAATTTTTAAAAAGTCCAGCCCTTTAAAACTTTTATTAGTAATATAATGGCTAAACATTATCCTAGATTTATAATAGCTTTGTAAACTAAGATTGTTTCTTTGCTATTATTACAAAGGAAAGGGCTTTACTTTACCCTAAAGGCCGGGGAATAGCTGGCATATAATTCTAGCTTTTAGTTAAGCTAGACTTTAAGGTATTTAGCTTATTCCATGCCCTGGAAACTAGTTACTAACTACTTAAAAAGTATTATTACTAGAGGCTTGTTACCCATAAAAATATTATTATAGTTATTTACGCATTTAATAAGTAAATCAAGCTTTTAGCCTTGCTAGACTTTTTTAAAGTTAATATGTCCTACAAGCGTGTTAAGGGTGCCTTTAATAAGGTTATTTTTGCCATATTCCTGCCAGAGCATGGTAAAAGTAAGTTAAAAAGTACTTCTTAAGTACTTTACTTACTTATATCCTGCCTTTCTTTTAAAACTAGTTACTAATTACTTCTAGTTCTTATATTACTGCGTGTTTTTATTAATATTAAGACTGTAAATAGATATTTTTTACTTTTTAGGGAGGTTTTTAGCCTTATTGCTTCCGTGCAGGGGTCTTTTAGCTAGTTTTTTTACCTTTATGGTGTTGGTATTAAGGGTATTGTGGCAGATATATGTGCAAAGTAAATGACTAGTAAGCTTTATATAAAACTACTTTTACCTTAGGCTAAACTAGTTCTAGGATTGGGCTAATACCTTCAGGAAAGAGATTCTTATAGTTATGTTTAAACATGGCAGTTGGAGAATATTCTTGTTATATATTATGTTTACTTTTTTTGGACTATTTAAAAGCTTTGCCCTTGGGAGGAGCATTATGTGTTTATTAGCTATTATATAAAAAGCTTGCTTACTACTAAGACTCCAGAAAATTATTTTAATTTTTACAAACTACTTTAAAGTATGTTTTTTTATTTTTTAAAGTACTTTGGAACTAGTTCTAACTTTAATTAGCATATAAAAATACCTCCGTTTATAATTAAGCTAAATATAAAGCTTATTTAGTTATTGCTGCTGGTCTTAACCAAGCCTGTTCTTAAATTCTGCCTGATTATTATAAGTAAATTCGGGAGAATACTAATGCCGTTAAGTAAAGCCACTATAAGTCCTACTTTTTAAGCACTTAGGAGTTACTGCTTGGTGTAGTTATAAGGTTAGAACTACTTTATTCACTATAAGAATTATTTTTAATTACTAATTTTAAGGCAGCTCCCGGCAGCTTAATTAGCGTAATATAGATTAATATTATGTAAAAGTCCTTTATAAAACTTAGCATAAATACCGCATGAATAACATGCATAAATAATACCTTAAGTATATGCAAAAAAATTATATATATATTAAAACTACTTTGGAATTACTTTAAAACTACTTTTAACCTTTTTAGTGTGCTGGAAACGCAAGGCTTTTAATGTGGCGGAGTAGGAAAAGCTGCAGGAGGTAAGGAACGGTTTTAATAAAATCCTGTTTAAGTTAAGTTTTTTTGGATTTATACGTGCCAGGGGCTTTTAGTTTTAATTACACCGCGTGAGAAGGTAAAGTACTTTATTTTATATAAGAACTAGTTTTATGCTAATAATACTCTAGTGTAACTCTAGCCATACCCTGTAAATAGCGTGCTTTATATGTTCTAATATACCCTAAAAACTACTTTACTTGCGGGGAGAACTACTTTAGTATTAATAGTTTTTTAGGGCTAATCCTACTACACCTGCCTATTAGCATGCTGTGTAAGTTAATGGAGCCTGCTTTACCCTAGGGCTAGATTTTTTTAGTACTAATATTATTTTAGTGCTTTTACTACTACGCCTATTTAAAAACATGCATTAATATTGTAAGTTTACCGGAAAACTAGTTTTTAAGTACTTACTAATTATTTTAAATCTTTTAATGTTCTTCAAGACTCTCCCACTACCACCCATGTAAAGGGCCAAAGATTAAGAGTTAGGGGTAAAATTAAAATTAATCTTAAGAAGCTAGCCTAGTTAAAGCAATATTTTTATGATAGGATAGCTAGGGGGCCTGCTATATTTACCAAAGTTATTAAATATATTAAAAAAGAGGTTGATAATTCTGGTAATTAAAACTAGTTTTGAATTAGTTTAGACATTCTTAAAAGTACTTTAGTTACTTGTTTAAAAATAAAATTTTGTTATTTGCTTGGCTTTAATGGCATGTTAATATAGTTTTATACTATAATAATTAAGTTTTAATATACTAGCTGGTTAAAGTATAAATATTACAGGGATATATATATTTACTAACCAAGACCTTTAGCACAGCGTGCATACAAGAAACAAATTACTTTAAGCTGCTAATAAACTACTTTTATTAGGCAGAATATATAAAATAAGTAAAAGATAAGTAAGCTTAGAATATATTTTTTAGCCTAGTAAGCATAATACAGTAATAAAGATTTAAAAACAAGTTCTTAATTAAAAACAAGTAAATAGATTTTTTAAAAATTTTTAGCCACTTAGTAATACTAAAAGTACTTTTAAAGTAGTTAAGCCTAATAGTCCAGGGGTATCTTGCACAGTGAGCTATGTGCTTAATTTAAATCCTACTTTTATTAATTTTTTTTATAACCCTGAACTAAACTAGTTTAGCCCTAATTAAAAGTACTTTAGATTTAGAAAAATAATAGTTACCTTTTTACTTTTTTTAAAGATAACTAGTTTTTAACAGGCCTACACCTAAAAATAGAACTAGTTTAGGAGCTATTAAAGCTAGTTTAAACTTAATTATAAGAAAGTAAAGTTTATTGCAGTTTAGGGTATTTAATTATGGCTTATTATATATAAAAAAAAACTAGGAACCAGAGAACTACTTTTAAAGTAGTTAACGCCGTATGCACCTTATTAAAAAAAAGGTAAAAAACATAAAATATGCCCGTAGGCGCCCTGCTAGATTAAAAAAAGAAATAAAGGGGGGCATAAAAAAAACTACTTAGGAAGTAGTTTCCGCAGTAGCAGTGTTGGTGGCCTTCTTTTTTTTTTCCTGCTTTTTCTTCTTATTTTTAGAATCCTGGCTGGTAGCGTTGGGCTTTTTAAAAAGCTTAAAGTGGTTATAATTCTTGATTTGCTTTTACAAGCAGCATTTTAAAACTAGTTAGAAAGTACTTCTTAAAGTTAATAAAGTAGGAAAACTTATTAGCTGGCACCTTTTCTAACTTGCAGGTATTGTAAGGAATCTTGTAGCCCTTTTTTTTTATTATTTTTTTTATGGTAGTGGGGTTATACTAGAACTAGTTAAAAAGTACTTTTAGCAGGAGAATATAGCTTACTTATATTTTTATTTTACTTAAATAAAAGTTAAGGCAAGACGACTGGCTTTGCGGCCTGGCGTGCCTTTTAGTTATTAATAATAAACTAATAAAAATTTATAAAACTAGTTAGAAAGTACTTTTTATAAGTAATAACTAAATTTACCCTTAGCCTTCTTGGTCTTACCAACCTTCGGGCGGCCCTTAATATTCTTTTTATTTTTGGAAACCCGGGCAAAAAGGCAAATAATAAAATACTTACTAGCATAGTGGCCGCGGAGGCTGTTAGTAGTGCTAAATTTTATTTAAACTAGTTAAAAAGTACTTTTTACAGGCACCTAGAGGGACTTACCTTATTAGGGCAGCCTTTAACCCGGCAGCGAAGCTCCCCTAAAAAGAGGTGGGCTATTTTATTATTTTATAAATAATTAATTTTAAAGTACTTCCCAGGGATGCATGTAAGGTTAAAAAAAGTTAAAAAGTAAGGGTTAAAAAGTAGTTTAAAAATACTTCTAGCTCTTATTTTTTAATAATAATAGCCTTACTTACCTTTAGCTTTAGTTTAGGAAGGACCACTTTATTATCTAAGATTTGCGTGTATTTCTTAAAGACAGCCTAGGCTTGGATTAGCTATAAAAATAGGTTATAAAGTAGTTTTTAAGTAGTTTTTATTATTAATTTAACAGTCGGTATAATGGGCGGAAGTGTTATTAGTAAGAAAGGTAAAGGGGGGCAAAAAAAAGTTAAAAAAAAGTTTAATATGGAGTTTTAATAGGATTATTAGTGTTTATATTACTTTTTAAGTAGTATAAGGCTTTGCCCTTGTGTTAGTAGTGTTATATTTAGATTATAACCAGAGTTATAAGTGGAGTTTGGAGGTAAGCTTGGGTGAGCTACGAAGCTAGGTCACGTGACCGAACTAGCTGGGGTGACCGGCAGACGAGTCGGGCCGAGCTGTTCTCTGCGCAACCTCTCTCCAACTCCATCTTCCCAAGGCTTACAAGGCATCAGCAAAGATGACAGACCTACACCCACCCCGGAAGCGCCGGCGCCCAGCTCATTCCTGCATTGAGTGCCGCCGCCGCAAAGTGAAGTGCGACCGGGCCAGACCGTCCTGCGCGCAGTGCAGGGCGCTGGATCTCACTGCGGCATGCGCCTATGACGACAATTCTCGCGGGTCCACGCAGATTCGTCCATCACCGAGGCAGTACAATGAGAGAGAAACAAATGAACAGACCGATGATCAGTCACGAGCATCTGCTATAGAAATAACGCCTCAGAACTCTACGGCTAGTTCGGGTGGGATACGAGGCACCATATCCAAGACGCGCGTTTTTGGAAATGGCCATTGGATGAACACGTTCTCGCTGGTATGTGTCTGAAGCTTCAATCAACAACCTGGCTCTAATGTCGATTCAAGATGGAAGGGTTGTCGACCCTCGACCCTATCCACGAATGTTTTCACGCGTTCTCGAGAATTGCGAATGGCGCGCCCAGCGATGAGGTGGCCGACACAGTTTCCGAGTGCAAGCGTTTGAGTCAGACGATCAAGCGGCATCGCCCCAGTCGGAGAGCTCTTCCTGCTGATCTCCATAACTCACTGCCGAGCCGCGACCTTATAGATGCATTGATTCAGATCTACTTCACCACGTTTGAATCTTGCTATGGGATCCTGGACTATTCTTCGTTTATGGCAGAGTATATGGCATCGTCGGAGAGTGCTGAATCTGCGGACCGCTCATTTCTGCTGGTGATCCTTCTCGTCGTGACTGTCACGGGCCCGTTGCATGACGAAGCTAGTGTGCGCAGCGAGATGGCAGCAAAAGCTCGAACATCGATTGATATCGCCCAGGCGTGGCTCTCTGCGCCGCTAGAGAAGGACCGACTGTCGCTAAGGGCCCTCCAGGTACATTGTCTCTTGTTACTCTCTCGTCAGATCAACCAAGTTGGCGCCGACCTGGTATGGATCTCAGCTGGCTCTCTATTGAGGATGGCGATGCAGATGGGGCTACATCAAGATCCGGACCTACTCGGCCAGATGGACACCGGGGAGAAAAATCTGAGAAGACGGCTGTGGTACACGATGATTGAGATGAACCTGCACGCAGCGATCGACGCGGGCATGCCACCGATGGTTACGAATGAAGACTTCAACACCAAGCCGCCTTCGGAGGTGGATGACCGCAGCCATACTAACTTCCAGGCCGTTCTTGCCAAGTCGCTTTCCCTCCGGATACGCGCAACGAGGGTGATCAACAGCATGCAAGACGAACCGGCGTACGACCAAGTTCTCGAACTCGGAAACCAGCTGGCATCGGCTTGCTCTGAGGCAGTTCGTGCTATCGCCCAGTGCACTTCCACAACCGGCTTTGCGTCCAGCTTCTGCAGTCACCTCCTCCGTCGCTTCCCGTTGAGCCTCCACTACAGGTACGCCATCCGAGCCAAGCCAAACCCACTATATAGCCACTCGCGACATGCCTGCTTGGAAGCCGCGCTTGACTTGGTCTCTCTTCTCGAAGACAACATTTACGGCCGGGTTCTCGTCACCGGAGGAGGCATGTTTCGCGATCTTATTACCCGGGGTGCCTTGGTCATATTCCTTGAACTGAGTCCCGATACCGAAGCAGACGCTTCTATCTTCGCGAAAAGGCGGAATCGGGCTCGGCAAGAGCCTCTACTGCAGGATGCGCGCCGCGTAGTGCAGTACGCGAAAGATAGGGTCGTGCATGGAGACATGAATGTAAAGACCTATGTGTGCCTTAGTATGATGCTAGCCCAGGCGGAAGCTCGGCTTAATGACGAACCTTCTGAAGAGGCTGTTGAGAAAGCTATGCACGAGGGCCTTACTAAATGCCGTGAGATACTTCAGGCACGGGCCGACAACTTGACCGCTGACGCAGTAAATCCACAACTTCCGCCGTGGACAGACGGTGTCTCCCCGCAAGAGATAGCGCCCAGCCTCGATTCAGATTTCGAATGGCTCTGCGACCTTAATTTTACCGGTTCAGACTTGCTGCTTCAATGGCCGATGCCAACCTAACTCAATTGCAGTGGAATTGATTTAACAATTAAACAAAAAATTACACCCACGCTGAAAATTCTTGCTCAGGCATGCATATCAGGATACTCAGGAAGCTCCCACCCATCGGCCTTCTCACGCAACATCCATTGAGCAATGATATCCAACCTCAGCACCGACGCAATCCAGAAGACAAAATATAAAACGCCGATTCCAAAGGGCGACGAGGGAAGTTTGTCCATGTAGTGATCAGTGTCCGTCAGTCCTTTCTGGACTTGATCCATGTAAGGTCTAAACCTTTGCTCATACGCCGCAAGTGCATCCTTGATCGTTTCTTTGCCGGCACTTGTTCGGCAGTGCTTGTCAATCTCCCCGGCAAGGATATACGCTCCGACAATACCGCATGTGGTTCCCATACCGGTCATGGCCGATGGACAGTACGCTGCATCACCAACCAGCGCAATGCGACCGCGAGACCACTCGTTCAGTTTGATGACCCCCATCCGCTCGCAATAAAAGTCGTCTGATCCGACAAGACCGTGGAGTATCTGTTCAGACTTCCAGCCCGCGCCCAGGAAGACATCTGCTAGAGCCCTCTTTTCCTCTTCTATGTCGCCCCTTTTCGACTTGATCAGCCGCTCGGATGCACGCGAATCACACATCACGTATGCTTGGATCTTGTGGGGGTCATGCCGCCGTATCATGATACCGCGGTTTCCGGTCGTGATAAACCCAGTAGCGTCGTACTGCTCGCCGTCTTCGATCTCCGAGGAAATGGTGCAGTATCCAGCGAACACGCCGATGGAATGGTATCCGGGGTTCTCGTCGCCATCAGCAGCAAGCATCATCCTTCTCGTCTTGGACCATAATCCATCAGCACCAACCACAAGGTCAAAGCGGTCCGTCTTCCCATTGGAAAACTCAACCTCCACACCACCATCCACTTCCCTGACCCCGACAACATGTACCCCAAAGCCAAACTTCACCCGGTCCCCACAAGCATCAACAAACATCTTACACAAATCCCCCCTCATAATCTCCCAATCCGTCGTGAGACTCTGCACCCCCTTGCCGGATCGATTCGCTCCGAAATACCCCCAGCTCTTGCCTTTCCCATCAACAAGCCGAAGCCCTTCCTCAGCGACAGCATGTCTCCGGAATGCTCCTTCGAGTCCCATCCGGCGCAGGACTTGGATGCCGGGCCCACGGAGGTCAAGTTGGAGTCCGCTTGTCCGTAGCTCAACAGCCCGTTCGATGACGGTGACATCGTGACCGAGCTTCGCGAGCCAGAAGGCGAGTGCCGTACCGGCGATTCCGGCGCCAGTAATGAGGATCTTAAGGGGGGCCATATTTGCCTTGGAAAACGATGGACCGGAGAACAAGATATAGATGTAGATGAACGAAAGCGTAGTTTGATTTGGGAGTAGAAGAATTGAGCTGCAGGGTCGAGTAGGTATTTTATATCTGGTCTCTGGTGCACCGACCTCGGCCAGGAATGCTGTGGCGGCCGGTGTGGCCGATATGGCCGATACGACCGACGAAGGCTCCGGCCATGAGGTCACCGTCTGCAAGCACAATCTTCGGACTACTTTCTTAAGCTTGATACACTAATTACAAACACTTGAGCCCTGGATCATAATGATTGCTTTCACCCTCTGCTTAATGGCGAATACCGACGATCGAAGCAACAGACGTCCGAGATTGCAAAGTATCTTTTCTCAGACACTCCGACATCCAGGGCTATGCTGGATAAATCCATAAAGGCCACCGGTAAGACTCTGCGTCGTCGAAAATGATGGTAGAACTCCTATGAAGAGCCATAGGCCTGTTCCGCCCATGATAACCTACATACATTGAGTAAATAGGGCTGACCCACCGTCTGCGCCTGCAACTAAAGTGGAGGGCACGTGGTGGCCCCGGCCGAGCCCCCAGCTGGCAGTCTTAACCCAAAAGAGCGACCAGTCCTGTGCATCCATAATTCATGCATTATCGGATCTCGATCTCGATACAGCAGCACATCCTTGTCCTGGGGACTATCAGCGTCGAACGCGAGAGACCCTGCAATATATGGACGGGGCCAAATTATTGCTGCATGTATCCCCAAACAAACATTATTTTGTATCTAGAGCTACCTTGACTTACCCTGAGAAATTGAACCGCGGTTCACTTACCACTACGGAGTACAGTACGTCGTCGGGATTGACTTCCGCCAGGAACTGGGACCCGGCCGGCGGATTTCATTTCCGGTGGGTAGAAGCTTCTCCATGAGTCAACCCAGTGGCAAGATTCTCGGAATAGAACGAGTTACAAGGGAATGCAAGCAAAGAACCCAGTAGATGGGAATGAGCACCAGCGCCAGGAGTCGAACCTGGAATCTCACTCCTTAACGGAGGCGTGTTGCCGTTCCACCACGCTGGCTGTGATACCTATCTACTGAGGCTCTTCACCATACAACATTACAAATACAAGGAGAGAAAGAGAATGGAGGAAGGGTACACCAGCTCCAGGACTCGAACCTGTATCTCCTCTGCGTCCACTTTCAATGTTCATGGACCTTTGTTTAACAGAGGTATGCTACCATTGCACCACGCTGGCTTGAGTGTATTTGCTATGATACTATGCTAGGATAGTGTCAGATATGGGCCAAAAATTGCGATGAGTGATGATGAAGGGAAGGAGAGGAGAGGAGAAATGGCGGATAAGACGGCTACTTATAGCCCGGCACCCGTGAGGGCGCTAGCGGGGGAGAGATCCGGCTGAATAATTGGGATGAGCAAGAGGTTCTAGGGGATTCTGCGACCCCCCGTGGACACATAGCGTTCCCTAATCTCCAAGCCGATTAAATGTATGCACTGCGGCCCCATGAGCCCTTGAAACATCCGTCCGTAGTAGCACGAGCTGCAGGTTCTTGTCGTAAGATGAGACTCTCGCAAGCGGGCCTTCTTCGACTTCGAGGAACTCGGCGTTGGAGATTGAGGGTGTGATGTTTGTGAGGAGGAGCCATTTGTTTGGGGATTGGCCGGCGAGGGCATGCTGGAAGTCTTTGAGGAATTACTCTTTTCCTCTCCAGGTGCAGGGTGTACTGCGGGATGCGGCTGGTTGGATGTGTGAGATCGGCTAGAAAGCTGCGACTATCGGCCGGGGTGGAGGTATGAAAGGGATGGGATGCGTCGCTTCCAGCCGGTTTGTTTGCTTTGCTATTGGCCATAGTCGTACTAATAGATGGGGCTAGGTGAGGCTATATTGCCCGTAGGAGCCGTCATTCTTGACAGAAGTGAGGTAACTTTGGTAAGGTTAAGCTTTGTATCATGACGTGCAGGAAACGTCGCGAAAGAAAACGCAAAACACCACCTGGCACCACGTTTAGATCCAAAAAATCTCCCAAGATCTGCATCGCAGAGAAAAAGAATGGACACCGAGTCTTTGGGAATGTAAGAGACCCTCTTCGGATTGCCGGTTGAAATGCATCTTCGTCTAAGTAGTCTGAAACTCGATAGCCAGACAAAGATTCCGGCTATTGCTAATATCAGTATACTGATTCCCTACCGCCGTTTTGCACGATGGTAAGTGTTCAAAGCGCAGACATTCTTGCCCACGGGGCGGTAGTCGTCCGTGAAGAATGCAGGGTGGGCGCCAACTTTGACCACCACCCTGACCAGTAAAGACAATGGTCGGTCCTGGCGTCTTAGGCGTCGCTTGTGCATGTCCTGCTGTGAGCATTCCCATGAAGTTCTGCGGCTTAAGATGCGGGATCAAGGTGTAGACTAGGGAAGGGGGACGCCGCTAAGCTCGCATTGAGGAGGGATTCGACACGGGGTCTGGTGGGAATGCATGAAAACTTAGAAGCTCCTATGTAATGCCAGAGCTGTTTAACTAAGAGAGAAAGAAATAAAGGGAGGAACAACGCACGGCAAAAGTAGAAGGGAAAAGAAAAAAAGACATCTCCCCGACTGGGAGTCGAACCCAGGTCTCCCGCGCTTGTTCTTGCGAGAAGTGACAAGCGGAAATCATGACCGTTAGACCATCGAGGATTGGTTGTTAGAGCACCTTCCCAAATTTTAATACATTCAACAATTGTTGGATTGCAGTAGCGTGAACATCTCCGCGCCCCTCATCGGCTCTTCGAACCACCATCTTTCTCCAATTCATCGCTTCCAAGGTTGTCTCAGCCTTATGCAACAAGCAGCTTCGGGGATCAAACCAGTACTCAATCTTATTTAAAATTCATTTTATACCGCTCTGGTCATATTCGCGCTCCCGTATGGGCCTCTCGCTAATACGTTGGTCGTTATATATTTCCCCCAGACCGCGCACAGCAACACCAACTTCAATTGCACCAACAGAAGTTAACTTCACGGCAAGTCCAAAATCACGCGCTATAAAGACCTTACGTTTCTATTACACCCAAGCGTTTATCTAAGCGACGTTACCTGTAAGTGGAAGGCTTCGTCACAACGAACGACTGCTTACTCGACGATAGTATGTACAGATTTCATTCCAGCTATCGAACCAGCTCCCAACTCCCAACCCGGAATAGTTTTGATGACCCCAGCCGAGCATGCAAGGGGTACAGTACCGATCAAGCCAACGCGTCGTGCTCGCGAATTCCATCACAATCTATTTACAAACAAGCCCACCATCCACATTCACGCCCACTTCCCTAGCACACCCATCAAAACCATCCCAGCAACCAGCGAGATCCCACCCGCAGCAACATGCCCAACCGACGCATTCATCATCTCGCCCCCCTCAATAACCCAATCGCGCGCCCACATATCCACAACACCAACCCACACCAGGATCCCAGCGGAAAGCGCGTCCAGCGTCCCCAGCGCAATGAGCGTCTCCCGGTCCTGCCCGTTGAACGAGTGGATGACGCCCATCCCAATCGCCATCCCGATCGGCGTGATGAGCGCAAACACTGCGCCCATGATCGCCTTGCTGGGGAACGTGCGGCCGGGAAGCAGCGCGATCCGCGCGCCGAGCGCCAGCCCCTCGAAGAACTGGTGGAAGACGATCACGACCAGGAGCGTCTTGTAGAAGGAGTCGCCGGCCACGACGAGGGTCACGCCGATTAGGATGCTGTGGAAGATCACGCCGGCTTCCATGACCAGCACGGAGAGCTTGGTGTTGGGGTTTGTGGGGTCGCCGCCGTGGTGGTGGCCCAGGGCTGCGAGGGTGTGTTGGTGGGGTTGCAGGTGTGGTGCTTCGGCTTCTGCTTCGGCTGCGGATTTGGAGGAGACGTTTGAGGTGTTGTCGGTGGGTAGAGGGGCGGCTGCTGAGCGGGCCGAGCGAGCGAGGATGAAGCGGTGGCCGAGGTATTCGGTCAGGAAGGAGAGGAAGATACCGGCCATTACGACGGCCGATGTCGTGGCTTCGTATTCGAGCCCGCCGAGGCACTCGTTGCCGAACATGAGATCTGCGTGCGTGTAGAGCTGGATGGTCAGTTTGGGCGGGACTATACGGGCGATGTGGAACTTACATGGACGAATGCGGTCGAGAGGATGACGCCCGTACCGAATTGCTTGATGATGGTCGACGCCCAGGCGTTGATCGTCGCGGACGGGAGTTTCACGAGACCCATCGGAAGGAAGACGCCGATGGAGCTGGTGACGAGGACGACGAAGAGCGTCCCGATACGCAGGGGCATATCATAATCCCGAGTTTGGACGCCGCAGGAAGATCCGCTGCTGCTGCTGCCGCTGGATGACCCGCCGGTGCTGCCGCCGCTTTCTGATTCCCCGGGTGAGAGACAGTGTCTGCCTGGTCAGTATCGGTAGGTAGGAAGATGCGAGGCACTCACTCTACGCCTGCGTGGAAATGGCAGTTTTCTCCCTCTGTGCTCTCTTCCGTCGAATCAGTGTCCGTGGACTCTTCGCTGGTGCTGTTGGTAGTGGAAGAGCTGGTGATTTCTCCTAGGATCTCGACATCGGCCCCGTCCGCATCGACGCAGTACCTACTCGGTCAGCGGCCGAAGAAACAAAGGCTGGGCGAGACGCTCACCATGTGCTTCCATGCTGGTGACAGTCTGTATATTCTGAAGGCGGGTCTCCAGCTGGGGTGTTGTCCAAAAGCACCTGAACTTCGCCGCCGTCTTCAGTCAAACAATATACGTCATCACCATGCTTATGACAACCGGTGATAGAAACCGCCCGGGCAAAACCGACAGCGGCCAAAACGGGAAGAACGATTTTCATAGCGCAGACTATGTGAGGCACAAGGGAGTCCACGAACCGACGTCTGGGCTTGAGCTTGAGCGAGCTTTGACACAGCAGCACGAACAACTCAAGCTATTTATCACCGACTCGCCCACAAGGTATCGCAGCGGCGAGAGCACGAAATGGACAGCATCGAAAAATCTTCCGACCCTCTCATGAGGGTTGCATTTCCCATCCTGCTAACCACCAAGGTACACCCGCCAAGCGCTCCGCCAAGGGACTCGACCGCGCCAAGTGCCAACAGCAGGGCCGCGACAGACCCAACCTTCTCGCGGTGGAGAAAAGTGCCGGGCTGCCTCTTCCTTGCAGTTTAGCCCGTCGTCCCCAGGGTCCCCTCGCGGGCTTGGCTGCTTGGCAAGACGTGGGATGCAATGATGCCATACAGAAATGCGGAAAAGACATCGGGTGAGGCGAGGATTCCAAGAAGTGCCATCTCTTGGTGATCCCAGGGTACTCGATCATGGCCGAGAGAAAGGTATAAATACAGGCCAGATGGCGACCTGCATATGCCTGCACCTGCAGACTGACAGCGCCGATCGATCCAGAGAAAAGTCAACAAACCCTCTCATATCAACATGCAGTTCCTCGCCCTCGCCCTGGCCCTTTGCGCCTCAAGCCCCGTCACGGCTCTCCCCGCTAAGCAGACCCCCCTGCCCCTGGAAGACCCAGTCAAGTCCCCTTTCCCCATCCACCACAGCTGCAACGCCACCGAGCAGCGCCAGCTCGCCACGGCCCTCCAAGAGACCGTGACCCTGGTCTCGCACGCCAAAGATCACATCCTTCGCTGGGGCAACGAGAGCGCCATCTACCGCAAGTACTTTGGCGATAGACCGTCTCTCACCGCAATCGGAGCATACGACATCATCATCAACGGAAACCCAGAGACCATTCTCTTTCGCTGCGATAACCCCGATGGGAACTGCGGTCTTGACGGTAAGCCCCTTCCCTTCTCAACCGAAGCCCGAGCCTCTTAAGTTCCCAGTTTAACACGCACAGGCTGGGCCGGCCACTGGCGCGGCGAAAACGCCACAGACGAGACCGTCATCTGCGAACTGAGCTACACGAGCCGTCGGCCCCTGAGCACGATGTGTTCGCAGGGGTATACCGTTTCCCAGTCCGAGACCAATACGTTTTGGGCGGGGGACTTGCTGCACCGGTTGTACCACATGCCGGCAATTGGGCAGGGGCTCGTTGAGCACTACGCCGATGGGTACGAGGGTGTTTTGGAGCTGGCGGCGGGGAACGGGACTGAGGCTGTGCATGACTCGGAGACGCTGCAGTATTTTGCGCTGGAGGCTTATGCGTATGATGTTGCGGTTCCGGGGGTTGGGTGTGTTGGTGGTGAGGACGAAGAGGAGGAGGGGGATGAAACGACTGAAGAACCTGTCCAGGATGACCAGGATGAGACGGCTGAGGAGGAGATTCCTGAGGTGAGTGACGTGCCGTTGTATGACAAGGCTTGTGGACTGATGTTGATAGAACTGCCACACCCACGAAGGTGGAGAGCTTCACTGCATCTGAACTATCGGATTGCATTCATCTCGCAAAACACTATACCGGTCTTCGAACATTCGAAGAAATCCTCCATGTGGAAGAAACCACTCACACTAAGATAATGTACACGATATACGACACTCCTAGACGACCACTCATTTACACATACCATAATAAAGCAGCGCAATGCAAAGTGTCTATCAATTCTATAATCATACTCATATCAATCTTCTATGCAGAAGCACAATGCCCCCCATCAACCCTCAGATCCGCCCCCGTCATGAACCCACTCCCATCAGCCAGCATGTACACACTCGGCGCCTTGAAGTCCTCCGGCACCCCGAGCCGGCCGAGCAGCGCACCGCGCATCCACGTCTCCTCGACCTCGGGCTTGGCGACGAGCAGCGCGTCCGTCATGGCCGTGCGGATGTACTGCGGTCATCAGTAAGTGCCTAACAGATAAAGCGTAGGTGGGTGGACATACACCCGCAGACAACGTGTTCACTCGGATCCCATACTGCCCCCATTCCTGCGCGACGGAGCGGCACATCTGGTGCACGGCGGCTTTGGAGGAGTTGTAGGCGGTGCATGTGAGGCCCTTTGGGTAGCTGATTAGCTCGCTGATGTCTCGTGATAGCCCGGTGTTTGAAAGGTAGGGTAACATACCCGATTCGCAATCTGCCCCGACATCGACGCAATCATGACAATGCTCCCGCCACTCCCCTGCTCCTTGAAGATCCGCGCGCAGTGCTTCGCAGGGATGAACGTCCCAACCACACTACGCAGCACCATTAGCCAACAGCCAAACACGCAAACACGCAAACACCCCAAAGACCTCCCTGGAGAAAAGAGGGAAGAAAAGAAGCATACTTAACATCCAACATCCTCCTCCACATCTCAACCGGATACTCCAAAGCCTGCACCATCTGCTGAATACCCGCGCACGTAACCAGCCCCCTTAGCGGCATCCCGCGCTGCATCCCAACAGCCGCAATACTCTCCAGCGCCGTCTGCACCGCATCTTCATCCGTCACATCGCACTGGGTGTACGACGCCTGCAGGCCTTGTGACGACGCGAGTTTCTGGACACAGGCCCATTCTTCGGGGGATGGGGTCGGGAGGAGGTCGAGGACGGCGACGTCGGCGCCGGCTTCGAGGATGGCGCTTGTTAGCACGATGCCGAGGCCGCGGCCGCCGCCGGTTATGGCGATTGTGCGGGTGGTTAGGGTGAAGAGGGGGTTTGGGGGGATTGGGGCTGTGGAGGGGAGGACGGTTGGGGACATTTTGGTTGGGTTTGTTAGGTATGCTTAGGGTTAGGATTGGGATTGGGATTGGGGGTTAGAGGGGGAGGGGTTGTTTGATTTATAGGGGAGCAAACTGGAGATTACTGGGAATATGGAGACATGTTGCATGTGCTGTTCAGAGGCATCGAATCTCCTAACATGGAGATATTAGTTGTCGCCCGGTCGTCAAACTTTACCGATGCAGTATGTTGGCTTGCAGCAGAGCCGATTCGCAGCAAGTCTCCCGGCATCCCGAGGGCTGGGGTGCTTAATGCTGCTTGTTGGGGGAGGTGGGCCCTGGACACGGGGCTTCCCCGGCCTCAGTGGTGCCCGGGGCGACCGTGTCACAATGCCAACAGGCCACTAGCTCCCACAGAGCATGGGGTCGGTGTCAATAAAACCGATTTCCTTTAAAATCACCTCAACTACCTCGCAGATACACTAATTTGGTCTTCGTGTATCCAAATTACCGCCCGTTCGAATCCTGAAGAGTGGAGGCTGGCTCTAAGGTCGCCTAGCCCTAACCACCACAATCGCCCTAGGCGACCTCGCAACACCCAACTGATGAATACCTGCAGCACAGGGAAACGAATTGGAGCAAGGCATTTTGGGTTAGGCAAGTGACCTGTTAGCATATCCGAGTGCTTAACATTCCCCGAGTAGGAAAAGTTGGAGGATCCGGGGTCGGGGGTTGTCCGGGGGGATCCACTTGGCTGAACGATGCAAGAACTTGGAGGAACCGGGTTCAGATGATGAAACAGAGCGAAAATTGGGGTAAACAGGATGGGATTCAACGATTTATTCTGTATCGTGGACTTTGCAGTGCATTTAGGATTGTAGATGGACAGTTCGAGGGTGGTGTACGGTACAAGCATCTTACCAGTATTCAAGCTCGTCAAGCCCAGCTAAATCTAAATCCAGGTCTCGGCTTGACTCCATCGAGGCCAGTGCAACCCCAGGATCAGATATCCCGCAACGACCGACGCCACGCCGTCACCCCGTGGGTCGCTGTTCCGCGTAGTATGACACCGTCTCCAGCTCGAGCTGTCCCGAGCTTTTCCCGGCCCGGTTCTGTATATAAGGCTTATTTCCTGGCTAGATAGCTCGATTCTTAGGGTTTCTTTCTCAATTTATTGCAAATACTATCAAAATGCCGCTTCTCGTTGGGAAGACGCTGAGCTTGGCTATCACGGCTACGGCCGGTAGCGGTTTCTTGCTGTGAGTATACAGTACCCGTCTAAACTGAAGGTGGGATGGTGCTAATGATGTAGATTCGGATATGACCAGGGTGTCATGTCGGGTCTGCTAACCGGCGATGCCTTTGTTCGGACGTTCCCTGAGATTGATACCACTGAGGGAGGACATGGGAATTCGTCGTTGCAGGGGACTGTGTGAGTCTCCTGCCGATTCCTACATAGAGCGCGGGCCGGTTAGGGCATAGCTAATTGGATATGTTAGGGTCGCTATTTATGAGATTGTTCGTACTATTCCCGACTATCAAGACAACTGCTCACCGTTTAGGGCTGCTTCTTCGGCGCGATCCTCTCGCTGCTCTTTGGCGAGCGCCTCGGTCGTCGGTGGTGTATCATGGCTGGCTCGGTGATTCTGTCGATTGGAGCGGCGCTGCAGGCCACGTCGTATGGTATCCCGCAGATGATTGTCGGGCGGATTGTTGCTGGTGTTGGGAATGGTCTTAACACGAGTACCATCCGTACGTCTCTTCCACCTGACCTGGTCTATACTGACGGATGCAGCGGTGTGGCATTCGGAGCTGAGCAAAGCCTCGAGTCGAGGGAAGGGGGTGGGTTTACCTTTTGGTTGTTTATGCTCGTGCTAATCCGTGCAGCTTGCCATCGAGCTGACTATCAATATCTTCGGCGTGATGACGGCGTATTGGGTTGGTCAGTAAAGACCCCTTCCTGAGCTGGACTACCTTATGCTAAGTCTCCATGAATACAGACTACGGCATGAGCTACGTGAGCAACGAATCCCAATTCCGCTTCCCCCTCGCCCTGCAGATCCTCTTCGCAATCGTCACCTTCCTCGGCGTCCTCGTCCTCCCGGAGTCGCCTCGATGGGTGAGTAGCCTCCGCCCCAACTATCCATAAGATGCGTAGCCCTCCTAACACCCCCAGCTCATCGCCCACGACCGCCACACCGAAGCCCGACAAGTCCTCTGGTCCGTGCAGCCCAACGCCCGCCTAATAACCCCAGACGACCCCGCCATCAACCTCGAAATCACCTCGATCAGCCGCACGGTCGCCGAAGAGCGGCAGGCAACAGAAGCCGGCTCGTTCAAGATGCTGCTGCAGGACGGGCCCCAGCGGATCCGGCACCGCACGCTGCTGGCCATGGGCGGCCAGATGATGCAGCAGCTGTCCGGCGTGAATCTGATTACGTATTACAACACCGTGATCTTCGAGCAGTCGGTTGGCATGTCGCATAATCTGGCGCTGCTGATGGCGGGGTTTAATGGGGTTGCGTACTTTGTTTCGACGTTTGTGCCGGTTTGGGTGATTGATCGGTATTTACCTCTTTCAATAGGGTTTGGTTAAATGGAACTAAGCTAATGCCGGGGGTAGACTTGGACGTCGCAAGCTCATGCTCTTTGCTGCGGGTGGGCAGTGTGCTTGTATGGCTATTCTGGCTGGGACGGTGTATGATGGCGGACACGCGGCCGG
Organism: Aspergillus mulundensis; assembly: GCF_003369625.1. NCBI lineage: Eukaryota > Fungi > Ascomycota > Eurotiomycetes > Eurotiales > Aspergillaceae > Aspergillus > Aspergillus mulundensis. The sequence goes on along the minus strand of NW_020797892.1, from coordinate 817,808 downwards.
TATTGTGGCCACGGTCATGCTGTTCCTGTTCAACTTCTTCTTTGGAGTTGGCTTGCTTGCTGTTCCGTGGCTGCGTAAGTTCACCTTTTTTGTATAGAGAGTTGATGCTAACCCTACTTAGTACCAGCCGAGTACGCCCCCTTAGCGACCCGAACTCACACCGCTGCATTGGCGACAGCAACAAACTGTACGATCGACCATACCTTCCAAATAATATTTTCACTAATCAGTAAATAGGGATCTTCACCTTCCTCGTAGTCGAGATCACCCCGGTCAGCATCTCCAACATCGGCTACCGCACGTACATCTACTTCGCCGTCTTCAACTTCTGCTTCCTCCCCCTGATCTTCTTCTTCTACCCGGAGACGCGAAACCTCACGCTCGAGCAGATCGACCGCCTTTTCACCGGCGAGAAAGTCCGGCTACACTGGGACACTTCGATGGGCGTCGCAGGCGACACTGAGCACAGACTGCAGGAGAAGACGGGGGATGCGGAGGTGCAGCATGTGGAGTAGCTGTTTCCCCCGGATAAGGAATCACCAGGCAAACAGGCTAAATGGGTAAATCTGCATACTTCTCCAGATCTTGTTGGTGGCTCGGACTTTGCCCGACCCCATTCTCCACATGCCAGCTGCGCTTGGGCTCTCCTGATCGGGCAATTTCGATTGACGTAGTGCTTTTCTTTCCCTGCTTAAGAAAGTGTTTACCCCGTGTTTTTGGGTTGATGATATTGATATCCCGTTATTGTTGTGTTTTAATTTATGAATGTCACTATCATGAACCCTGCAGAGGCGGAACAATCTCGGCCTGTACCGCGCAAACGAACACGTACCGGTTGTCTGAATTGCAGTCGGCGGCGGAGAAAATGTATGCCACGGATAATATAGATAGTAGTGTGCTGATGACCAGTGATAGGCGACGAGGTCAAACCGACTTGTACGGGGTGTAAACGGCGGGGAGACCGGTGTCAGTGGCGGGTTCTAGGGGCTTTTCGAGATGCCAACATCAAGGTGCTGGAGCCTGGGCATCCGTCCATGTCTCAGGCCGTTAGTCGACCGTCGAGGCGGAAGGAGAAGTTCAAGGTATGTTGCGTTCAGAAAGTTGCGGATGGCGCTGACTCTAATAGATTTTGACTGTTGAGCCTTCCCGTCGCAAGGATGGCAAGAACGTTAGCACAGAGAAGGAGACAACAGCTAGAGAGCCAGAGCCAGAGCCAGAGCAGGCTCCCTTGCCAGCTACAGAGGCAGTACCAGCATTATCACCATCTCCAACTCATATACCCCAGCCAGAGCATATGGACATGGACGTGGTCGAAGCCCTAACGTCTCCATCCACCACCCAATTCACCACCAACGACCTCAGTCAATCGTACATCTCCTCGCCAGAGTTTATAGTCGATGAACTCAACGCGTTGCACAACCTCTCAAATCCCTATCAAGGAATGACGCCGCCCCTCCTCGACTCCAGCGTCTTCTCCGATCTAGACAACCCAGCAAATGACGTCTTCCTCCCTGGCTCAGCATACGAGGCTCTCCATACAGCACTTCGGAACCGCCAGCTCTGGACAGCGCGTCCAGATATACCAAGTCGAACAGGCTCTCCTACACCAGGCGTCGAAACTGCACCAGATCGACGGAGCGAGTCGCGCAGGCCAGGGCGGTTCGAGGTATCTCCAGACAGGGAAAATATACTTTGGCAGAACTACCTGAATGAAATATGTCTCTGGGTATAGTCTGACCTATTCTATTGCCATAATAAATATATCCTGACTACTTAGCTCGACATGTTCGACAACCACCGCCACTTCGCCTCGACATTCCCCCAGATGGCCAAGTCGGCTCCCCATCTCCGCTACTCCATCCTCGCCCTCTCAGCGCGGCAGATGGAGCGCAAGCAGAACGAGCACTCGCAGTCGGAGAGTCTGTCGCTGTACCAAGAAGCCATCCACTTGCTCCTCCCAGAGCTGGAAAGCAAGTCGACGCCCGTCATTGCCTCGTGCGTTATTCTTTGTGTGCTGGAGATGCTGAGCTGTATGCCAGTCACGATCAGATATATACATCCATGATAGGTATTGACGAAACCAGGCAACCCCAAAGAATGGCGCCGCCACCTCGACGGCTGCGCATATCTCATCCAAGCCGCCGGGATAAACGGGTTCTCGGGGAATGAAGAGCAGGCGTTGTTCTGGTGCTTTGCGCGAATGGGTATCCCACCCCTCCCGGTCTCTGGTCTCTCTACATGTAATCATGAACTAAAGGTATGATATACAGACGTCTGCGGCGGCCTCATCTCCGAAGAAGAAACCATCATCCCAGTTTATCACTGGATCCCCCCAGACATGACCCCCACCGACGCAACAGCCCTCTTCCTCGCCTCCAACCACGACACCTACGCAAACTACACCGTCTACCTCTGCGCCCAAACCCTGCGCGTGCTCTTCCGCCGCACCGCCCCGGCCTCCTCCTCCCCTTCGTCTCCCTCATACCCCGGCAGTCCCTCCGAGAGCAGCGACACCTACATAACCCGGTGGACGCACCTCTTCACCTCCGTGGAAACATGGTACGCCCACCGCCCTAGCCAAATGAAATCCATCTTCAATATGCCCACATCCTCCAGCTCATCCGCACCCCGGTCCGGGGGCGGGTTCACTGAGCGTCCCTTCCCAACAGTCCTCTACGCCAACGGCGCCGCAATCTCCGGAAACCAGCTGTACCACACGTGCGCATTGCTGTTACTGCAACACAAACCAAAAACCCTCGAGCTCGCTCTTGCGCGGCCGCGCCCGCGATCCGTCCTCTGGCACGCGCGCCAGATCTGTGGCATTTCGGCGTCGAATGCGCACCATGGGTGCTGGACGAATGCGCTGCAGCCGCTGTGGATTGCGGGGAAGGTCATGTCGCACTACTCGGAGCATGAGGCTATTTTGGAGACGTTGGAGAGGATTGAGAGGGAGACCGGGTGGGCTACGGCGTGGAGGGGGGAGGATTTGAGGGGGTTTTGGGGGGATGAGGGGGATTGGGATGGGGAGTAATCTGTCTTGTTAGTGGAAGATGAGCATGTCTATTATATATACCGGTATATGGGTTTATGGCGATGTGATTGATATACAGCTGGAGAGGATGATACCCGCCCGGACAAGTTCAAGCCCTAAGCCCTAAGACTTCGTCCTGGATCAATTGCGCGAGACCAAGGCCGGAGGAAATCTTCGCTCGCTCTCTGTTACTTTTTGTTATTTATCAACAGCAGCTTAAATGCCTCAACATTCCATGCGTTGATCGAATCAAGGGGTGTGCGTGCCTCACCTAGCGCGATGCAGCCCCTGCAGGAGGATCTGGAATGCCAACCTTTGCCGGCCCCCAGACAAATAGAAATTATACCGAGTAAGCCTCTTGCTTGCTGCGACAAGGTCGCTCGAATGATCTAGAGTCCGATGGTTGGTGGGCGGGTTTGCTTGTTATTCAATCGCCATTGTATGGTAGACCGCGGGCATTCATCTTCAGTAGAATTTGCCTCTCCTGAGTACAAGTTCGACTTGCTGAGCAATTCATCTCCGCGGAGACTACCTCTTTCCTTTCAGCTGCGGTTGACATGATCATCGAGTGTTTCGGTGCCAGTGAGGAATTCTTGTGCAGATAGGCATGGTAGGCCCAAGCCAGCAGGTGGGCGAGACATTACATTGCAGTCCATTGAAGAAGGTCGACTCGAGGCAATTACCGTGCCAACGCCTGCAATGCGGCTGCACAGGGTTTGCCCCCGCGGAGATGGAGGCCGGCCGTGCTTAAGGAAGCTGCGTTCGGCTTCAACGTCCGGCGGCCTGACTGACCGGCAAACTCTATCAGTCTCAACTGTTGGGCTCTTCATCATCTTCATCTTCTCACTCTCATCCATCAGAATTTATCAAGCATCCCCTTTCGCTCAGCCAGTGCATCAAACGCACCTGCAGCATGACGTCCTCCACCGATCCCAACTCGGCAAAACCCAAACAAACGCCACTGCAAGCCCAAACTCAGCCCCTCATGGCCGCAGAAAAGCAGTCGCAGTTGTCCGACTCCGACCAAGACCAAGAAGCAAAGACGCTCTCCGTCTCAGTGCAAGAAAAGTCCTCATCCTCCTCCCTCGACTGCGATCCCATCGTCACCGAAGATCTCGACGTCCAACAACCCGCCCCCGAGGAATACGACCCGTCCGTCGGCGCAAAACCATACTCGCCCTTCTACCGCCACGCCACGCCCTCCTGCAAGCTCGCCAGACTCGCCTCGCAGCGACGCCGATCCCACAGCGTCCGCGGCGTGGGCAGTCCGATCGACGATATCGAGGGCCAGCGACCGCCTTGGCATCGACTGTACGATGTTGAAGAAGGACGCGAGGAGACCGGCAGCTCCAAGACGAAGCTGAAGCTGTGGGCCAAGAAGAAGAAATACTGTGATTGTCTGGGCGGGTTGAGCGCGAGGCAGCGCATGGCGGTGAAGATCGCGGTTGCGGTGGTGCTGGTGGGGGGCATGGTGGCTGTGGCGCTGGGGATTACGGCGGCGGTGGGAGGGGGAGTGTGGAGGGGTGAGAACCGGACGGAGAAGCTGGGATGAGGTTGTGTTCTGCTCTTCTCTTCGTGTATTTGCTATCGATGGACTGTATAGATACCCCTTGTGCCTGGCTGCCTGAGGCAGTAATGTGTGCCTGGCGCCGGAGGAGTCGGCCCGGGCACGTGACGCTCGGCGACAGATAAAATCCCGTCGAAAATGAAAACCTTTCGCCTTTTTTTCTTTTCTCTCCATACATCGAAAAAAGCTAACAGAGCCTGCCACGACCGTCGTCCAGCCTTTTCTACGGCGACGAGTTGCCTTCGGTCTACGGACTGATCGGCTCTGGAGAACAACCTCCTTGATAGGAAGTTTCTTCCCTGCTCCATGGGGGAGGAATGTCGATGACGGGATACAATTATCTTTCAGTTTTTTTTTTAGTGTAGACAGTAGCAGTACAATTGGCAGTAGCACTGGAGATCTTGAAGAGTACTCCGTAGTCGAGGAAAGAAAAGTGCTCGAGGTCTGTCGCTCGCTTCTGGGCTGTGACTGTCAACACCACAGTGTCTGTCAACACAGTGTTTCCCTGTGCGTTCCAACCAACCTTGGACCATCCCTTCCTTCGGCCTCGCTCCTACGTGAGTAGTAGTACGTGTCCTGGAATGTCCCTTTGCAAGTTAAAGAGGTGCAAGTGCAATGCGCGATTTGCCAGAGCCGTCGCAGCTTCATTCCTCTACACATTCTCGTCCGTCGTCGGTGCGCATTCCTGTGTTGCCCCGGAGCCAACATGCCTCGACACCTCCCTGAATGCCATCGCCCACAGCGCCTGATAAAAGGCAGCTGAGCCTTCATGGATGGACAGCGCAGCGGCGACCTTCTTCGACTCCGACTTACTTCGACCTTCGGCACTTCGTTTCGTTTATTGTTTGCATCTTCTTCCATTCCATCGTTTAGGCCCCGGCCGAGCCACTCATTACTTCGTATACACCACCAAACAACTACACCTAATCAGTAATATTCACGATGAAGGGCCTTCACACCGGGATCCCCCTCGCCGTCCTGGCCGTTACTGCGCGCGCCCAGAGACACGGCCACCACAAGCGCGCCGCCGCTCCTGAACCGTTCGAGGGCGGCGACGACATCGGCAATGCGTTTAGCATTGAAAACGTCAATGCGTATTACTCTGAGGTTAATGAGGAGTATAGCGATGACCACTCGGTTGAGATCGATGAGACGACCATCTTCAAGAAGCCTCACTACCGTCGCGACGATAACTTCCCTGAGGTTCCTGAGCGCGCTACCGTCGTCGGCGGGGATCCCTCTGGCTATGAGGATCCGTCTGGCTACGAGGACTCCTCCGACTACGAGGATCCCACCGACTACGACTACGAGGATCCCTCTACCTACGACGACCCCTCCGACTACGAGGACCGCTCCGGCAACGACATCGGCAACATCGTCGACATCCCGACAGTCAACTCGTACGTCACCAAGTACTCCGGGACCTACACCGACGACCACTCCGTCGACATCGACAAGAACACCATCGGCAAGCCGCGCCACCGCCGCCAGAACGGTGGCAATGACGTCGGCAACGCCGTGTCCTTTGCCGACGTGCACGAGACCTCGTACTCCTACACTGGCAAGTACAAGGATGATCACTCCATTGACATTGATGAGACCACTATCATCAAGAAGCCTGGTTACCGCGGTCATGGCGAGGAGAAGTCTGGCAAGGAGTACTCTGGTGAGGAGTACTCTGGCGAGGAGAGCTCTGGCGAACAGTACTCTGGCGAGGAGCAATCTGGCGAGGAGCAGTCTGAGGAGTACTCCGGCGAGGAGGGCCGCACCCTCCACCAGCCCATGCACAAAGCTCGTACCGTGTATCCCTACCAAGGCGACGACATCGGCAATTCCTTCAGCCTTGCGACGATCAACACCCACACCACGGAGATCAACGAGGACTACGAGGATGACCACTCCGTGAAGGTGAGCAAGACCGAGGTCATTACGCCTGAGGAGCACAAGGACCCGCCCAAGCCTCACTACGAGGAACACGAGAAACCGAAGGAGCATGAGGAGGCTAAGAAGGAGGAGGAGCCCAAGAAGGAGGAGCCCAAGAAGGAGGAGCCAAAGAAGGAGGAGCCTAAGAAGGAGGAGCCTAAGAAGGAGGAGCCCAAGAAGGAGGAGCCCAAGAAGGAGGAG